>NC_088361.1:77022865-77042492 GCF_034508935.2 Berghia stephanieae
ATTTATATCATCACCATTATCACCATTTTCATTATCATTATCATTAATATCATAAACGCAGTATTCAACATTTTTTTCATCAAAGCCTTAGCTCACTTTTATCTCGTAGATAGGAGCGAAAAAATAGAACATTGATAAACAACCCATCAAACAAAAATGTCACAACACTTTGAACACTGGATCACAAGACAAACAGTAAATTATGATAACATGGATCTGATAGGCGGACTCTGATTTGATTTTTCGATTAGACCCACAGTAATTTAGTTATCATTCTCATTTATCAACATCCGTTGCAATGGCTATGAGGAAGATAATAAATGAGTTCAACAGGGGCACCATCCGATCATTTTCCTCGTCTTGCGCAAGAAGCTTTCGCGGATAACAGACATCACTTAGCCCGTCCAAGTGGGGAAATCTATGTCGACAAGCACGAGGTAAAGACCAATTAAGAGGATGACCGATGGCTACTCATACGCTTTAATGCCTCGATGGCTGGGATACTGGTGAGAGTGCTACTCTCTTGAGATCATTAATGTTTTCAGGTTTGGATCTTATATGCGTAGACTAGAATGAATCTATTGTTTGTTGTCTCTCTGTTTAACTGTTTTTCGATTTTTGGCATTTTACTCATATTTCTATATATTTATCTGTTTACCTATTTATCTATCTATCTATCCATTGTTCTATAGTTCCTTAATAGGTCTATCCACAGTTTGACTTATAATCTTTTATATCTTTCTATTTACCTTTCTTTCCTTAATATTTTGTATGGCTGCCTAAATCCTGTCCACCTATTATCTGTCTATATATATATATATATATATATATATATATATATATATATATATATATATATATACTTCAATCTAAATTTTTTTCTAAATTTATAATTGGTGGGTGATTGTTATGTCATATGAGAAAAGAAAAGCCTGAAAAATCGTAATATCTAACGTTATAAAAATTTCGTTCTTGTATTGGGTCTACATATAACTTTTTAATTTGTTGGTTTTGACCTTTACCTCCCTCTCATTCCTCCCGGAATTCATCATAATGCGCAACTTTCCGTTCCTCTTTTCATTATGAGTAATGCTCTAAGGGTATGGGTCAGAATGATGAAAGAACAGAGCAATAGAACAATTCCAAATCAAATTTGAAGAATCCTAAGAGTATCCTGGCACAATGTCATTAGAAATGAGGATCTGATTAAGAACTGGAATTGGTACAGTTTTAGGCACCATAGACCCATTAGCGATCCCGGCGTGTGCAAATGAAGATTGAGTTGGTAAGTTGTTTTCGACCTTTCCTTCCCTTTCTTACCTTCAAGGGCCCATCACAATGTAATAGCGCAGTCGTTCTTCCCCTCTCTCATGAATGTGTAATCCATTTATTTTTATTTTTATTTTTTATTTTCCGCCATTATCAATGTCCTCTAGTTTTTATCATGTTCTGGTCATTTAATCATGATTAGTCTTCTTTCCACATGTTTTGAAAGGCATCTAACTTCTATCTGTATCTTTAATATCTCTTAGCTGGTTCTTTTAGGATTAATTCCAATTCTCAAAGTTTGATGCGTAAGGGTGTTGAATCGTCATTCACCATAGGTTTTGCTTCAATTGCATTTGCTGTTTCAAATAGTTGAGGCTAGTTGTAAAAAGGTATTGTTTTTTATTGATATCAAGAAGATCAAAGAGGAAATTTGGTTTTAATGTGTTCTCTATTTGAAAAACAAAGATACTTTTACCAACGCTAAAATGGTAAATACGAAGTTAAAATTATTTTATTTCATTCTGTCCTCCTTTCAACATATGAAAAGTGCTTGCATTCTGATTAAATGGAGTCCTTAAACGTCAGTTTATTTCTTTACCACTTTCATCGAAATGAAATATCTTATTAGTGCATGAATTTATTCTACAAGAAATATTTAAAATGAAGCAATAAGATCGCAATATTGATTTCAAGTGCTTTCAATTATTCCTTGAATGGCCATACATTTAGATAAGTTTAACAAGTTAGGAAAAACAAAACAAAAGAAAACATAGAATTTGTAACCTTTGCTATCGTGAAAATTAGTTTGTCTTGATGTAAGGTTATTTCAGTTAAAACTAAGGAGGGAACTGTAACTGCAATAATGTGATCTATTAAGAATATAAATGAACACCTACATATTTTTTTTAAATGGTTGGATTGACATGTTACTAAATATCATTCATGTCACACCTGTTATGCAATTGGAATGACTGGGGTTTGACGGCTGATTTTTAGGACGTTCTTCTTTTTTAAATTGTATGCTTCTATTTATTTTAACTGACACTGCACTTCTCATATATCTATTTTACATAAACATCTGCTCCACAATTCTTTCTGTCACGTCTTTACATAGCAACGGGTCCCATTGTTACTGAATCGCTTTTCTTCGAGCTATATATAAAGACATATATCTTTTATGATATATTGTCCACTTCCTAGTTCCCAGGCAATCCTCATGGGGAACGCATAGGGTCCATGACGTGAATTAATACTGATTCGGTTACGGGTTAATTGGATATATAAAACAATCTCTTGGGATGAGTTGGTTCGATAAGGGATCATTAGAGGAATTTTTTGAATTGAATAGGTTTTCATTCCACTATCCATCTCCAAAGAGCAATCAATCTTACAGATATAAACAATATATCCATATCAATAAAAAAAGAGTAAGGCATGATGTGTGCGTGTGTGTGGGTGGGTGTGTGTGTGAGAGAGAGAGTGTGTGTGTGAGAGAGAGTGTCTGTGTGTGAGAGAGAGAGTGTGTGTGTGTGTGTGTGTGTGTGTATTGATTACTATATTGCTATAAAACCTAACCAGTTAGTTAACATTTTTGTCCTTTCGATGAACGACGTCAATGTTTTTGCAATGGCCATATACACATTTTAATCAACACTACAAAAAAGATACAAACAGCTGTCTGTAATGACGGAAAACTTATTAATAAACTTTCAAATTACGGAATCACTTCAACAGTCAACAACAACAAAAAACAGCTTCTACTACATGTTCTACCCAGCCCTGTGTCCGCTTTCATGAACGAGGAATAGATTTAGTAATTTACTAGTCTCGTAAATGTCTAGCTAGTCTTAAGCCCAAGGGAAGCAAGTGTCTAAAGAATTGGATTTCATGAACGGCTTCTAGTCTCGGACTGGCTAACCTCTTGCCAAGAAGTGGGCGTTGTAAGGACGGTGACTAATTCGGCTATTTTGTGCGGGTAACATCATCTCTCTACTGCACGAAGACAGGTAAGATACACACGCTTTCATACTTACAACGCAAAAGATTTCCAAAGAGGAAATTAGCAACACACGTGATATTGACAGTCGACTGTTATAGACTGCAATGACGTCCATCGTCGACTGTCAATTCTATATTTAGGCCAATGGCAGTTTCATCGAGACGACGAACACGTGATTGGAACTCAAAGAAATTGAACCAAGAAAACAAATAATTACACAAAAGAGAAAGTGTGTTCTTATTAATCACGTTATTTCAGTCAATTGCAATATCAACAGAATAACTTTGATCTCCACTATACTTTCTAATCATTTTTTTTTGGGTTGTACTTTGAAGCAAATCCTTTGATTTCAGAGTTTTTCGTTCACTCTCAATCTCATGGGCCGACAGATTGAGTTTTCTTTTAAGTTTTACTCACAAAATGTGTACTTTTGCCGATCTGCACTTATCTTATAGTTTTTTAAAGCCAGTTTCAATGGCAATAGGACACGTTTTGTCTCTGTGATTCGTAACCGACGTATTTTCTTTCCGAATCGAAGCGCACTCAATCTAAAAAAAAGCTGCTATCTTGTTGACGCTATGACGTCTCCTTGTAACTAGACACAGACTAAAGCATGAAGTTTTGGCTCGGCAAAAGACTAAAACTTGGCCAAACTTTGTCCGAAGGTGTCGGACTTGCTTGGTCAGCTCACATGAAATCCGATTTTTTCAAGTCATTGACTTAAGTCAAAGATAGTCAGAGAGTAAGCGCTAGTCATGAAAACGGCCCCTGATGATGGTCATAAAGGCCTAAAACATCGATGTAGACTACAGCATCGTGGTAAGTATCTTAATGATACACATATATTTATATATATATATATATATGTATCAATCCACTATTAAGGTGACCACTGTGAAATGCACCAATTGGAGGACCAAGCATATGTCTTGTTCAAATTGATTAAACTGTTCAATCTTTGTTCAAATGAGTATAGTTTGATTCCCTACAATGATTTATGAACACAATTCTGATGCTTGATGATCACAATGGTATATAGAAAATTACTCGGTCCCCCTAATGTTTTACTAAGTGTTTCTGTAGCTTTAAGGAGACATTTGGTAAAAACATGTTTTTAGGGAGACCACATTAAAAAACCCTTTTAGGGAGCCCAGTATATGTTTATATATGTGTATACCTAAGAGTGCATTTTCAAGTGAGCTACCACCAAATTGTCTAAAATAAAGTAAGTCCTTAAGATTAAGAGCTTCATGGCCATAGTGTCGAAGCTTATCCCAGTGTGCGTAGAGTGAAGTGGCCGAGCAACGCATTTACTAACTCCTGGGAAGGTCCATCCCTCAGAAGGGGCGCTCAGGGAAATAACCTGGGACTCAAACACGGCAAAAAATATTCCCAGTTGCTCCGTGCGCCATTGTTTTTGCAGTCCCCGACCCCTTTAGAAACCTGACGACCCAGGTTAAGATCAGAGATAGAAGGGACCAGGCAGAGGAGTTTATTTGTTGTTGTTGTATACCACTGAATGGACTTGGTTTGTTTTGTTTTGTTTGTAAGGGTTTTACGGCGCTTGCAACACATTAAGGTCATATCAGCGCCAGTAAAAAGGAAGAAAATGGGATAGTAAAAAGTTCTGGAACTACAATTAGAGCACCCAAGAAAAAGTAAGGCAAAGGGGATTTGTTTCAAATAGGAAACAGTAGATTCCAAGAGCCCACTATCAAAGTACTTAGTTTGAGATCACCTAAACGTCTCATTCAGACACAAGCACAGGTCCCAACAAAGAGGGATACACTCAAATGTTTACAAAGCATAAATAATATGTAAACAAAACAATAAAGAGCATAACAGACAGATGATTTACAAGGGAAAAATATAATCTCCCAAAACTCGAACTATACATTTGACTGTTTCCCTCCCAGCCAGGTCCTGGACAAAACCAAGTAATCCCATCCCATCCCGAGACAAAGACAGAAAACAAGTTGGAAAACAGACATAGGGGGATAGAAGACGCAACGAGTACGTCCCTGCCCATTATGGGAAGTCGGGAACCCCACCCAGTGAGTGAATGGAGTTGGATGGATAGGACAGCAGATCTGATGGACACAATGAACGGCTTCAATCAACATCTCATTCACTTTAACTTGCACAATGCTTGCTTTGGTTTCGTGGTAGACAGTTCGTCTGACGCCCGAGTTGCCAGGGTTCGAATCCAATTTGTGGCGATGCAGAGTCATTGTAAAAGTCTCATTTACAGTCTCACTTGTGTTAATTGGAGTACGTTACTGAATTGTAACAACGTTGTTCGTGTCCATATAAATCTACTACCAGCTGCACGTTGAGCTCATTGTGGGTTTTATGATACATCAAGCTCGTGTAAAATTACATTTACATTTGACCGAAAAATGATACATAACGATAGAAGTCTACAAATCATATTGCAGGTTTATTTCAGTTCCAAAAGCCATCACAAACATTCATCCACTGTATCACATAAGTCTTTGGTCACCAAATAAAAGCATGAAGTTTGCTATGTGTACAGTGCAACATAAAAGGATAGAAACAGTTTTACTGATAAAACCCTCAAATGATAACAAACCAATATGTTGTTGCTGGTAAGTTGCTTAATTGCATTTGTTAAAAAGCATAAACTGTGAAGCAAAAGTGTTGAAAATCGTTTGAATAAAGTTTAATGCAAAAAAAATAATTCTTAAGCACTTTATGCCGTTCTAAGCTGTCGTTGCTGCATTTTTTTTCATTATTAATTATTATTATTCTGATTAAGGATGAGGGGATAAAGAAAGAATGAAATTAAATGCACAGAGGTGTCATTTCTTGACAGTCACCTCTAAAGATTGCAACTCTTAAAACTATCATAAAAAGAATAGTGAAATTTTACATTAGGTATCTAGAAAATGCTGAACATAAAGCTACATTGGCCAATTAAGTTAGGGTTAGTAGAAAGACTTTTTATTCTGCCATATCTGATTCTTTCAGATAGTTCTACATAGCTGCCAACTTTTCAAAAATAAAATAAGGAACGCTCATTTTGCCCGGGATGAGGGGCGATGTGTGCCGAAGCCCCCCCCCCCCCCCCCCCCCCCCCTTCATCGAATCGCAACATATAAAAGTCAGCCTTTTTAATTACTATTACTAACACTAACAAGTTTGAGATGACAGAGGCTAGTCCAAATGTTGCTCAATTATCGGGTTTAGTACCAGCACATTTGAATCGTTAAAATGACACTTTCCACAATGATTGTTGTTTTGTTTTTAAGGGTTTTACGGCGCTTGCAACACATTTAGGTTATATCAGCGCCAGTAAAAAGGAAGAAAATTGGATAGTAAAAAGTTCTAGAATTACAGTTGAAGCATCCAAGAGAAAGTAAGACATAGGGGAACTGGGAACAAATAGGGATCAGATGTAGATTCCAAGAGCGTATCACCAATGTACTAAGTTTGAGATCACCTATAAGTCTTATCCGGACACAAGAACAAAATCCAACAAAGAGGAACACACTCAAATGCTTACATTATACATTAAAAAATAACAAATATAGTAATAATACATAACAGAGAGATGATTTACAAGGAAAAAAATATCATCTCCCAAAACAATAAATATGCATTTGACTGCTTCCCTCCCAGCTAGGACTCCGGCGAGGGCCAGGAAAAAAACAAGTAATCTCATTCCAAGACAAAGACTGAAAGCATGTTGGAAAACAGATATAAGGGGATAGAAGACACAGTGTGTACCTCCCTGCCCGCTATGGGAGCTTTCCACAATGAGATCAAAATTCAGAACGGACAATATAAAGAAAGAATTCAACTGCCTCAACTTTGATAAGGACCAATACACAAGAAGCACGATTGTAAAATAAATGAAATAACTTAAGATGGTTAGAAATGCATAACTACCAACCTGGTACATCACTTGAGAGGGCGTTTTGGGTAAAAATTAGGTGAGTTCAGATAAAAAGTAGACGATTGCATATATGTTTTCTTTCATGCAACATAATGGTCTTTAAGTAGTATACTATAATAGTAGTTATAGTAAAATGCACCTCTAAATATTAGAGAATTCCTACTTCTTTACTTTGACAAGATAAACACACCTAAAAATGGAGTATACTTATTTTTCTTGAACCTAAACCGTTACAAAAGCTTGCTTGAAAAAAAAAAAATTAAAATCAGATGAAGATGTTTTTAAAGGGATTAAATTTATATATTTCATAAATTAATAAAGGGAAATAATCATTGTCATCTTTAATCAATATAAGCAATTGATTTTCTTATTGAATACCTTCCAATCAAAAAGGTGGATTTAATTTTATTCTTAATTAAAATAATATTTGTAACAAATAGTGAAAGTATCAATACTGTCTTAGAATATTCAAAGTATATCGAGGCTAACATCCATATCCTATGCAAATCTCCAATACATTATGAAAGGTTTGAGTAAAATACAGGCGTCATATAAACGAATGGAACTTTTTTAATTGTTGAAAATCATTTATGTTAGAGGCATAATTCAAATTAAAGAGCTACACAAATGGAGATTATGCTCTCACTGGACACCAATAATAATGATAATAATAATAACAACAATAGTAGTAGTAGTAATAGTAATAATAATGGATCAATAATAATAATTCATTAGGCTCACATGGCTTTTTTACCACAAATTAGTCAAAAATTACAAAATACGGATTTTGAACTAAAAATAAGCACTTACGGACTCAGGAAGTCAAATACGGAACAAATCCGTTTTTAACAGAACGGTTGGCAGCTATGGTTCTACAAAGCATTTGTCTCTCAAGCTGAGCAAATGAATGTTCATATAATATAAAAAAGGATATTGCAATGATGAACAGATTGTACTATATAAAGATAAAACGTTTTTGTAAACCCCCAAAATATGTCAATAACACTATACAATACAATGAATGTAATACAAATCAAATTCATAATTGTCATTACACCGATTGAAACGCTCTTTCCCTTCTATATTTATTTCTTTCATTAAAAATCTTTGTCTTCACCAAACTAATTAGTGTACCTTCAGGGATTCCTTTTTGTGAAAATACCCTGTGGTGTTTTAAGAACAGAATAATTTCAGACTTTCTAGGTAATGATCCCCTTGAACCATGTGCTGAAACATCTTCGACAAAGTTTTTAAAATATGACTTGACTCTATCTGTATCCTCATCTGACCATGACATGTATCTCCGATTTTTGCTTGAATTCCTCTTGGGTTCAGTTTGTTTTGAAGAACACGTAAGCTGATTTGGCACTCCTGCTTCACCATCAAATATTTCTTCTTGATTTGCAGCTGTTACTATGGATGTTCCAAAATTTGCATTTGAGTCTCTATTCACTACAGAGTCATTTGTTTCAATGTTACAATTTCCTTCCCCAGTGACCGATGCTGAGTTATCAATTTGACCCAAAAAATGACCAACTTCTGTTATTTCTCGTATTGCAAGTGGACACTGATAAATGTTTTGATTGATTTATTCACTGTGTCCCATATGTCGATAGAAGACATCTCTCTCGTGTTGTGGGACATCAAGTAAGGCAAATAATGTCGAAGCTCGGTGCCTGAATTTATCAGCTATTAACAACTGGGGTTTCTCTAAATCCTTTACTAAGGAAGTGACATATTTGATGGCAATGTAACCACTTACATGATCTTTGGATATTCCTGTATTTGGAAAAAGAAATGGGTTGTCTGAAATATCAACAGCTTTACGCTCCTGTGCAAGTTTCCTTAAAGGCTGAATTGTGTCATTGGTATCAACACAGGGACCAACATCTTGCTTCCCTTTCCAGACTGATAGGCCAGCTTATACTTCTCAAGTAACGCTTTTTCCAGAGGATCAGTGACATGTTGTACAAGCTGGGGATCAACCCATACACCTGAATCTGCATCATTCCAGTCTTTTAACAACATCCTTGCGGGTTCTCCGCCTCTCCTCGCATTAAACATTGTAAGCCTAGCTACGATGACATTGCGAAGCCTAACAAACATATGTGAATCAAATAATTGATAATCATCCTCACAAATACGGACCATCTCTTCAGTAATAAATTGCCGTAGCTTCTTTATATCATTCTCTAATGGCATCTCTTTGGGTTTTCTCAAATTTGTTCTCTTTGCTTCACATTGAACTCTGGCTGTAAAAAAAATACTATCCCAATTATAATCCAGGACAGCTTTGAACAAATCTATCTCTGCGGATTCTTCCATTTTGTTTTGCATTATATATTCCCCTTTTAAGAAATTAATTAACTTTTTCAATATAAATCCAATTGAAAGCTTCAAGCCTGCTTTCAATGTCCCATCCTCTTTCAAAGTCATTTCAGAAATGGTTTGCGATATTTCATTAAAGTTACAACGCTTCACCACGTCCTCTCCAGAGAAAGAAGGTTGATTCGTTCTCTTCCTAGTTTTTAAAATCAAATTTCCTAAGATGCGTAAATCACTCATTATAACTTTTCTCTCCTTCTTTGAACTTTTACTCCACAATTTTGTTCCTAACAATACTATAGCTTTGTCTGATCGACACAAATTTCCCACTTCATCATTCCGAAATTTGTCAAGAATATTCTCCTTTATTTCTTTACTTGCATTGGGAGCCACGGGATAAAATTTTACAACCCCAGTACACAGAGCATGCTCAGTACTACATTTCTTTTTGTGTTCATAAACCCTTCGTCCAGAGTAAAACCCCTTACAGCCAGCACACATAACAACTTCATGTGACCCTTGTGCTCTCTCACGCATAACTATTGAATTGTTTCTAGTGTTTGAATAAAAAATGCCCTTTTTCTTGAGATAATCCATTGTTCTATCCCTTTCCTTTACAGGCTGTTTCATGGCCTCTGTAACTTCTGTCTCATCTTTGTGTTTCCTCATCAAATGCCTTGAGAGTTTTGTTTGCAACTGTCCACAGTATGGACAGGGTCTCCTTGGCTTTTTGTATTTCTCTGGAAAAAAAAGAAGAAAATAAAGCACATCATGCTATGAACTATGAAAATAAATCAATAGACAGATCATATGCACATCAGCTACATGACAGCGATAGAGAGGAATAGCATTCCAAATATTTAAGGCCTGGACAAGTAACTGTCATAATTCCTTCTTGTTATATACTTTTCTACCATCTATTCCTTTGGAAGAGGTATGTTAGATTTGTGGAACCTCTGCCACATAACAAATCCAGTGAAAAGACGCCATATTTTTGTTTTGAAATAGAGATAAATAGATCAATCCACCCACTTCACTGGGTTCAGGGTTCCCTCTTCATTATAATCAAAATATGAACATAAATCGGAATAGTAACACATTGAAGTCTCATCTGAATACATAGATTGTCCTTTGTTGTTTCAGCGAAAAATCAGACAGAATGTCAAAAGAATTTTAGGTTTTTCCCCAACCACCCCTTGGAGGTATCAGTATCAGCGGAATGGTAAGCGTCATGTTTTTTACGTTGAGCAACAAAATTTACTCCAAATGCTTCACTCGACCCAGGCGGAAAAGCAATCAAGAATAGACCCAAGTCCTATCCAAAGACTAACATTTCATTTAAGTTTATTGTAGGCCCTTGGCCAATCGACAAAATTCAATTCACATAAATTATTTACAACAATCAGAAATTAATTATATCAATAATAGTAATAGAATGCAATGAAGGCATTATCATAATAATAATAATAATAATAATAATAATAATAATAATAATAATAATAATAATAATAATAATAACAGTAGCGGCTATAAGTAACAATTAATATAGTAACAAAAGTAATAATAGACTATAGTTCATAGTCATAACAATGACTTTCTTTGTCATTGAGGGAGTGAGAAAACATCACCGGCTGGCAGAACAAACAGCCGACATCAATCAAACGTCCTCCAGACCGGTTGAGCATCGGCTTCATTAATTCCTTAAAGACTTCCCCCCAACTGCCTGAACGATGCTGATGCCCAGACAACTTAATCCTGATTTATATTTTGTGGGAATGAAATATGACATGTATATGCCGGAAATATTTCAATAACAAACACACTGTTCAGATAGAAAATATTTGAGTCTTGCCTTTGTTAATTGATACAGGTAAGTTAGGAAAATAAATGCTAGTAAAAACGATCATCAAGTTCGTGAACACTGCTTCTCAACTCGAACATATGTTTTCATCAAATCTACACACATCATGTTGTGAGCTGAATTTTAATGATCTCAGTTGTCATTGAAAGGAAACCCAAGAATTTTAGAATAAAGAAAAATATTGAACCTGGAAGTCAAAAGGGTTTGTAGCACAGCAGGCATTATCAAAGTATAATTTTAGTACCGACAAATTAAAAAGAAAATGTGCTTTTCTTTAAATGCTCCCAATCATCATATACTGTTTAGGTTGCAAGATTAATAAAAATGTTATCTACTCTGATTCTCGTTAAGTTTCCAGCTGGTCTGTGAAAAAAAGCCTTAAGCATCATAGAAATACAAAGAAACAGTTTTAATATATAGATGGGTTGTAACAAAAAAACCATTTTAACACTTACAATACAAGCAATTTAAGTCTATTACAGACAAAAAAAAACCCCAATAAAATAAACATGAACATTTTTATGGCTGGTTTCACTGATATCACTCACACATTGGGGTTTCAGATTCTAAGATGTCCACCCTATCAAATTTGGATTTGTGCTTGTTATGTAAATGGTAGCGTATTTTGCGACGCAGCACTGCCAAAACAGAAAAAAAATGCAATAACACAAATGCAGCACCATGGAGGGGGTGGAAGTTTTCTTTTAAAAGGAATGGGTAAATTAAAATTGATCCCACAAATATCAAAGGAGAAGAATGACAAAAAAATGACTCACCATTGCACGTAACACGTTGGTTTGCAAGTGTATAGCATTCGGGTTGAACCTGGGTCCCAGACTGGCAACGAGGTTCAGTCTGTGATAGTTGTGGATGAGGCTCTGACTGAGTTGGGGAATGAGCACTAGGTTCCAAAGACAATGATGTACTCAGCATTGGGTACCTCACAGAGTACGTAGAGGAATCAGACTCGGAGTCAGCAACAAAATCGGGACCCTGTATATTTTGTGGAAAAGATGACAGATCAATCAATTTATTCATGTTGACAATAAACATGAAGAGCCATTGTTTAATAATCCAACTAAACAATTAGCTGGTTAATAATGCAAGTATAATAAAAAAGAGTTGAGAAAGGCAGACATATTGTCTAAGTATTTAATATGTTCAACTGTGCTTGGATAAATATAGATACACCAACCAGGGTTTCAGTAAACCGTTTTTAACCAACTCTTTAAATCCTACACCAGGACCAACAACTACAAAACAATTTTTTATATCACTACGATTCTCGACATATAAACGGTTGTCATTGCAACAATATGAACTTCCTAACCTTGCAACTGCAATATAGTTAACAAAAAAAGTTGATAAACATTACGATGCAAGAGAATTTGGACAAAATGCGAGATCAAAAGTATAATCCCAACAGAAGCTATTTTAATTTTTCCTGGAAACGCATCATTTTCACATTTTGTCAAATAAAAAAACAAACGACTTCAAATGTGAATGGCTCATCAATGAATATCACTTCAAAATATAACGAGGAAGGTTTAAAATAGTGTTATTGTTGGCGAAGTCCACTGCAAAGAAAAATTTTTAACAACAAAAAACTAGGAGATCTCACTGGTGTAAAACAGTGTTGTCCTTGTCCTGAAATATTGTATTGCGCCTAACAGACTGCAGGTCTCATCTTTTGTGGCAAATGTGTTTTGTCCACCACAAAATATGTTGATGTGAAGCATTTTGAGCATGGTGCCAACTGTGGATAAACGCTATACAAATGTTATGATTTTATTTTAATGTACATACTTACCACAAATGAATCATGTGATATGGAACTTTGTTCTGCATCACTTTCAGGCTCTGAGTTGGAGTCTATATAGAAATAAAAACAACAAAAAAAAAGCTGAAGACTATCATGTGCAAGTTTTTCTCTAAACTCTTAAACAAAAAATCATGCCATCTTGTGCTGTAAAAGGATTTTTTAAAAATTATTTACCTTATGACTATTGTCCTTTGGAAAAAAAAGAAAATTAAGTCCGAAACCTTCTGGCTATTTTCTTTTAAATTTCAAGAACGTCAGAGTTGGCAAGGGAGGACGGAAATATAATTCCAGAAACCAATCTGTCTATAATCATATCCATATGATAGTTTTTCGTTCAAGATTCAGGTACAGTCCACTTAGGATAATCGCAATACCTTGGGATCATCGAAAATGTTGGGATTAACCGAAATTCAGTTTCCTGTCCACTATTTCAACATTTTACACATTTATTGTCAACTCAAACCAGTAAATAATTTCTTAGTCCACCACATACAGAGCAATTTGATTGAAACAAAAACCATATGGCAGCCCCGTGTAGATTTGTCAACCAAAAGCAGCTATGAAGCAAGCCGATATCTTATTCAGATTGGAAGAAGTTTCAATCTTTTTTCTCAACAATTCAACATTTGTCAGAGTTAAAGAGATTAGCCTTAATGAGAGACAATAAGCTCTCACCAAACTCGTTGGTCACAATGCACAGTTGTTAATCCTAAAACAAAGGATATCGCTCAGTCTCTCTTTATAACTGTCATTTATAACCTGTTGTCAAGATTATGACCAGCCCCACCCCTCTTCTATTTAATGGCCACCGATGACGTCACAAACCCATACTGCAGAGCCCCGCCCTCTTTCGACTCTAACAGAGTGGTGACACACTACTGTAGCATTAAATCCTGCTCACTCTCGATTCTTCAACCTGTCACGATTTCATCCATGATGAAATTTAATCATGATATACTGTTTGATTTCTTGAATTTACCACTTTTTAAAAAACCGAAGTTTGTTGCAATTAACCAGTGACTTTTATATAGAATTATTTCCATTGCTTAGGAAATATTGTGATTAACCGAAAGTTGCGATTAAACGAGTTGCAATTATCCGGAGTGGACTGTAATAGTATTACACATCATGACTCAAAAAAAAAAAAAAAAAAAAAGCAAACTATGTGTACCTAAATGTTATTCATTTCCTCATCAAATTACATTCTTACCATTAACATCATAGATCACATCAAAAGGGTTGTCTGGATTGACAGCAAGACATTTTTCAGGATTTTTAAAGCTCAAATCTCTCTGATCTGAAGTTACAAAAGAAATAGCATATTCTCAACATTAAACTATGATTTTGTGATGGCTGTGATATGGCATACTGTATGCATAAAGCAAGATGCAAAGACAGGTTTAAGTTTAAATTATTTTATATTCTTTTCAAAAATCCATTCTAGTTTTGCCAAAATAAAATAAACACGAGAAGTGTTGAGTTGGATAAAGCTAAAACTAAAAGTAGTAGTGGTAGTAGTAGTAGTAGTAGTAGTAGTAAACGACAGATCTTACTCACTAGTGTGAATCTACAGTCTACAGAAGTTCCCGAATTATCTGACTCCACTTCCAAATGACTGACTGACAAGTGACAATCATCAATCGGTGTGTGTGTGATTGTGATGTCTACCCTATTGAAAATCTTAAATCAACAGTGATGTAATAAGAATGGCCAATAACTTACCATTTAAATTATCTCGGTGTCTCTTCAATGATGCCTCCAGCATCAATTTACCCCACGATGCCATAGACGTCTAGTTTGGAACTCAGCAAGTGACGAAAAAATACTTGCGGCTATAGAGAGGACGTCCGTCGGCCACTCTCTCCGCAAGTCATTGTCAGTGGTTATCAGATAATCATTGGTTCTTGAAAAATATAGAAACACAGCGGTTCATTTAAAAAGACTCTTTTGTAGATCAAGATATAATGTTAGGTATTGCACTTTAAAATCTCTTCAGACATAGAACGGGTCAACTTGACGTCTAGACCAAATCATTTCGAAGATCGATATGGCAACAGCAACGCCTGGAATGGAGGATTTAAATGCGGCATCTGACGATTCTACTGCTATGACAGAAGATGCTCCATTTCACGACGTCGAGATGGCTTCAACTGGCATCAGGCATCAACATGCTACTCAATAATGGGTTTGATGAAGCGTTTGACTAAGAATTAAAGCTGATAACTGATAACCACCTACCTACTACTGACTTGCGGAGTGAGTGAGTGCCGAGTGCCTCTTTATGCGCGAAATTGACTAAACATACGTTTCACGAAAAAAAGAGTTACTATGTTTGCTTGTCTCTTGTCACCAAGATAAGAATCCGGACCAAGATTCGATAAATCTGTTTCTAAAAATAGATTATAATTCGTATATCTTGTTCATTCCTCAGTTCATCAACTTTCACACAATTTTATATTAGGTTTTCATTACTATAAAAATCCATATAATGCTCTAGAATTTTAGAGAAAATTTCGGAAAGATATATTGCCTCACTATTGAAATATATCGATGAAAACACTGGTACCCCTATTGTACTTTTTTCAGGCGGTCACCTTATTGACCAACGTGAAAATTTAGGCATAACTCTTCTTACTGTGGTGTTTAACAAATAACTTCAATACTATGATTTACAATTAATATATCCTTGACGGTTGGGTTGACAACTTAAACTAAAAAATAGAAAAGTGAATGGGCTAGAGGTCAAATCAATAGGGGGACCGGATTTTGGTCTCCCTATTGGTAAAGTACTGTAAATGAACTAATAGGGGTACCAAAAGTCTCCCTATCCGGTATTAATAAAATTTTATATATATATATATATATAATATATTAATATATATATATATAACTATCCTACATACACACTACACACATACACACACACATATAAACATATTATATATATATATATAATATTAGCTATCCTACCATACACACATACACACAAACACACACATATATATAATAGATATATATATATATATATATATATATATATATATATATATATATATATATATGAAAGCAAAGACTGCTTATTAGGATATGATAATAATAATGATAATAAACGAGTGAAGTTGGGGAAATGCCAATTTGAAATTCTTTAAAGTAATACACTTTATGGAAAATGCGATCTTATAATTAATTATAGTCATTAATTTTTTTAATCTACTTAGGGTCTTATAAGAAGGAGAAGAAATAGAGAACATTTTAAATTTCTCATATACTTCGGAATCACGACCTCTTTAAAAGTTATCAGACTGGGTCCGTATACATCTGTATAGGCTCCTTTTAGGTCCCTTAAAGACTGCCTAAAGACGTTTCTATACAAGCCAACATCAAATGGTGTAAGCATGTGTTCTGGGCTGCCCAATCGACCACGGAGTGGGGGCGATACTGAAGACACCAACGCATACCTCTAGTCCCCCAGGACAAAGATAAGAACCACAACAACACCTAGCCCATTATAAAACAGGGTCGGTGATAAAAGAACCCTTATTCCTTTTTTTTTATATTTCAATCCTTTAATTTTTTTATATAAAATTTCAAACCTATTGTCCTCTTAGCGTGAGTCATCAGAATTCTCTTCTTTTTTTTTTTTTTTTTTTTTTTGGATTTAAACTGAGTACATCTGTACTGGCTTAGCAACAAGCATTACAATAACCCTAATAACAAATGCTGCATAGGAAAGACCACATGCACAAGAGATCAAACAAGGCCTGAAGCTCGGCTAAAGAACGAGAAAGTGAATGGCCAACCTTGAACTCCTTGGGAACAAGGGAATTAAAAAAACACTAACCTTCTCTACATTAATAACCTCGTTCCCACCAACCTCGGAAACTTACTTATTTACCTAACAACTTCAAATAAAATGCCAAACCTAAACCTTTCCTTTCCCCATCCATGGTACTCCAATTGTTACCACATCATAGTACAAAGCGGTCTCCAATCCCCCCTCACCACCCCCCCCCCCCCCTAATACCGAATACCACCCCCACCCTCCTTTCATCATCATATTATATATAAATATTATAATATATTATATATATATATATATATATATATATATATAGCCTATATGAAATAACCAACAACTGATTGAAAAATAAAATAAATAAATAAATGAATATAAATACATAACATATGTTTAAAAATAAAGAATGTGGTGGCGGCTTGGAATGGAAGAAGCCACTCCACCACCCCATCAACATCTTAAATCGAACTAATACAATTGATACTAATTAAAAGGGTCATTAGATAAGCGGGCCCCTGGGGGGGGGGGGGGGGGGTTAAGTGTCTTCCCTGTCAGTGTTTTTTTTGCACTGTCTTGGTGCTTATCAGTCGCGATGAGGATTCCAGCTTAGGACACATAAAATCATTCTCTCGCTAAGTTTTTACTTAGCCTGTCGAGCGAGGGGTGCCTGTTTTCCCTGCCGTGCGCGAGCGAGGGGAACCGGCCTGCCATGTCGTGCAAATGAGCGAAGGGGGCCAGCCTGCCATGCCGGCAGACGAGCGAGAAGGACCTGCTGGGGGTTTAGACATGTGAGGGTGATATCTACCTGTCTTGCCGTATCAGACAGCAAGAACAACTTACCAGCGGAGTCGGACGTGTATTTAAAGCAACGTATCTGCTTGCTGAGAGGGAAGGCCATCCGTTGGCTGCTTTGGAGATACCACCATGACTACACGAGCAGCCTGGACCAACGAGGAGCTGATTGAGCTGCTGCATGATCAGATGGCCCACAACAGAAGCAGATGGAGATGCAGCGACAACAGATGGAGACGTTAATGGCCTTGGTGATGGAGCGACCCAAGTCGTCAGTGACCAACACCAGGTTTCTGCGAGTTTGATTCAAACGCAGAGCCGTGGAGAGACTAACTGGTCACGTTTTCCAGACGTTCGTAAAGGCCAATTCTATTCCAAAGGACAGGATTGCTGAGATTTTCTCGCAAATCTTCAAGTGCTGTCAAACTTGGCTTCACAGAGCGTTTCCTCACAAGGACGCCAACGCATTGTCGATGGATGAATCCAGCAGCACATGGTTGGCGAATTTTTAAACCCCCAAAAATTCGTTATTTTTTGACGTTAAAAATTTTGGCCAAACAGAAGGAACCAGGGGGGAAAATTTTCCCCCAAATTATGCCAAAACTCGGCCAAAGAGAAGGAACACAAGGGTTTCCCTTTGGGCGAGGAATGAAGGGAAAACCCATTTTTCTTCTCGATCAACGCGAGGGGACCAAAGCCTTGAAAAAAATAAAGGAAAAAAAGCCCAAAAGTTTTAACCCAGCCATTTAGATCCCCCGGAAGGGAGGGTTTGAAAAGTTCCAAAAAGGACAGCGACATTAGGGGATAAATGTTTAAGTTCCAGCCTAATCATAACCCGGCACGTAAAATCACCACCAAGATCAACCGGGTTTAAAAATCAACGCCATAAAAAACAAGGAGAAAGTAAAACAAAAATCAGTTGCACCAATGACTCGGGAACCACTCAAGGCTGCCTGTCGGTTCAAAGAGGCCCTTTTCCACCCCAAAGCATTAAGGGGCACACAAAGTCCCCTCGCAAAGAGAAATCACATCAACGAGAAAGAAGAGAAAAAGGCAAATAGAATGCAGCCCGGGCCCTTTTGGGAAAAAAGAAAAATGTGTCGGTCGTTTTTAGGTTGACTTTTGTTCCAAACAACATAATTTTGGGGGTCCTGGAGGGGATGCGACGGCCCCGCTTTTCCCCCACCTACGTCAAATACCGTTGACTTCCAACCAGGTTTTGGGGTTGCCAGCCGTCGACCTCAACTCCCCAAACCCAGGGCGGATTTGCAAAAATTTACGTGACTACATTGGACTTGAGTCCCTGGCCGACAGCTATCAAAGACGGACGTCATGGGTGCCTCCCCATTCAAAGGCAGAGAGATCGCAATAAAGTAAGGCGAAAGTAACCTAAGATACTTCATCACTTCGGAATGCAAACAATTTGTTCTGAGTTTTTCCGACCCTTTTTTTAAAAAAACGGGAAAGTTTTTAAAAACCCCAAAAGGGGGTCAAATTCAAACCAGACGCCCCCCCTGTCAGGTCTAAAAGGGTATAAGAGCTACCGACATGCATAAAAAAGATGTAAGAAAAAGGCCCCCCAATTTCTATTTCTTTTAGTAAAGAACAATTAAAGATTTTTTTAAAAGATATAAAAAAAAATAAAATTTAATTAAAAGAGATGATTAAAGTTCGGCAGTTACCCTTAGAACATCAGTATTACGACTTATACAAAATTTTAAAAAGGGTGGTTTGTGGGATTCCCCTTTCCCGTCGAGAAGGGTTGATTGTTTCCTCCAACGGGGGACTCAGGCTTTATCCTTTTCCTTTTTGTGATGAACTGATAAAGGCAAAAGCTCCGGGGT
>NC_088361.1:77042592-77050092 GCF_034508935.2 Berghia stephanieae
CGAAGTCCACTGCAAAGAAAAATTTTTAACAACAAAAAACTAGGAGATCTCACTGGTGTAAAACAGTGTTGTCCTTGTCCTGAAATATTGTATTGCGCCTAACAGACTGCAGGTCTCATCTTTTGTGGCAAATGTGTTTTGTCCACCACAAAATATGTTGATGTGAAGCATTTTGAGCATGGTGCCAACTGTGGATAAACGCTATACAAATGTTATGATTTTATTTTAATGTACATACTTACCACAAATGAATCATGTGATATGGAACTTTGTTCTGCATCACTTTCAGGCTCTGAGTTGGAGTCTATATAGAAAATAAAAACAACAAAAAAAAAAGCTGAAGACTATCATGTGCAAGTTTTTCTCTAAACTCTTAAACAAAAAATCATGCCATCTTGTGCTGTAAAAGGATTTTTTAAAAATTATTTACCTTATGACTATTGTCCTTTGGAAAAAAAAAGAAAATTAAGTCCGAAACCTTCTGGCTATTTTCTTTTAAATTTCAAGAACGTCAGAGTTGGCAAGGGAGGACGGAAATATAATTCCAGAAACCAATCTGTCTATAATCATATCCATATGATAGTTTTTCGTTCAAGATTCAGGTACAGTCCACTTAGGATAATCGCAATACCTTGGGATCATCGAAAATGTTGGGATTAACCGAAATTCAGTTTCCTGTCCACTATTTCAACATTTTACACATTTATTGTCAACTCAAACCAGTAAATAATATTCTTAGTCCACCACATACAGAGCAATTTGATTGAAACAAAAACCATATGGCAGCCCCGTGTAGATTTGTCAACCAAAAGCAGCTATGAAGCAAGCCGATATCTTATTCAGATTGGAAGAAGTTTCAATCTTTTTTCTCAACAATTCAACATTTGTCAGAGTTAAAGAGATTAGCCTTAATGAGAGACAATAAGCTCTCACCAAACTCGTTGGTCACAATGCACAGTTGTTAATCCTAAAACAAAGGATATCGCTCAGTCTCTCTTTATAACTGTCATTTATAACCTGTTGTCAAGATTATGACCAGCCCCACCCCTCTTCTATTTAATGGCCACCGATGACGTCACAAACCCATACTGCAGAGCCCCGCCCTCTTTCGACTCTAACAGAGTGGTGACACACTACTGTAGCATTAAATCCTGCTCACTCTCGATTCTTCAACCTGTCACGATTTCATCCATGATGAAATTTAATCATGATATACTGTTTGATTTCTTGAATTTACCACTTTTTAAAAAACCGAAGTTTGTTGCAATTAACCAGTGACTTTTATATAGAATTATTTCCATTGCTTAGGAAATATTGTGATTAACCGAAAGTTGCGATTAAACGAGTTGCAATTATCCGGAGTGGACTGTAATAGTATTACACATCATGACTCAAAAAAAAAAAAAAAAAAAGCAAACTATGTGTACCTAAATGTTATTCATTTCCTCATCAAATTACATTCTTACCATTAACATCATAGATCACATCAAAAGGGTTGTCTGGATTGACAGCAAGACATTTTTCAGGATTTTTAAAGCTCAAATCTCTCTGATCTGAAGTTACAAAAGAAATAGCATATTCTCAACATTAAACTATGATTTTGTGATGGCTGTGATATGGCATACTGTATGCATAAAGCAAGATGCAAAGACAGGTTTAAGTTTAAATTATTTTATATTCTTTTCAAAAATCCATTCTAGTTTTGCCAAAATAAAATAAACACGAGAAGTGTTGAGTTGGATAAAGCTAAAACTAAAAGTAGTAGTGGTAGTAGTAGTAGTAGTAGTAGTAGTAAACGACAGATCTTACTCACTAGTGTGAATCTACAGTCTACAGAAGTTCCCGAATTATCTGACTCCACTTCCAAATGACTGACTGACAAGTGACAATCATCAATCGGTGTGTGTGTGATTGTGATGTCTACCCTATTGAAAATCTTAAATCAACAGTGATGTAATAAGAATGGCCAATAACTTACCATTTAAATTATCTCGGTGTCTCTTCAATGATGCCTCCAGCATCAATTTACCCCACGATGCCATAGACGTCTAGTTTGGAACTCAGCAAGTGACGAAAAAATACTTGCGGCTATAGAGAGGACGTCCGTCGGCCACTCTCTCCGCAAGTCATTGTCAGTGGTTATCAGATAATCATTGGTTCTTGAAAAATATAGAAACACAGCGGTTCATTTAAAAAGACTCTTTTGTAGATCAAGATATAATGTTAGGTATTGCACTTTAAAATCTCTTCAGACATAGAACGGGTCAACTTGACGTCTAGACCAAATCATTTCGAAGATCGATATGGCAACAGCAACGCCTGGAATGGAGGATTTAAATGCGGCATCTGACGATTCTACTGCTATGACAGAAGATGCTCCATTTCACGACGTCGAGATGGCTTCAACTGGCATCAGGCATCAACATGCTACTCAATAATGGGTTTGATGAAGCGTTTGACTAAGAATTAAAGCTGATAACTGATAACCACCTACCTACTACTGACTTGCGGAGTGAGTGAGTGCCGAGTGCCTCTTTATGCGCGAAATTGACTAAACATACGTTTCACGAAAAAAAGAGTTACTATGTTTGCTTGTCTCTTGTCACCAAGATAAGAATCCGGACCAAGATTCGATAAATCTGTTTCTAAAAATAGATTATAATTCGTATATCTTGTTCATTCCTCAGTTCATCAACTTTCACACAATTTTATATTAGGTTTTCATTACTATAAAAATCCATATAATGCTCTAGAATTTTAGAGAAAATTTCGGAAAGATATATTGCCTCACTATTGAAATATATCGATGAAAACACTGGTACCCCTATTGTACTTTTTTCAGGCGGTCACCTTATTGACCAACGTGAAAATTTAGGCATAACTCTTCTTACTGTGGTGTTTAACAAATAACTTCAATACTATGATTTACAATTATATATCCTTGACGGTTGGGTTGACAACTTTAAACTAAAAATAGAAAAGTGAATGTGCTAGAGGTCAAATCAATAGGGGGACCGGATTTTGGTCTCCCTATTGGTAAAGTACTGTAAAATGAACTAATAGGGGTACCAAAAGTCTCCCTATCCGGTATTAATACATATATATATATATATATATATATATATATATATATATATATATAACTATCCTACATACACACATACACACATACACACACACATATATACATATATATATATATATATATATATATAGCTATCCTACATACACACATACACACAAACACACACATATATATATATAGATATATATATATATATATATATATATATATATATATATATATATATATATATGAAAGCAAAGACTGCTTATTAGGATATGATAATAATAATGATAATAATACGAGTGAGAGTTGGGGAAATGCCAATTTGAAATTCTTTAAAGTAATACACTTCTATGGAAATGCGATCTTATAATTAATTATAGTCATTAATTTTTTTAATCTACTTAGGGTCTTATAATGAGAGAGAAGAAATAGAGAACATTTTAAATTCTTCATATACTTCGGAATCACGACCTCTTTAAAAGTTATCAGACTGGGTCCGTATACATCTGTATAGGCTCCTTTTAGGTCCCTTAAAGACTGCCTAAAGACGTTCTATACAAGCCAACATCAAATGGTGTAAGCATGTGTTCTGGGCTGCCCAATCGACCACGGAGTGAGGGCGATACTGAAGACACCAACGCATACCTCTAGTCACCCAGGACAAAGATAAGAACCACAACAACACCTAGACCATTATAACAACAGGGTCGGTGATAAAAGAACCCTTATTCCTTTTTTATATATATTCAATCCTTTAATTTTTTATATAAAATTTCAAAACCTATTGTCCTCTTAGCGTGAGTCATCAGAATTCTCTTCTTTTTTTTTTCTTTTTTTTTTTTTGGATTTAACTGAGTACATCTGTACTGGCTTAGCAACAAGCATTACAATAACCCTAATAACAAATGCTGCATAGGAAAAGACCACATGCACAAGAGATCAAACAAGGCCTGAAGCTCGGCTAAAGAACGAGAAAGTGAATGGCCACCCTTGAACTCCTTGGGGAACAAGGGAATTAGAAAACTAACACTAACCATTCTCTACATTAATAACCTCGTTCCCACCAACCTCGGTAAACTTACTTATTTACCTAACAACTTCAAATAAAATGCCAAACCTAAACCTTCCTTTCCCCATCCATGGGTACTCCAATTGTACCCACATCATAGTACAAAGCGGTCTCCAAATCCCCCCTCACCACCCCCCCCCCCCCTAATACCGAATACCACCCCCACCCTCCTTTCATCATCTATATATATATATATATATATATATATATATATATATATATATATATATATATATATAGCCTATATGAAATAACCAACAACTGATTGAAAAATAAAATAAATAAATAAATGAATATAAATACATAACATATGTTTAAAAATAAAGAATGTGGTGGCGGCTTGGAATGGAAGAAGCCACTCCACCACCCCATCAACATCTTAAATCGAACTAATACAATTGATACTAATTAAAAGGGTCATTAGATAAGCTGGCCTGGGGGGGGGGGGGGGTTAAGTGTCTTCCCTGTCAGTGTTTTTATGCACTGTCTTTGGTGCTTATCAGTCGCGATGAGGATTCCAGCTTAGGACACATAAAATCATTCTCTCGCTAAGTTTTACTTAGCCTGTCGAGCGAGGGGTGCCTGTTTTCCCTGCCGTGCGACGAGCGAGGGGAACCGGCCTGCCATGTCGTGCAAGATGAGCGAAGGGGGCCAGCCTGCCATGCCGTGTCAGACGAGCGAGAAGGACCTGCTGTGTCAGACATGTGAGGGTGATCTACCTGTCTTGCCGTATCAGACAGCAAGAACAACTTACCAGCGGAGTCGGACGTGTATTTAAAGCAACGTATCTGCTTGCTGAGAGGGAAGGCCATCCGTTGGCTGCTTTGGAAGTACCACCATGACTACACGAGCAGCCTGGACCAACGAGGAGCTGATTGAGCTGCTGCATGATCAGATGGCCCACAACAGAAGCAGATGGAGATGCAGCGACAACAGATGGAGACGTTAATGGCCTTGGTGATGGAGCGACCCAAGTCGTCAGTGACCAACACCAGGTTCTGCGAGTTTGATTCAAACGCAGAGCCGTGGAGAGACTACTGGTCACGTTTCCAGACGTTCGTAAAGGCCAATTCTATTCCAAAGGACAGGATTGCTGAGATTTTCTCGCAAATCTTCAAGTTGCTGTCAAACTTGGCTTCACAGAGCGTTCCTCACAAGGACGCCAACGCATTGTCGATGGATGAGATCCAGCAGCACATGGTTGGCGATTTCAACCCCAAGAGATTCGTTATTTGTGAGCGTTATAAATTCTGGACACAAACAGAAGGGAAGCCAGGGGAGAATTCCACGAGTTAGCTGCCAGACTTCGGCAAGAGGAAGGAACACAAGGATCCATTGGACGAGGAATGAGGACTCGATTTGTCTGCTCGATCAACAGCGAGGCGACCATCAAAGCCTTGATCAAAATAAAGGAAGACGAGCCGACGTTCAATCGAGCCATTTAGATCGCCGCGGAAGTGGAGGAGGTTAGAAAAGTTACCAAAGAGACAGTCGGTACATTAGAGGATGAAGTGTTTAAGTTCCAGCCTAATCATAATCCGGCACGTAATCAGCCCACGGCGAAGATCAAACCGGATTTAAAGATCAACGTCCAGTCAAAATCAACGGAGAAAGTAAAACAGAAAATCAGTTGCTACCAATGACTCGGGAACCACTCAAGTGCTGCCTGTCGGTTCAAAGAGGCCCTTTGCCACCAATGCATTAAGGGTCACACAAAGTCCGTCTGTCGAAAGAGAAGTCAACATCAACGAGTAAAGAAGATGAAAAAGGTCAAATAGAATGCAGCCCGGCCTTTGTGAAAGAAAGAATGATGTGTCGGTCGTTTTCAAGGTTGACATTCGTTCCAGAGACAACATAATTTCGGAGGTGACCTGGAGGAGGATGCGACGGCCTGCATTGCCACCACCTACGTGCAAATACCGTTGTACTTCCAACGCAGTGATTGGTGTTGCCAGCCTGTCGACCTCAACGTCTCCAGAACCCGAGGGCGTGATTCGACAGAAATTTGACGTGACTACATTGGACTTGAGTCTCCTGGGCCGGACAGCTATCAAAGATCTTGGACTGTCAGTGGATGCCCTCCTCCATTCTAACGGCAGAGAGATCGTCAATAAAGTGAAGGCGAAACGTAACCTAATTGATCACTTCAGTCACTTCGGAATGCAAACAACTTTGTTCTGAGTTTCCAGACCTTTTCAAACAAGAACTGGGAACGTTTAAATACCTCGAACTGGAGGTCAAATTCAAACCAGACGCCACCTCTGTCATGGTCTAAAAGGAGTATTAAGAGCTACTCGACTATGCATAAAATAAAGATGTGAAGAATAAGGCCCCCAGAATTTACTAGTTACTTTGAGATAAAGAACAATTAACGATTTGTTTAAAATGATATAAAAAAAGATGAAATTCAATTAAATGAGATGATTAATGATTCTGGCAGTTACCATTAGAACTATGCAGATATTACGTATCTTATGACAATATAGTATCAGAAGGGTAGGTTTGTGGGATTCCACTTCCAGTCGAGAAGGGTTGTATTGTTCCTCCAACGGCGGACTCAGGCTTGATCCTTGATCCTTCTGTGAGTGAACTGATAAAGGCAAAAGCTCCGGCGTCTTTATGATGGAAATCAAAATTCATCAAAATATCCACAGAGTCCCAAAAGACAAAAATCTTGAAATATATATATATTATATATATATATATATATATATATATATATATATATATATAATGTGAGGAATGGAATGGCTGGACGTTGGGGCATAGATTGTAGATAGAACTGAGTGAGGAAGATTAGATCGGTCAGCTTTTATAATAAGGGCTACGTGACAGAAGGTAGAACGAAAAGTATTCACTAATTTGAAATTAATTCGAGGGAAGGTTATTAAAGGATAGATGATCTAATATTAGAAGGTAAAGGTTTTCTAAGCCTACCGAAATATAACTGGAGTGAGATGAAATCAGTTCTTACTAAAATAAAACTTTAATAAAATAAATGTGAACAATCTTTACTGTGACAACCTCAGTTTTTCGTCGACCTCGGGCAGTACTAATTGCGATCCAGAAAGATTTGGACCAAGGGCTATAAGCTGGCACCTCCAAACGCATTTAGTAGTTATCCAAGTTCACCGCCTATTGTACACCTGTCGTACCAATCAAGAGGAAGACTTCTCTAGACAAAACAGACTATCAGGGTCTGTGGAGACCACTCGGTGACCATGAATCCTCAGTTGGAACCGCATCGCCATCCTATGCCTATACCTTGAAGGTATGATGAGAACGCTTGGACGTGGTTATGGGTTTACCAAAATCGCCCTTGTGGATGCCTACAACCAGATTTATCTTGGACCAGAGTCGC
>NC_088361.1:77057592-77135092 GCF_034508935.2 Berghia stephanieae
TAATAATAATAAATTATATGCCATTATTTTTTCAGTATACCTACATTTAACAAATATATTTTTTCAATGAAAAAAATATTTAAGAAAAAGGAAAAGATCCATTTATAGAATCTTCTGACGTCTGCGTGGGATTTTCCATGCTGGTGGAAAATGATGCGTGGGAAGGAAATGAACATTTTAATAAAAGGCTAATGAAATTTGAAACATAATTTGATCAACGCTCCATAATAAAACAGAAATAATACAGAGAATGAAGTAGCAACACTATTTTGCTTTACATTCTCCAAGAAGTAAATTTATCCTTATATAATTATTTTATCTTATTTTCATTCATTTTAATTCCAAAGGAAAAACATAATATGTGACAATGAAGCACGTGATGACGAGTTGAAAAATAAATTGAGAATATTATGGTCTTAAAATTAGATATATCAAATAGTATGATTCAATGTAATAATTGCAGCCTGATGCTTTTATTACTCTTCTCCCCCCCCCCCCCCCTCTCCCCCTCCCCTCTCTCTCTCTCTCTCTCTCTCTCTCTCTCTCTTTCTCTCTCTCTCTCTCTCTCTCTATCTATCTATCTATCTATCTATCTATCTATCTATCTCAATCTATCTATCTCAATCTATCTATCTCTTTTTCTTTCTCTCTCTCTCTTTCTCTCTCTTTCTTTCTTTTTTTCATTTTTCTTTCACACACATATATACATATATACATTCAAATAAAGACACAGCCCGTCTCCTACTTCTCAAAAGAAAACAGCATAACATGTTTAACTGACACTATATTTTGATATTGGTGGCTTCCAGTATTTTAACTCTATAATTTGATGATCCAAGTCATAAATGAGAGCAAAAAATAGTTGTCTAAAATCAAATCCCTATCTCCACTGAGTAAAAATGTTTTTGAATTTTGAAAATCCATTCATAAATAAACAAGTTATGCAGTTTCAAAGGTGTCATTTATTTGGCAAAGAGGAAAAAAACGCGAAAATGTGGGACGCTTTTTCGGCATTTTTTTCGACCTTTGGTTGTATCTTGCGTAATAAGTAGATTAAAAGCTTGGAATAAAAATAGATGGAAGGGGGATGACGTAATAATACTGAAGCCAACCGTTGGCCGCTTCAGCCATATAGTCTTCAAAAGTCGTGACGTCATCCCGCGCAGCAACGCATAGTAACGAACTGGCTGGCTCTAAACAGTCGAGAAAAATGGCTGACACTAACTTTATTTCCATCACCGCCCTTATGAAATACTTCTCCAATGAGCATAAAAGTGTCTCGCGAGGTGAAAATCATCATCAGTCAGGTCATGTTTTGACTTTCACTTACTCAGATGGCTTGATGTTCGGCAAAGTTCAAGCCAGCATGAAGAATAAAGAGAATTCTGTGAAGGTAAGTCATTTCGTCTTCTCACTCTCAAAATCTCACATCCCCATAAAACTACTGTTGGACAATAATAATCAGTTGACTTTGAGTTTAGGCAGATTTAGTATGTCCAATGGAAAGTTTTTACTGTTTACGTTCGATTTTAGTTAGGGAGAGAGAGAGGGAGTCATTGAATTATTGTGTTTTTATCTTATGGACCACGGACTTCGAGTCTTTGAGGTCTTAGTCTTGCTTCGCTAATTTTCGTTGCTATTGACTATAGTCTACTACATACTATTTAGTATCGTATTGTAACCTTTATTATAATACTCATATGAGCATCACAATCACCAATCACGCTAGACATTTTATTTATCATACTGCATGTGGTAGGCATAGGGGCAGCGTGGATCAGCGGTACGGTTTTTGCTTCGTACCCGAAAGGTACCGAGTTCGTTCACCCGCCGCTGCGCTGTGTGGCCTTGAGCAAGTCACCTCGCCCTAGCTCAATTTGCGGCCCTGCACCGCGGTTATTCCAGTCTTCCCTGGGAATAGACCCTAGAGATAAATTTCCTCTCTGGGATGAATAAAGGATTTATTTAGACCAGTGTTAGTCACGGTAAACAACTTCCTATTGGGTTAAGGTGTAATGTAAATGTTGCTGCTTGAAACTCGAAGAAATCAATAACATTGTGAAATTGAATGTGAACTTCAATTTAATATACGAAAACAGATAAAATGGACGTTTCGGGTTTCCCCTTTATCAACAAAGCAAGATGAATGAAAGAACCACTTAATTTTTTTTTAATTGAGCTTTTATATAGCGTAATATCCACTAAATGTGCTCAAAGTGCTTTACAAGGGGTCCCTGGCCAACAGCAACATTTAACATGGAAGACGGGACATGATGCCTGTTAGGCGATATTGCAATTTTTTTCGGACAGAGACAACGCTGTTAACGGCCATGTACTCATTTGACACCTGAGTACGGTGAGAGATTGTGAGTAAAGAGCCTTCTCCAAGGACTCAACTATGCGCCGAGCGAGGCCCAAACCCAGGACCTTCTGATCTGAAAGCGAGTGTCATACCACAAGACCACAACAGACGTTTTATTAGTTTGTTTTTTTGCCTATTGAGCATGGTCGCAGCTCTAAGTTTGAATCTTTTATTCTTTTACTTCCACGGATCTATCTTGATGATGCCTTGGGTTGATTCAGTCCAAAACTAATTTGTCATGTTTTATTTAACAATGTTAATGACATTGAACATACATTGATACAACAATGCCATAATTTGTCATGTTTATCATGTAAAATCGTGTATGGGTGACCTACAAAACCATTATTTTGAATGGTGATTTGATGATGATGAACAAAATATGTGTGTTGTACAAAATAAATGGCAAAGCTAACAAAATGCAGTCTCCTTAATAAGAGGAGACTGGAGATTGACAAGTGCTGCAACTAATTGAAAAATAATATCAGATGTTTCTCTTAACATGGTTGGAATATATGAGAGGCTGTTAACATTTTTCAGTCTTTCATTAGCCCTCTCAACATGAATTCTACATGAAGCAATATCTTTGGTTAATAAAATCTCATTTTCAGTAAATTTATTATGTAAAAAGGGAGGGATATTTACAGTTACTCCTTGAGGTAAAATATCTTGAATCAGGAAACCTTTATCTGCTAAAATTAAATCTCCAGGGCTTAAAATTAAAAGTTTTAGTAATCCACAATTTTGTACAATGACCTTATCCGAGACAGACCCTGGATAAAGTTTAGAAATAAAATTTATCACACCATTTGGACTCACACCAACAAGAGCTTTAACAGAATTCATGGACCTATAAGAAGAATAAGTTAACCGTTGTTTATCCATTTCTTTAGGAATAGCAATTTGGTCATCTGTACAATCAATGATCATTCTGCAATTTGGAAATCTTAAAAATGATGATGGAGCTGATAGTTTATTTTTATGTCTAGAAGGGCATGTAACCTTCATAACATTTTCAAAGAGAAGCTTATGGCTTATGTAAAACATTGAATAAAAGTTTGTATAATATTTGTTATAGTACTTTCACTAACGCTAAACAATTGTGAAATATGAAGGTTAGTGTAGTTCTAAGTTTCATAAGTGTAATAAAAATTTGGTCTTTTAATGCAACTGTCTCTTCCTGAACTTCCCATCCACTATAATAAATAATGTTACCTCTAAAGCACTCAACATATTGAACAATAATATTAAATATTTTAAAACAATGTACACCTGTCTCCATTCGAAGAACTTTTTTTCTGTAAGGCTTGAAACAGTGTAAGTGCATTGAATCTAACTAAGTTGTTGGGTTTTTTTAAGCTAGCTATTTCCTTATTTTTGTCTGTAATTTCTTGTTCTTGAATTAAATGTGTTGTGCTATTTAAAATATCCTCACTTGTTCTACAATCTGTTTTTTTAAAGATGGAATCCTGTGATGATGGTGACGAGAGTTGAGATGATGATGAGGGAGAAGATAATGAGGATGATGATGATGAGGAAAATAATGATGATGAGGAATCTGGTTTTTTTAAAGGTGGGACTTTGTGATGATGATGATGATGATGATGATGATGATGATGATGATGATGATGATGATGATGATGATGATGATGATGATGATGATGGTGGTGGTGGTGGTGGTGGTGGACTTCTTGATGTTGGTGCCAATTGAGATGGGGTGGGAATTCCTTGTGTCACTTTTCTTTTCTTTCTGTCTGGCTCTGATGTAAACAATTTATTTTTATTTCTGTCAAACAATTCAGGGAGGTTGGCTTTGTCACCATCTCTGAAGTGACAAGAACACACTCTTGATGATGATATTGGATCTTTTGTCCTTTCTCCTGAAAAGAAAAGATTAAAAAAAAAACAATAATTCTGTTGGGCATATTGGGTATACTATTTAATTTGATAAGTACTTTGTTTTAGACTATCTTGTTTGACACCAGCTCAATGCATGATAGATTAAAGGTGTGCAAGAGACTAGGTTACTGGTGGGTCTCTCGCCTGTCTTTTATGAAATCGCACATTCAGCAAAATGTCGCACTTCCTCATTACTTCTTTTGATGATTTTGACTAGGTATATAAAAATATGAATTCTTAAATTTACACAGTTAAAGTTGATCTTGGGGTTGACTGGGGCAAGACTGGCGTTTTCTCTTTATTTCAGTCAGTACTGTACTGGCCAGTGCGGTAATGGGAACTTTGGAGTGTCAACAATCGGGCACAGGTAAAGGAGAGAGGTCCCTGCCGCCATCTTGCTTTGTTCACACAGAGTTGCCACCTCGGCTGTCGGGGAGGAGAGGCATGGCAGAGAATCAGAGAAACTTTCCAAAAAAGAGGAAAGTGTGTGTGTGAGAGAGAGAGAGAGATCGTGAGGGGGGGGGGGGGGGGGGTGGGGAGGTTCCGTTATTTTATTTATTTATTTTCATTTTGCCATTAAGGTATTGAGTTTAAAGTAAGATTTTAACAAATATTTTCTTCTCTTTCTTCTGTTTTTCTCCTTTAAAAAAATTATCACTTATCAGTAGAACGGAACTCTCATTCAGTTTATCTATCAGTATCAGCCTTAACATCAAAACGTGTAGATTGAGATATCATTTTTGCTTCAACTTCAATAAAAACCTAGTTTGGAATGTACCTTTATTTATAATTTCGTGCAATTGTACACTTTAATCATAAAATATAGGTATACGTAAGCTAGAACTAGACCTAGATCTGGACTACGAACTCTATCAAATGTTCGATGAGGCGTGCGTGCTTACCTGACTAAAGTGATCCACTTTTTCCTCAATTTTTTGTCTGCCTCTCCATTTGGAAATCTGTAAAACTTGCAGGAGTGACTCTCTGACTGGTGCAGACAATCTGGTGCAAAACACTGGACCATATTTAAGATAAAAATTGTTTTTTGAGCGATTTTCCAATTATTCCTTTCCCGGACCAAGCACGGATTTTTTTGTTTAGAGCCAGCCGATTCGTTGCTAGGCGGACGTGACGTCAGACTGTGGAATCCTAATAGACCAAAACATTCCTTCGTTACGGCCGTAGTTACGGTGATGTCTGCTTAATTTCTGAAAAGCATTTCAGAAAATATGATGCAACTGTAGGTCAAGATCATTTTCATTTCAATCGACATGATTGCCATAAGCTTTTTCTAAGCATCATGAAGTCTCGTCAATAAACCCTTTTTTTCTACATTATTTCATTTTCATATGTGGCGTCACGCGACGGTTTGGACCGGAAGGTTCATTTTGGACATTTAGACCTTTTGGTATTTCTGAATAGATCATTCTTTTCTCTTTAATTTGATACCTGTTTCATTAATGTATCATAATTTTTGGCTGAGTTATACAAGATTGAAATTGGGAGGTTCCTGCTAATCCCAGATCCATAATTCAGAGAAATTTGCACTTAAAGATTTTACATACATCACCACAGCAACGGCATGTTATATTTGAGCTATCGTAATGAAATTTGGTATGCTTTTTAAATAGCATGTGACTATCATGTGTGTCAAATTATTTTTAATTCGCTCCATCAGTTAAAACACTCGTTTTTGTAATGACGATATTTTTGTGAATTGACCCTCGAGTGAAAAAATATACCCAACAAACAGCACTCATGCTTTTATTCATTTCAACAGTGCAATGTTTATTTAAAGTTAGCTGTGATATCGGCACTATTTCACAAGATCTGCAATTCTGGAAAGTCTTCACAAATTAACTGGCGAAAGTACCCGAGGCATTACGGTCGATTGACTGAAAAGCGAAAGGCCGTGAGTCAGTCAGACAATCTAACATTTCAAACTTGAAACAAAGGAATGGAAATAGTCTCAGCACAACCATAATTTATCTTACTCAATCGATGTGTTCAAATCTGATTGAGCTATTGGCATGGGGGGGGGGGGGTGTCGTGGATTGGGAAGGGAGGGGGTGGTAACAGTTCTTTGCACTTAGGAAGGAAAGGGTCCCACCCACTCGGGTCTTTATTCTTTCAGTATCCGCATCATTTTCAACATCCTCCTGCATGCCCCCCCCCCCCCCCCCCCCCCCCCCCCCCCCCCCCCCCCCCCCCCCCCCCCCCCCCCCCTTCCCTGCCCTCTCTCTCCTCTTCCTCCCTTCTTTCCCATAACTCTCTCTCGCTCTCTCTCTTTTTGCAACGTTTATTGTTGATCTTGTATGCAACATAGACTTTTTAAAACATGATCTTCAAAAAGGGAAGTAACAAGTCAAAACATACACTATAATTTTGACAAACAATGACATTTTAATAAATTTACTTGTGTTCATTTCATTTGAAGTGAAGGTGAATCTAATTCAATCAGTAACGAGTATGTTCCCCGTTCGCTCCAATCACAGCATTGCATCTCCTACGCATGGAATTGGTCAATTTGGCCAGCTGGTGCTGAGGAATGTTATCCCAAGCTGTTCTTATGGCGTGGAACAATTGTTCATTTTGCACGAACTTGGCGGCCGATTATGTTCCACACATGTTCTATCGGATTTAGATCGGGGGATATTGCAGGCCCGGGGCTGATAACGTTCACATTATTTGCTGCTATAAAGTCCATTGTTATTATAGCTCGGTGGGATGGTACATTGTCGTGTTGGAATGAAACATTAGGATGTTCCTTAAAAAATGGAATAACATGCGGTTGTAAAATGTGCTGGATGTACTTTGCACCGGCTAGGTATGCATTTATTTGGACTAGAGGTGTCCTATAGTCTCTGCTTGTTCCACCCCACACCATGACTTGTCCATATCCTCTGTTTGGGGATTCCAAGACAAGAATCGTAAAATCACTCGTGTGATCTTCGGTAACAACGTAATCTACCGTCATTTCTTCCAATCACAAAGCGTGATTCATCTTAGAAGAGAACAAATGACCACGCATGCGTTGTCCAGAGCAGATGAGTACGGGCCCACTGAAGACGGGCCAACCAGTGATGTGCTCTAAGAAGTTGTCGCATCAACGGACGTCTTGGAAGTCTGTGACGAACATTGTGTCGACTAATTCGTGTACCTGGGAACTCTAGCGCAGTTTCAGTCACCGTCCTAAAACAATCTCGTAGAGTAGATGTAGGGTGCGTATTAAACGGTCCTCACCTTCTGTTGTTACTCGTGGTCTGCCAGTTCGATTTCGGTCCCTTACCGTTTGTGTTATTTCAAATCGGTCCACTAAGGAATATTCAGTTCTCCTTGTGATATTAAACATTCTTGCGACATTGGCCACAGACCGTTCAGCTTGAAGATGACCAATGGCAGGTGCACGTTGTTCTAAACTAAGTCGTAGCATCGCGAAGATTAATGGATGGTATTCTGTATTGTGTTTTCCTGCCTTGAAAATAGGTCAAGAAGACACGGATGACAAAAAAAAATAATCTACACACTTCCTGTCCACAGTAAGGGGTTAAAAGGTTATTTTAGCACGTGGACGACGTGGTGAGCGAATTTCAGGTCAAAAACAGAAACATGGACTATCGGTACACAGAAATGCTAATGGTAAACAACTCAGTGGAAAATCATTAGCCTACGTGAAATGATATAAAAGTAACGACGATTTTAAATGTGTATACTTTCTTTTGATCGCAAGTATATATCAAAACAACCCCCATAAAAAAGTATAATAGAATGAAAAGAAATAAAAAACCACACATACACAAAAATAAAAATGAATAAATTAAATAATTAATTTTTAAAAAATAACACAGCCCAACTTAAGGCAAAAAGTATGCTAAGATGACTGCTTTTTGCGAGAATTGTGGGAACGGGGGGGGGGAGAGAGAGAGATAGAGAGGGAGAGAGAGAGAGAGAGAGAGAGAGAGAGAGAGAGAGAGAGAGAGAGAGAGAAAAGGTATGAAGAAAGGGAAGTAATTGTGTTATTATATCAGGGAATACGTGGTTGTTTCTCTTGATTTGGTTTATACGTACCAAGTACTTGTCCATGTTGAATTTCATTAATACGATTCAATAGTCTGATGTCACGCCGCCCGGCAACGGCGACCATCTTGGTTCTAAACAAAGAAAATCAATCCTTTTTATTCTTCATGCTGGATAGAACTTTTCATATGCCTTGTGATCAGAATGTGTAAAAGTCAAAACATGATCAAATTTATGTTTTTTTCCCCTCTGGATACGCTTTTATGCTCGCCGGAGACATATTTCATACGGGCGTCCGCCATTGTTCCGATAGTTTAGAGCCAGTGTTACAAAGTTACCATGCGTCATTAGGAAGGAAGTGACGTTACGACTATTGAATCCTATTGACAATGTACTCGACATTGACACATCGACTAGCGCTCACTCTTACTTGTCAGCATTTCTTTTTAGGAAGAGTTGCAGCCTTTAGAATAATTAACAGTGGGTCTTAAGACATTAATTAGCCATTCCTATCCTAGTTATATGGCTATGATAGTTAAAATATTTAAGAATATCTTTTTTCATATTGTTTATCATGCACTCTACCGGATACATCACATTAAAAAAAATTTAATACAATTTACGGACAGTAAAATGTTGTGACGATACAAACTGTTATATAAATGTCTATAATACATGGTTGGTGGTGGTATCAATTATCACGGACATCTATTCAGTATTGTCATGTGGTCTAGACAAGTTTAGCTTTCGCGAAACTCGAGACCACTTCCCAGCGGCATGACGGTTCTCGAAACTGAAGAGGGGGAGGGGAAGGAGTTTGTCAATATCAAGGTTCAAAAACGTTTATTTTAGGCAATTGTCAATGTAACTCATACAAGAATATATTTTCATCAACAAATCAAATAAGTAAAATCAATAATAAAGCAAGGCAAACAATGAAAATAATAATGATAATAACAGTGATAATAACAGCAATAATAATAATTATAATGGTGGTAATAATGATGTAAAATCATTTAAAGATTTAATTAATAGTTTAGTTATTTAATAGATTGAATTATAAATATAGACCTTGGTACAACTCAAATAATTCATATTTGTGACCCATTGTCTCAAAACGGTATTAAGTATTATGTCGGAACGACACATATGCTTAAAGGCCGAATTTAATGTTAAACTGGTCAAAAGTATAAATTGTTGGCATTAGCACCCTAAAATATGGTATCCATTCTCCACAATAAATCATATAAACTCAACACAAGTCTGATATTTCTGGCTATACATTCAATTTTCACCATCTAAACCAACCCGACTTAATACCGTTTTGAGGCGAAGGGTCACATTTTAATGATCAACATAAGATACGACATGACGACAATGATTTTTACACTGTACAATGAGATTTGTTTACATAAGATTTATATAACCAATAACCATGAAATATTCTTATAGCAAGAGTAGTATTATTGCCGCTACAACTACTACCACTTCTGCTACCACCAGTACAACTACTACTACTACTACTACCACCACCACTAATACTACTACCACTACTACAACCACCACTACTATTACGTCTACTACATCTACAACTACTACCACTACCACTGCTACCATCACTACTGGTACCACTACCACCACCACCACTACCACCCCTACTACTACGACTACTACTACTACTACTACTACTACTACTACTACTACTACAACTACTACTACTACCACTATTACTACCCCCCCCCCCCCTGCTATCACTACCACGACTGCTACCACTACTACTACTACTATTACTACTACGGCTACCACTACTGCCACTACTACTACTACTACCACTACCGTTGCTACTACTACTACCACTACCACTACTACCACCACTTCTACTAGCACCACCACTATTACCACTAATAATAATGCTAATAACAGCAACAATAATAATAATAATAATAATAATAATAATAATAATAATAATAATAATAATAATAACAGTAACAATAATATCATTAACGCTATCACCACCGTTACCGTCACTACCATCATCACCATCACTACCATCATCGATATCATTATCATAATAAAAATAGCAACAATAACAATGAACAGTGAGAGTGAAAATCAACATCAACAGACAATACTAATGATGGCAACAACAACGGTTGTGACTATGATCTTCATTGATTACTAATCATTATCTTATGTCACAAGATACTCATACATTATAAGTGGCGAAAAATGAGAATTGTACATATATACATTAATATATTTCTCATATGCGTGTCAAGCTCAAGACATGCTCGATTATAATGACTGACAATCACACACGCCCTTCCTACACACATATCCACCCACCCACACAAATACACACACACATACACACATACACCCACACACATTGATCTATGAAATCGCTTGTACATCAGTGAGAAAAAAGTAAATTCATAGGATTCAAGCATGGCTAATAGACGAAATATTCAAATAATATATATCATAATATTAAACATTGATGCATACCACAATGAATTGAAAAAAAAAAAAAAAATCAAATGTATTTTAATTCTCCAGTAATACCAGGTGCCTAACTAACATTTTTAGTATTCGATCAAACCTTTTCGACAAAAAATCCCAAATCTTCGCAATTCTGTCCCTGTGGAGTTATTTATAAATTGTATAAACTTGTACATATTGGGCTTTTCAATTAACTATTTAGGTAAATATTTTTCTCTGAAATAGTTATACCGTCTACATTCACAGATTATGTGGTACTCATCTTCAATTGAGTTATAATTTATACAGACTTACTTACTTACTTAATCCTCTTCGGGCCTTGAGGCACATAGGGCATCCACCAGACATCTCCATTTTTTGCGATCGGCTGCTTTTGCGGTGGCTGTATTCCAGGACAGGCCTGCTTCCTTTAATTCTTTCTCCATCGTCCTTCGCCAGGTTTCTTTGGGTCTTCCCCGCTTTCTCTTCCCATCTGCTGTCCAGTACAAGGCTGTCTTGGGAAGTGACCCTTTTTCCATTCTGGCCACATGACCCAGCCAACGCCATCTTCTTCTTTTTATTTGGCTATCAATGCTAGTGCAGTCAGATTCAGATGAAGAAAACAAAGAAGAATTTTACGATATTCTAAGAATGGCCGTTGAAAACATTCCAAGACATGATATGCTCATGATCATCGGAGACCTTAATGCTAGAGTTGGCAATACACAAACAAATCAGTCCGTTGGAAAGGAGGGCATAGGGTTAATGAACAACAATGGAAGCAGACTGGCAGAATTTTGTGAAGAACACAACTTCATTATTGGCGGAACTTTCTTTCCACACAAAAACATCCACAAATTGACATGGAAATCACCAGATGGGAAAACAGAAAGTCAGATAGACCATATAATTATAAACAGAAAATGGAAGAGCAGCCTAAACGATGTCAGAGTCAGACGATTGGCAGACATTGGAAGTGACCACCATCTTGTCACAGCCAAAATCTCTACTAAATTGATAAAAACAAAAATAGCAAAACAGAAGGAGAAACGTTTCAACACAGATAAATTGAAAATCCCAGATATCCAAAACAATTTCAATATCTCAGTCAGAAACAAATTCAGTGCAATACAAGATATTACAAACATGACAATCCAAGATTTCAACCACGTCATGCAGGAAAGTGCCACTGAACACTTAGGACACAATAAATCCAATACAGAGAATTGGATATCAGCAAGGTCATGGGAGCTCATTAACCAAAGAAAATCAATCAAACTAAATCTCCTGAACGCTAAATCCCCCCGACTGAAAGAAAGGCTATCCAGTGAATACTCATTGAAGGATAAAGAAGTGAAAAAATCCACAAGGAAAGACAAAAGAGATTTTGCAGAAAATTTAGCAACTGAAGCAGAAAATGCAGCTGTAAGACACGACACACAAACACTATACAAAATCACAAAAAAGCTCTCGGGAAACAGAAGTTATGGTCAAGAGAAACCATTAAAATCCCAAGATGGTAGTGTCATCACAGACGAAAAGGAGAAAATTGAAAGATGGAGAGAATATTTCGCAAACCTTCTGAACAGACCAGACCCATCTTCTTACACAGATATCCCAGAAGCAGAAAGGGACGTAGAGGTTAATCTTGGTCCAATCACTGAGCATGAGGTGCACGAGGCAATACAACAACAAAAAAATGGCAAGGCCCCAGGTATTGACAAAATCACTGCGGAAATGCTTAAAGCGAACTCGCAAGAAATGTCCAAAATTCTCAGTAAACTGTTCACCAACATTTGGGAAAAGGAAGAAATACCAGAGGATTGGCAGAAAGGCATCATCCATAAAATAGCCAAGAAAGGAGACCTAGGAAATTGTGCTAACTGGCGTGGAATCACACTCCTGTCCGTAACGAGCAAAATTTTTAATAGAATCCTTCTGAAAAGAATCTCACCTCACATTGAAAACATTCTTAGAAAAGAGCAGGCAGGGTTCAGAAAAGGGAAGTCATGTAGTGACCACATATTTACCCTGAGACAAATCCTGGAGCAAAGCATTGAATGGAACAGCCCCCTCTACACCATTTTTGTCGATTTTGAAAAAGCCTTTGACAGCTTACACAGAGAGTCCCTGTGGAAAATACTCCGCCATTATGGTATACCGATGAAGATAGTCAACCTAATCAAAGCAATGTACAGCAACTACCAATGCCAAGTGATCTGTGGTAACAATTTAACAGACAGCTTTAATGTAACAACTGGTGTAAAACAAGGCTGCATACTCTCCCCGCTTCTGTTTATCCTGGCTCTAGACTGGCTCATGAAAAATACAATTGATGGTAAGAAGAGAGGCATTCGCTGGACACTGACAATTTATACAGAGCCTAGAAGGAAAATCAATTTTTGGTCTCTGCCATCTTCCCCTTTCGCACATAAAATTATGAGAACCTAATCTAATTTTTGTAATGGCGAATCGAATTACTTTTTCTTTAATCTCGAATATATAGCGTACAGAATTTTTATTGTCCAAATGTTCATAAAGTCTATGATCGCGAGTGGATCTTATGTCCTCTTTACATTTTTGTAAAAAAAAATATCGCTAAGGCGTTGACTGAAAGTATGTAAAAACTTATTCTCACTTTCTATGTATTGATTAATCCAAACATATCCAAAACCATATTTACACATTCCTCTTAGCAAAGTTACCCAGTTAGTACATGAGATATGCTCTGTAGCCTGTGTTAATAATTTATTATAAATTATTTTGACTGGATTGTTTTCTTGTAGTTTTAAAATTTTAAACAAGCATTTAATTACTCTTATTAATCTCTGGTAGATTAATGGAAATACTTTTATTTCATGATATACGAAAGCTGACGGTGTAGATTTCATTACCTCCAGTGTAGATTTTAAGAAACCTAAATGCATTTGTTCCATTTTTACCGCTTCACAATAGCCCCATATTTCGCAGGAATAATTAAGTATTGGTGATATTAGAGTATTAAACAGATGGAGTTGGGTGGAAGGTGATAATTCCTGATTTTGGTGGAGCAGAGAATATAAGTTAAACATTGTCTACGACCTAGGTCTACAAGGTTCTGTATTCCTTTTGTAAATCTTCCACTACTACCGAACATAAACCCCAGATATTTGAATTGCCCTACTGTTTCTAATAATTTGTCTCTATGAAACCACCTGTCCATCATCCCGATCTTTTCACCTCTTTTAAAGGCAACGCATTTGGTTTTTGTTGTGTTAACGCGCAAACCCCATTTGTAACAGTAATCACTTAGACAATTAAGTCCTCGTTGTAAACCAGTTCTGGTTTCACTGAATAAAACCATATCATCGGCAAATAAAAGGACAGTTAACAACAATGAGTTAATGTTTACACCTATGTCGTTATGCTGTTCAAAAGCTTCGTTAATGTCATTTATAAACACAGAGAAAAGAAACGGAGACAGACTCTCCCTGAAGAACCCCATTTGTTGATGTGAAGAAACATTCATCATGAGGGTCATCGCACGTGGATTTGAAAATTGACTGTTTGGTGCAAAGTTTTATTTTACTGTACATATTTTGAAGAATGTTTGTGGCTTTACAACTGACTTTGATGTTGTGTAACTTAAACCACTGAGCCCTTCTATTAGCACTGTCAAAGGCTTGCTTTAAGTCAATAAAAGCACAATATAAGGGCTTAGAGTTGTTTAAAAATAATTCTAATAAACCATGTAAAATAAATATGCAGCCAGTTGTTCCTCTTTGTTTTCTAAACCCAAACTGATTTTCTGAAATGACGTTATTTAATTCTGCCAAAGTACATAATCTCCGATTTAATATTGTAGTGAAAAGTTTACTAATACAACTTAACAGAGTAATGCCTCGGTAGTTGTCTGGATTATTAATTTCCCCCTTTTTGTATATAGGTATGATTTCACCAACTGCCCATTGTTGGGGAAAGATACCACTGTTAAATACTTTGTTAAAAATCTTTAGTCAAGCTTGACGTAGAGCACTCTACACCCATATATTATAAATTCATTTAGAATTAAATCGTACCCCGCACTTTTGTTATTTTTCAAGCTTTTGATACTATACTCTAATTCATTTATGTTTATATCCCCGTCCAACCATTCATCATAATGGGCAACGTGACTTTTTTCCCATTTGCTCACTTCACTTTCACCCGAGCCAAGTGGGGATGGAGTATTGTTCATGGTACGGAAGTGCGTAATAAAATCACAATCACCCGTGACTAATTTCTCCCTCTTTTTGATTTTATTCCAAAACTGCTTCGGGTCACTGCGGCACAATTGTATTAGGTCATCTGCTTGCTGCAACTTTAACCTTGTCCGTTTCGTTCGGCAACATTTCCGATAGTCATTTCTTGCTTTGCACGTTTCATATTTATCCAATGGATTTTTTGTTTTCTTGAATATGTTTTTCAAGTTTGTAAATACTTTCCCCATTTCCCTACACTCCCCGTCATACCATCCCCACGTTTTGGCCCTGTTACTAAGTTGTTTTCCTACTTGATGAGGTTTGGCAGCAGCCAAAATTAATTCATTTAATTTTGTGATACTAACATTAATAATCTCGTCATCGTCTCCGTCGCTATCAAGTATTTTTAAAAGTTCGAGCAAATTATCAGTACATTCAACTTGTTGCATGTTGGCAATAAACTCCTACTTTTTCTCCTCCCTCCACTTCATTCTATTTTTGTATGTTGTATTGGAATGTAAATCTGGTGAATGGTTTAAAGTTTGACATGAAAGTTTCAAAACAATGGAAGCTTGGTCGGAATAAGCATTAAAATCGTTCACAATAAAATTGTTTACTAAAGGTAATATGCCTAATGAACACAACGCATAGTCGATAGTACTTTGACCGTTTCTGTTACAAAAAGTCACCTTCCCTACCCCTTTATCTGCCCCCGCCCGACCATTGATGATTACCATGTCACTCATTTTACACAAGTAGTTGCCCCCACTCATTTACTCCTTGATCTTCATGTGAACGATTGACAAGCATGTTGTTGACTGACAGGTGTTCCATTGCCATACCTCTGATACCGTCTATCGTTGTGATATTATTATCTTTTTCAAAACTTATATTTTCTTCATAGATATCATATAGCCCGCCCGTCCTCGAGTTTAAATCATCTATAACGATAATGTCACCTTTCGATTTCAGTTCGGCAATCTTGTCAATTAAAATCTTGTACCCATCTATTCCTGAGTCGAGCGTGTTGCGAGATGACGAGACGGGTTTCATATAAACACAGATAGTGTATATGTCCTCCCGTAAACCAAAATATTTTTTACACAACTTAAAAATCAGACCGTCCTCAAAATTCCAATGACATTTAATTATTCCTTTCCAAATACTGTTTTTAAAGAAGCATACTAACCCCCTCCCCCCCCCCCTATCTCTTTTTGCTTTTTTCCTGCGTTTGCGATGCTTACTTACACATTCATATCCATTTAAAACCAATACATTATACTTATTCGTCCAACACTCGCTTAACACAATCATATCACAAACATTTATCTTATTCACAAAAGCATCATTCTCCAGCTTCGAAACAAGACTGCCATTTACATTTAAAGATAAAACGGATAAAAAGGATGTATTGTTTCTGGGGGCTCCTGGTACCTCATCCTATGCTCTCCCGACGACATCGATTTCTTTGACGATCTTCCCGTCGATGATGAGTTTGGCTGGGTATATGATGGAGGCCCGCTTTCCCTTTTTTCGTAGCTCCAAGACCTCCGGAACCAGCATCTCCCTGGCCTTCCTGATCTCGTAAGGGAAGTCTTTCGATAATATGCCGTATGGTTTTCTTAAATTGATCTTCTCCATTCTTACTAATTCCCGAGCTTGGTAATTCAAGAAATTAGCGATCATTATTCGCCCTTGGTCGCCGAGCTTATTGTCGCTCAAGACACCTATAATGCTAAATGGAAGAGGAATTTTCAGAAAATATTTACTTAATTGAATAAATGTATTGTATGTGACTTTTGTATTGATGATTTTTTATGGCCCGTTTTATGCTTTTAATTATTTCGACATTTTGGTTGAATTAAACTTGCAAAATTATTGTTACCTGGGTAAACAATGTCCTTTTTTTTTTTTTAAAGCGCTTTGAGGTTTCGACGAGAGCCACCATAGAAATATGCTCAGTATTATTATTATTATTATTATTATTATTATTATTATTATTATTATTATTATTATTATTATTATTATTATTATTATTATTATTATTATTATTATCATCATCATCATCATATAAAACGACAGCATCATACAGATAATACGGACCTGGCTACACATTTAGATCCTTTCAGAGCCAGCAAATAGAATGAATGTGCATGGTCAAAAACATTTCTAGATTTAAAATAAAAGTGCCACAAGGAAAAGTATGACAAATGGGAATGTTCAAATAGAAACAGTTGAAGATTAAAAGAGCACACCATGAGTTTATTAGTTTGAAACCACTTAAAGCAAAATCCAGACACAAGAACAAGACCATACTATGATAAATACACTCCGATCCGAAGGCTAGTCACGTCACCCGACAACAATGCCGCATTTATACATGAGTGGTCCGTACGGGAGAGAGGGTGAAAATATTGGTAATTGGGAATCTGCGGTTTTTATTCTATTCGTTAGAATTTGAAATCGACTTGAGCTCACCCTTGCTTGTCAGCCTTTTGTTTTTTAGGAAGAGTTGAGCCCTTAGAATAATTTTCAGTGTGTCTTAAGACATTAATTAGTCGTTCCTATCCTAATTAAATAGCAATGATAATTAAAATATTAAAGAATGTCTTTTTTCGTATCGGTTATCATGCACTCTACCGGATACATCACATTTTAGATGTTCTCATACAATTTACGGACAGTAAAATGTTGTGTCGATACAAACTGTTATATAACTGTCTATAATACATGGGTGGTGGTGGGTATCAATTAGGCTATCATGGAGATCTACTCAGTAGTGTCAGGTGATCTCGACCAGTTTAGGTTTCGCGCCACGATGGTTCTTGAAACTAAAGAGGGGGGTAGCCTAGCGAGGGAAATCCGCCGAAACCCGACTATATCCGGCAAAGATTCAGGGAAGTGAACCTGAGACTATGATTATCGGCGGGTTTCGTAAAAAAGCAATTACTTTTTTACGAAACCCGACGAATCATTATCATCACCATCATCATCATCCTCATTACTATGGATACCAGTGGGAATTGAAGCCGGACTATAGAAAAAGACCTACCCTTCTGAGCTCACTCTCCACTGGTATCTACCTCTCGTATGTCCCAGGTTCAATCCCCATTGGTGCCCACAACCTATAATTCCAGGTTCATATTATTTCCCACTGATATCCTTTTTACATAGTCCCAGATTCACTCCCCACTGGCGCCCACCTCCTATAGTGTCAGGTTCATACTCCTCTGGTACCCAACTCCCATAATCTGGCTTCAATTCCCATAGGTATCCTTCTCCCATAGTCCCAGATTAAGTCCCCACTGGTGCACACCTCCCTGAGTCCCAGGTTCACTCCCCAGTGTTGCCTCCTTCCTATAACTTTGTCAGATATTGTCAGGTTTCGGCGGGTTTCGTAAAAAAGTAATTGCTTTTTTACGAAACCCGCCGAAACTCAGTCCCAGGGTCACTCCCCAATGGTGTACACTTTCCTGACTGCCAGGATCACTCCCAACTGCTGCCTACTTCCCATAACTTCGGCGGGTTTCGTACCCGTGTTTTCCCGTTTCGTTCGATAAATTACCGTTACTACTACTACTACTACTACTACTACTACTACTACTACTACTACTACTACTACTACTACTACTACTACTAATACTACTATTACTACTACTACCACTACTTCTACTACTACTACTACTACTACTACTACTACTACTACTACTACTGCTGCTGCTGCTGCTGCTGCTGTTGCTACTACGACTGCTACTACTACTACTACTACTACTACTACTACTACTACTACTACTACTACTACTACTACTACTACTGCTGCTGCTGCTGCTGCTGCTGCTGCTGCTGCTACTACATTATATTTGGCGACGAGAGATTAAACTATCGGTTCACAACATATTTCGATGTAAATAGCAGTCCAAGACCAGAAATTTAAATATGGCATCTGCAGCCATCGGGTATGTAGGCGAATTCGATCCAAAGAAAGAAAAGTGGCCATGTTATCTGGAGAGATTCGAGCAATTCTTCATAGCAAATGACATCGTTAATAAGATTTTAAAAAGGCGGTGCTGTTATCTAGCATTGGGGCCAACTCGTATAGATTACTGTCAAACCTGGCCCAACCAAAACGGGTTGCGGACCTGAAATCCAATGACATTGAAGAAATGATGACCAAGCATCATGATCCGAAGCCATCGGTGATTGTGCAACATTACAAATTCAACTCCAGAATTAGAAGAACGGATGAGAAAATCAAAGATTACATCGCAGAATTAAAACAGCTGTCGAAGCATCAAGATATTGATGAAATGCTGCGAGATGGGCTTGTTTGTGGAATCAACCACAGAGAAATTCAGAAGAAACTCTTGGCTGAAAAGAATTTAACATATAAACGATCTGTAGAAATCTGCATGGCAATAGAAATGGCGGCAGAAAGCAGTCAAACATTGAATGACAACAATTTTCATCATAGTGTTCAAATGCTCCACAAATCTGATGTAAGTAAAAATTGGCAGGTCAATATTTCATATGGACAAGTCGTGTACCAATACAAATAAAGATTTAGACAACCTGTTGAAGTAATTTGCAGATATTTTCACTGACGTGCCGGGTGTACTAAGTTACACTAAATATTGATCAAAACGTAAAATCTGTGTTTATGAAGGTTCGTCAACCACCGTATAGCATGCGGAAGGCATTGCACAGGAGTTAGAGCGTCTACAACGACTTGGAATAATTGAACCTGTTAAGTTCTCAAATTGGCAGCACCTATCGTACCAATACTAAAAGCGGACAATTCTATTCGTATTTGTGGCGATTTTAAGTCATCGTTGAACAAAGCAGAACAAAATGATTTTCATCCTATTCAATTAATTGAGGACATGGCACAACAACTGTCTGCAGGAACAAAGTTTACAAAGTTAGATTTCTCTCATACTTATACTCAATTAAAATTAAAAGATGACATTAAGCACCTTACTACCATAAAGACTCACAAAGGGCTATTTCAATACAATAGATTATGCTTCGGCATTGCAGCAGCCCCATGTGTTTTCCAAAGAACATTAGAACAGTTATTTCAAAATGTGCCAGCAGTAAAAAATTACATTGATGATTTATATGTGACTGGGAAAGATGATAAAGAACGTTTGTCTAATCTTCGTGAAGTATTTAAAATATGTAAGGACAATGGGCTCGCGTTAAAAGAGAGCAAGTGTGAATTTTTGAAAAGTGAAGTATATTTTCTTGGTCATAGATTATCAAAAAGGGGATTGCAACCAGTTAAAGAAAAAGTGCAAGCAATCAAAGACTTTCCAGAACCAAAGGATCAACAACAACTTAGAAGTTTTCTTGGTCTAATAAATTATTATGGTAAATACATAAACAATCTTTCATGAACATTGAAACCACTGTATGATTTATTGAAGGTTGAACACAAAACTTTCAAATGGAGTGATAAGGCAAAACGTGCGTTTGAAACATGCAAACAGGATTTAATGTCAGATATAATCATTGCACATTTTAACCCAAATTTTGAAACGTTCATTACGTGTGATGCTTCACCATTTGGTGTCGGTACTGTGCTAAGTCAGATAAATTCAGAAGGCGATGAACGTCCTGTGTGCTATGCCAGACTTTCAAAAGCGGAACAAAATTATTCGCAAACAGACCGGGAAGCTTTATCAGTCATATTTAGTCTAAAGAAATGGCACAAATACATTTTTGGAAGAAAGATTTGTGTGAGAACAGATCACAAACGTTGTTAGGCCTGCTTGGAAAATGTGTGCCTGAATATGCTTCAGCAAGAGTACAGCGGCGATGGTCGATCCTGATTTCAGCGTATGATTGTGAACTAGTTTACATTCCTAAGAGCTTTGCTGATGCGCTTAGTAGATTTCCTATGAAAAACTCTGAAGTACAAATAATGGAATAATACCACCTGAAATTGATGAACTATTTGCTTTTATAAACAGTGATAAATTACCACTTAGTTGTTATGATATTGCTTATGAAACAAAGAAAGATATTGTTTTAAATAAAGTGATGGGTAAAGTTATGAAGGGGTGGCTAGATTTAGACAAAGAATGTTTAGAATTAAGACCATATTATGATAGACGTGATGAATTGTCAGTAGAAAATGAATGTATTCTTTGGGGGGTAAAAATACTTATTCCCAAACAAGTGAGACAAACAGTCATGAACATGTTACATGACACGCACATTGGCTCTGCCAGAATGAAGGCCCAGGCCAGATCATGGGTGTGGTGGCCCAAAATGGACAAAAATATTGAAGACACTGTAAGGTCCTGTTACACATGTCAGTTGAAAAGTAAAAAACGACAAAAATCACCAGTGTTCCCTTGGAACTGGCCACGCGAACCTTGGTACAGGTTACACCTTGATTTCGTTGGACCCTTTTACGAAAAATGTTTCTGCTAGTCACTGATGCGCACTCAAAGTGGGTCGATGTACAAATTATGACTAAGATTACGTCTGCTGATACTATTCTTGAGCTACGTGACATTTTTTCATGTATGGGTTTATGTTCACAAATTGTCTCAGACAATGCACCAACCTTTACAAGTGCTGAGATCAAGCACTTTATGAACCCTAATGGCATTGAACCATAGCCCTACTATAATGACTCTTTTAGTACGCCATGCATTGAACACATAACTGTAACACTGTATCACCCTAGTTCTAACGGTTTAGCTGAAAGAAGTGTCCAAACTTTTAAACAAGCTATGGTTAAAATGGACAAGGGTACACTTAGGAAACGTGTATGTCGATTTTTGACAAAATATAGGTCTCTACCTCACAGTACGACAGGTTTAAGTCCTCCGAACTTCTGTTGGGTAGAAAGTTAAAAACAAACCTGGACCTGCTACATCCCTCGCTAATCCAACGGGTTAGCGCACAGCAACAAGCGCAAACGATAGGACATGATAAAGGCTCTAAGGAGCGAGAACTGTCAGTCGATGATCATGTATTAGCGCAAAATTTTAGTGCTCGGGGGAAGAATTGGATTCAGGGTATTATTATTGAAAAGTCTGGCCCATATTCAAGGTAAAAACACACATGGGTATCGTGCGCAGACATATTGACCAACTTGAATTGTTGGTGTTAGATAGGGGAGGGCATCCGGGTCACCAAAAGGTCATCGATGCTTTAGGTTTTGAGAAGTCAGGTCATCGACGACTGAGAACTTCCCGACCTCCACTTAGTTCTCGATGCTTTTCTCGTCTCGAGAATCTTGGTCGTCGATGCTTCTCGTATTACAGAGTTATAGTTGCTCACCGAACGGACACCGAACGAACGACTTACCGATCACGTGATCAGTTTTTTCTCGCGTCCTCTCGTCTAATCTCGTCACTCCGGAATAGAAAGAGGAGGCGGAGCTAATATGATATAACGCAATGAAAGTTCTGTCCGATGACGGGTGGGGGGATATCACCTCTCCAAAACTTACCTTATTATATGAGATCTTGAGATTCTTATCCAATCATCGATTGCTCGTTTGACAGTTCGCTTGTGAACAGTTAGGAGACCATCTCTTGATTTATGGGCAGGCGGCTTTGCGTAAAGGCGGTGAGTGTTGTATACATCAAAGAGTACCGCTGACCGATGGTTAAATAGTGATTGTGTAACCCAAAAGCCCTGCCGACTCGACTGCAAGGTCTTGTATGTAATAACTGCGTCACCATATCAACGCTCAGGAATTAATTAGTGAGGACTCTCAGTATATATATATTAAAAAAACAAACAACGCCTTTGAATCACACGAGATACATCAGTGTGCTCGTCGCATTGAGAATTGAAAAATGAGATATAAATCAAGAAAAACGAAAGGAAAATAAAGAAACTATCATTAAATTTTAAAAATTGAGCAATATTTTTTTCAAAATCAATCTACTAGAAATTTTTTTTATTTCTAAACCTATTTTTGTGAAACAAAGATAAATATTCTCCTTTTTGCAAGCTGTTCAACAATGTGGTTTTCAAATTTATCGTATACGTAATCATTTGGAAGCTCCCGAGAAAGGTATTTTTGTGTAATCTCTTTCACACACACGCGCGCGCACACACACACACACACAAACATATACAAACAATACACAAACAATACACATCCCTTATTAATGTTAATATATACATCTCATGCTGATTGTCACTACCCCCCCCCCCCCCCACCCCCCAACCATTTCCACCATCCAAGTACCAGCGGCCTTTTCTCTTTGATTTCGTATCATGGTCTACCCGAAGCCCAACACCTCGATCGTTTGTGGGTCAACCCCCCCCCCCTCCCCCTCCCCCCACCTTCGCCCGTAATCAATTTATAATTTTCTCTCTGTATAGAGCGCCACGTGCACAATTATATACTATTGAATGACACTGACCTTGCCCCTCCCCTAACACAAGCCAACAGCAACCCAAGCTATCCTCTATCACGTGACCTTAGATCCGATGCTGCATACCGCTTGAGAGTCTTCACTATCCAGATCTCGTTCATGGTCACGTGAGAAGGCTATATCCGTTCGGGTTCGGCGTTCGGCGTCTCGTTCGACCCGATTTCGTTAAAAGCCTATTGAGTCCCGAGTCCCGAGTCTCGAGACTATACTGCGCGAGCGACGCACGCGTTACTAACAATGTGTACTATCTGCATTGTTCACCCCTCTCTCGTCGGCGATGATTCCAGCGAAGCTCGAGACTTTTTTGCGTCTCGATGCTTTTTTGAGTCTCGAGACTCAAAAAAGTCTCGAGCATCGCTCTAGTCATCGGTGCTTTCATTCAATACCTAGTCATTGGTATTGGGTATTGACGTTATATCATATTTTAAACAGCTAACAAAACACAAACGTCGTAAATAGATCAAAATGGTTATAGGTATCAATGTTTTATTATTATACAAAGTGAATTTATTTAATGTATTTAAAGTTTTAATACAAAAAAGCCATCCAAAGCTCAGTTGAGGTGCTACTTCTCGGGAATTCCCGACTTTTCCTTGGTCATCGAGTTCGGGAAGTTTTGAGTGTTGGTGGCCGATGACTTGAGGTATCATCGAGACTTCCGCTCGACACTAGTGTTAGATGATTATTTCGATACTGATGATGGTGAGTTAGATAATGAAGTTGTATGTGAAGACAGGGTTAAAATTGAATTGCCTGACCAGGTCGGATGTTGAACTTTCTGTTCCTGTACCTCAAGGACATGTTGCTGATGTCACTGACACTAATGTAACTAAGTCCTGAATTGAGGCGCAGTAGTCGAACCAGAAAACCACCTATCAGGCTTGACTTGTAATGTTGTATCTTATATAAGTTATATATGTATGTTACTTAGTGTTACCTACACAAGCTACTGTTTTTGTTATTGTTAGTTTGATTATTAAATGTTTTTAATGATAACGGTTCAGTGCAGAGATTTTTCCTTCCGATTTCGATGGTTCAGTGTAAGCAAAATTGTATTTCCAGGGGGGGGGGGGGGGGGGGGGGGGATGTAGTGAATAACTACGAGACTACGAGTTATTGTTTATGGATGTAATGAATCACTACGAGTTAGTTGTTTATCATTTCCGGTTGAACCCATCAAGGCAATAAAATAAAGGAACTGTGTTTTCAGTCCACCAGTGGACTGAAAACACAGCTGTGTATTCAGTCCACCGGAAATAAAAATATTTTAAAAGGACCAAATATCGTCAATACTTACCTTAGTCAGTACTGGCGACATTGATGCTTAGCCTATTATAGGTTAGGCATCATCATAAATGGACAGGCATAAAATTTATGGCAATTTGACGGCTTAAGAATATCATTTACAGCGTTTTATTTACTCTCGGAAAGTCTTAATTGAGAGTTGCTCGAAATCGGCGCCCGAGTTTCTTACAGTGGCTGCCAGATAGCCATTGGCCTGACCAATTTGACCAAAATTACTACACCGAGAATAATGTTTCTATAATTAATTTTAAATTAACATATCTATTTTTAATTTTTTTCCGAGTCCGTTAGAATTTTTGTGATTATCAAAACCGATGATGTTTCCAAGGAGATCAAAGTTTTAGTATTGTTTGCCCAAGTAAGGTTCTATTTGGTCACTTTTCACATCGATCACTGACCTCGAGCACGCCTGTGTTTTTGAATGATATTGGTTTCCCATTTCTTCCTTTCTACTAGCCCTCTCTCTCTCTCTCTCTCTCTCTCTCTCTCTCTCTCTCTCTCTCTCTCTCTCTCTCTCTCTCTCTCTCTTTCTCTCTCTCTCTCTCTCTCTCTCTCTCTGTGACGCTCCCTCAAACATATTCAAGACCCTATAACTATAAAGTTGTTCTCTTAACGTTTTGTATTCTTTTTTTTTTTAATTTGTTGTTGTTGTTGTTGTTGTTGTTGTTGTTCGTTTTTGTTTCGTTTTCCCCTGAGTCATATTGTTACTTACAAGGAATGCACAAGGCGATAAATTTTGATGTCTCTCTATGTTCTGATTTAAAATAATAATATTGAAAGTGAGTAAAAGTAAACCAATAAAACTTCTCAAGTCACCAGGAATGGTGTCAACGTGTTGAAGTTGAAAATTAAGAATGTTTTGACTGGTATCCCATTTCTTCCTTTCTACTAGCTCTATCTATCTATCTCTCTCTATCTCTAATCTCTGCCACCCCCACCCTCTCTCTCTCTCTCTCTCTCTCTCTCTCTCTCTCTCTCTCTCTCTCTCTCTCTCTCTCTCTCTCTCTGACAATCCATCAATCATATTCAAGAGCCTATAACCATAAAGTTGTTCTCTTCACATTTTTTTTTGTTTTGTTTTGTTTCCTTTTTTTATTTTTTTATTTTTTTATTTTGTTTGTTCGTTTTTGTTTCGTTTTTCTCCTGACTCATATTGTTACGTACAAGGAATGCACAAGGCAATAAATTATGACGTCTCACTGTGTTCTTAATAAAAAATAATAATATTAAAAGCGAGTGAAAGTAAATAAATAAAAAATGTTAAATGTCGTTCAAATTTCTCAAGTCACCACGGTGTCAACGTGTTGAAGTTGAAAATTAAGAATTTTTTGCCAAGGGAGTACCAAAAAAAAAAGAAAGAGAGAAAGAAAGAAAATATTATGCCGAAAAAGGAGCTCGAACACCTAACTCACCACACCCCGGTTACAGTTACGCTGTGCTAAAACAGCTGGCCACCTTGCCTTCTCGCGCTCGGTCAAACAGTTTAGCCCGTATAATTATAATCTTTTCCGGTGGACTGAAAACACAGCTGTGTGTTCAGTCCACTGGTGGACTGAAAACACAGTTCCTAAAATGAATACATCTTAGACACCATCTTCCATTTTCCTTATTTTCAATATATGAAATAATGAATACATTATAACTACTACTACTACTACTACTACTACTACTACTACTACTACTACTACTACTACTACTACTACTGATCTGTTTTAGTTTTCAGATTATTTGTGCTTTGCTTTTGGTTGTTGGTTTTTTGTTTTATATTTTTTAAGGGTGGTTGATTTTTATCTTATCTTTATTATATTTTTTTTTTCGCTCGACCTGATGCTTTTATCATAACAAAATCGTTCAAAATCTTTTCTTTCGCTACCTGTTTACGATAAATTTTCAAAAGGCAAAATAGTTTTTAAAACCCGAAACTCAGTTGAGCTGGTAAAACTGTAGTACTAAACCGTCGAGAAAAGAACGAATTGATTTTAAAACTAAATAAACTAGCTAAAAACTAGGAGACAGTTATTGTTTTAAAAAAAGAAGAGATAAAGATGATAATAATATAAGATAACTAAATAATAAATAAGTAAAGAGATAAATAGATAAACAAATAAATCAATAAATTTATATGTTTTAGATATAAATCACAAATTGTTTATATACGCCAAATTAAATACCTATTTTTATTCAAAAGATGTTTGATTACATTTAACCCGATGGTGTCTTATAATTTTTGCAACTTGCTTTGACCCCCATATAAATCTTATTGTTTTCTTTTTTAATTTATATCTGTTTGTCTGTCTCATATTATATGATTTAGTTACCCCATAATAGTAATTTGGCATCGAGAAATATTCATAAATCGAAATCATAATTCCAGCATTATATTATGCATTTTTGTGTATAAAAAGAGAAGAATAAAGTTAATTTTAAAGCTCAATGCTGGTTAGTTGAATCTTTCAAAGAAGAATTATTTTTTAAGAATTAAGAAATGTCAATAAATTCTCGAGCAAACTGATTTCTCGACGAGGAATTCCTCGACGACCTGTTCTCAATGCCAAGACTTTTTGTGTAAAAACGAAATAAATACGCGTATTATATACTGTCTCCAGTGTATGTCAGTTACGACATTCGCGTCTCGTTCGAGGGAAGAAGATGTATTTATATGTGTTTTATATACTGGCATTTTAAAAATAAATAGTGTTCTTTGTCTTTGATAAACGGATAAAATTATATAAATTTCATCAATTTATATACAACGTTCGGCCCGGCAGCATCACCGCCGTCGGTAGGTACTACAAAAAAAAAAAAAAAAACAACATATAATGAGCGAAAATGGAAAGGCTTCGTATGGGAACAAAACAGACAATTCAATCTGCCAGACCACTGCGATGTACAGTGTGTGCGTGTGTGTGTGCTCAGTTTTTGCCATTCGGACACTTCCGCCCGTCGACGTTAGGGAAACTCACCTGATCAAGTTGTTGGGAACGCTGACTCCACGCGGACTCAAAAACCAGGATTGACCACCACTAGATGTCAACTTCACCCATATTCATCACCACTGCTGCTCTCACTTCTGCCACTACAGCTACTGCTGCTGCTACTACTACTACTTCTACTACTTCTACTACTACTACTACTACTACTACTACTACTACTACTACTACTACTACTACTACTACTACTATTACTACTACTGCTGCTACTACTACTGCTACTACTACTACTACTACTACTACTACTACTACTACTACTACTACTACTACTACTACTACTACCACTACTACTACTACTACTGTTCATACTACTAAAAGTACAACTCTACCTACCTACCTACCTACCTATCTATCTATCTATCTATCTATCTATCTATCTATCTATCTAGCTAGCTAGCTAGCTAGATAGCTAGCTAGCTATCTATCTACTGATTATCCACCGATTCAAAGTCATCTACCTTCATAGCTATCTCTCATTGTGTCCAATCATCCACTTTTTTATCCATTAATATACATATAGACCCATCTATCACTCGGCTGTTTACTCGCCCTCTCTCACCTCCCCTCCCCCTTTTCTCTCTCTCTCTCTCTCTCTCTCTCTCTCTCTCTCTCTCTCTCTCTCTCTCTCTCTCTCTCTCTCTCTCTCTTTCTTTCTTTCTTTGTCCCCACCCTCTCTCTCTCTCTCTCTCTCTCTCTCTCTTTCTCCCTTCCCCCCCCCCCCCTCTCTCTCTCTCTCTCTCTAATTCCCCCTCTCTACCGGTCCGCCTCTTTTTTCTTTTTTTTCTCTCTCTCTCTCTCTCCCTTCTCTCCCCTCTTTTCTGTCTATCTACCTATCTATCTGTCTATCCTGTATTTATCGGTGTATTCCACTTTATTATCGCATCGTTCCTTCGCGAAGATTCGACCTTCGCTCATCCAACAACCCCCCCCCCCCCCCACCTCCGCCGTGACCCTTTCACCTCGCCCCCTCCACCGCCCCCTACTGTTCCACTACAGCGTTCTACTACTACTACTACTACTACTACTACTACTACTACTACTACTACTACTACTACTACTACTACTACTACTACTACTACTACTATTACCACTACTACTGCTACTAATACTACTACTACTACTACTACTACTACTACTACTACTACTACTACTACCACTACAACTACAACAACTACTACTACTACTACTACTACTACGACTACTACTACGACTACTACTACTACTACTACTACTACTACTACTACTACTACTACTACTACTACTACTACTACTACTACCAATATGTCTTTTATCTTCCATTATAGTCTGGAAAGTTCTGTTCCCTGACGCTGACCTTTGCTTATCAATTAGATCACCCCCCCCCCCCCCTGGGGCACCCTATCCTCTACCCACGCCACGCTAACATTTCATTCATACTGCAACCACCATTGAGTACAGACGATACAAGTTATTTTTCATTATATTTTATTTGTTTTCCACGTTTATTTGTGTATTGTTGTGCTGACGAAGGGTTTGTACCCGAAACGTCCTACATTGTCTGTTTTGTTCCCATACGAAGCCTTTCCATTTTCACTCTTTCGTTAGTATTTTACGATCACCGGCTTCAGGCAGCCCTTACCGTTTTCAACATATAATGAGCCAACTTCAATTACTGTATCGTGCCCAGTATCAAAGTATCAACAAAGCTATCCCATCAGGCATTTGTCGACCGGCTTAAAAATACCGGGATGAACAGTAGTTGATATACAACTATCTAGTGTAATCAAATACTACGATACTTACGACATCCGATACTGTCTGGGATCCCGATAGTTTAGTTGGTAGAGCACTCGCTCGGGGGGGAGAGGGGGGGGGGGGGGGCAGCTCAGTCGGGTTCTTTTATTCTTTTATTTGTCATCATCATGTGCAGGCTTTGTGGTAAAGGAATACGTCTGTGGTTTCCCATTGCCTTCCAGACGGTTATCGCCGCCTATCATATCAGTCTCTAATGTCTCTAGTCCTAGGTATAAAACGATGCCTTTCCACCTCCCGCCTTTCAAGCCGTTGTCCTTGTTTGTGGATCTTCCGTAAACGTATACCCCGTGACTATGCACAGACGCTTTTTTGAAACTCTGTTTAACATTTACATCTCTCTCTCTCTCTCTCTCTCTCTCTCTCTCTCTCTCTCTCTCTCTCTCTCTCTCTCTCTCTCTCTCTCTCTTAGTTGCGTTCTATAAAATATTGCAAGTTGGTGATATTCATCTATCTGCTCTTATATTATTGTTAATTACTTGTGTAAATGAATTTTTAAAATCTCGCTCAGAAACAGGGGATGGGTTGAAGGAAATGAATATCTCATTAGAAAAAGAACAATCAATAAGACGCAACAAAAAAGTGCATACTAAATAAATAATAGATATACATTTTTAAATAGATAAATGAATCTCATTCACAAAGCGATCAAATTATCAGAGAGAGAAAAAAAGTTATATTTTATTTATTAACATGTTGCTCAGAAACACTATAATCGAGGGGGGGGGGATAGATGGGGAAAAAGGAAAGAAACATTCGTTAAGAAACAACAACAGAGACCAAAATAAATAAATAATCTCGCTCAGAAACACGAACAAATGATCAGGGAGAGAAAAATTAATTATTAATTCTTTTTTTTTTTCTCAGACACAGAACACCAAGGTCAGACCAACGCTATCATTCACTAAGTCCCTACCGCCAGCCAACCAACATTGCTATTATCAAATGAGATCCTACCACAAGCGCTTATATCCATTGAGTTCCTACCACAAACGCTATATCCCACTGAGGCAACATGTCATTGGATCCGAATAACGATGCAATTTTTGGCAGTCGGGGCAGACGTGGGGGGTGAGGGTGTCCAGGATGTTAAATGTTTTCTTTGGTTTCCGACAAAATTGTCAGGATATAAATGGAGCGGGGCTTAAAAAGAGTTTTGCAAACTCTGGCCTACTGGCCTAACACTAACAGCTAACCTTTCAAATTTTAAATCGTTTGCGAATAGCCTGGAAGCAATTGGCACATCAATTTGTTCCAGTGTTCTTTTATGTTCAATTATTTGTGTTGATAAAAGGGAAAACCGAAACGTTAAAAACCCAAAGTCTTAAGTTATTATCGAAGCTTAACATTTCTTCACATTCTTTTATTTTTTTTTATTTTTTTTTTTTTTACAAATGCATATCACGCTTTCATCATGCTCACTTCGTTATGCTATTTTTTAATTATTTTTTTTTATACCTCTCCTGGTACAAATTTGTAATATGTCTTTTGTACTAGCATTCTCACAATATTGTTTTAGCCTTAAGCTAGACCCGGTTATTTATTCATTATGATATTGTAAATCTGAAAATATGCAACCATTTTTCTATCCTTTGTGTTCAGGACGGCGTATACTTATTTACAGGCCTGATAACCTAATTGTTATGGTCTCATTGTTGTAATGGAAATACTCCCAAACCAACGAAAATATTCTCCAAAACAACCATGTTAAAACGAACCCATGATTGTGTCTGATTATTAGACCTGCAAACATGTTCGCGTTGGTTCAGGATAGTAACAAGGACATGAGATTTTACCAAATTAAAATTGGAACATGGAATGCGCGTACATTCGCCCAAAGAGAAAAATCCGACAATTTATTGAAAGAAATGAAGCGGATAAATATATAAACATCTTGGGAATATCAGAAATGAGATAGAAAGACCAGTGAGTGATACGTAAAAATTGATATAAGATCATGTGGAGTGGCCGAAGCAGAACAACTTTTCAAAATGGAGTAGGCGTTGTCCTTGACCCACAATTAACCCAGTGCTACAAAGGACACCAAGCAGTATCAGATAGACCCATGATGGTAAAGACGAAATGACCTGAAGTAGCCTTCAACATTCCTCAGGTGTATGCACCAACCGAAGAAACAAGAGACCATGATATAAACCATCAGGATTTAAGATAAAACCAATAAATTGTGTAAACCTCAATTCAAAAGTTGGAAAAGGAAAAGAAGGTTATGTTGTTGGGCCACATGGGTATGGGGACAGAAATGAAAGAGGCAATATGGGTAGATTAGTGCAGAACCAATAATCTAATTATTACAAGCACCTGGTTCCAAAATCATCAAAGAAGGCTCTGGGCATGGCAATCGCCTAGCGAGAGAACACGAAACCAGATAGACTTTATAGCAGTTTCAAATAGATTCAGACCAGGCGTCCTTAATTGCAATGCTTATCCTGATGCAGACATAGACAGTGACCTGTCATAAGGACTCTAAGGACTGGACCTAAAGATATATGGAAACCCAGAATTGAGAGAAGACTTTCAACACTATGAATTTGAATCAAACATGACAACAAATGCCCAATTCAAAAAAAAAATAAAAAATAAATAAATAACATTAAGAGTGTCATTAAAAACACATACCCGAAGTAATAACTCAGCAAAAAAGGAGTGGATGACACTTGAAATCCTTAACGTGATGGGGGAGTGGAGAAATTAGGAAAGAGGCTCAGAAAAATACCATTAAACAAAGAAATCAAAGTTAAATGCAATACTGCACATGAAAACTTCCTGGACATAACATGTCATGGAATATCACAAATCTATAACCCAGATCCAAAGAGAGCTCACCAAGACATAGGAATGGTCTCAGGAAAAGAAACCGGCAAAGCCCCCACATCAAGTATAATAAACAATCAGGGAGAATTACTCTCTGAAGAGGAAAAGATAAAGGAACGATAGGAATGATGCATAGGTGAACTAAACGACGATCCAGACAGAGGAGAACCCCCAATAAAATTCGATCAACCATTGAGTGAGCCAGAAATTTTCAAGGAAGAAATAGAACATGCAATGGAACAAACGAGGAACAGCAAAGCTACTGGTCCAGATGACTTCCCAATACTCTTCAACAGTTGTAACGTCACTTCCTTCCTAATAACGCATGGTAACTTAGTAACACTGGCTCTAAACTATCGGAACAATAGCGGACGCCCGTATGAAATATTTCTCCGGCGAGCATAAAAGCGTATCCAGAGGGAAAAACCCATAAATTTGATCTTGTTTTGACTTTTACACATTCTGATCACAAGGCATATGAAAAGTTCTAGCCAGCATGAAGAATAAAAAGTAATGATTTTCTTTGTTTAGAACCAAGATGGCCGCCGTTGCCGGGCGGCGTGACATCAGACTACTGAATCCAATTGAAGTAGTGTAAGCACCCGGAGAAACAGCCACCGATGCACTGTATGGCTTATTCAATCATATTTACAATAGTGAAGAAATACCAGAAGAGATGTTTTCATCGCAATACCAAAAAGCAAGGCGAGAACACTTGAGAGAAATCCCGAACAATAAGCCCCATGAGCCATATTACCAAACTACTTCTACGCATATGTGTCAACAGAATGAGTAAAAATAACTAAATCATGAAATCGCTGAAGAACAATATGAATTTCATCGTGCTAAGGGTACTAGAAACGCTATGAGAGTATTGAGTGAGAGGGCCATCGAAGTCAAATCCTCCCTATTCATATGCTTCATCGACTATAAAAAAAAAAGCTTTTGGCAAAGTCAAACATAGGGCTATATTGCAACAATTAGAATCGTATTGGTATTGATGATTGATGGTAAAGATCTTAGACGTACAAAATTGCATTTCAACCAAACAGCATTCCTTCGATGAGCCTGTTGCTATAAAGAAGGTGTAAGGGATATGTAGCTTCACTTTATCTATTCAATATCTATCAAAAAGTAATAATAAGAGGCATTGGGAATATAAAAGATATGAACATAGGAGGCGTCAACATCAATAATATACGTTATGCAGATGACACAGCAACAATGCATCATCTGAGAAAAAATTACAAACCTTGATGGAACGGGTAGTTACTGATAGCAGGGCACTTGGGATTGAAATAAACGCTAACAAAACTGAGAGTATGGTAATAAAGAAAAATGTGCTGTAGAATATACATGTCAACGGAAAAGAGCTAAATAAATGTGCAAAGAGTTTCAAATACAGTGGCTCCATTATAGCAGAAGATGGAAGAAACAGCATGGAAGTCAAGTCAAGGATTGCGCAGGCTAAACTTACATTAACCGAAAGGGGTCACCTACTTAGAATCAAGACAATTTAGGGCAAAACAAAAATGAGTGTCCTGAAATGTATGGTCAACCCTCTTCTATGGCTGTGAAAGTTGAACATTAACAAAGGGATTAAGAAAAGATATTGATGCGTTCGAAATGTGGCGCTTACGGCGCATATCTTACAACGAGCACAAACCGAAGAAGTTATAGACCTTACTCGCAAGAAACTAGGCTTCTTTGGACATATCGCCAGGAAAGTGAATTCCTGGCCATTAGTGGTAAAATTAATGGAAAAAGAGCGAGGGGTAAACAAAGATTGATTCTCTTCAAACAGATTAAAGAATTCACTGGGATAGCAGCACAACCACTCATTGGGGAGTTTTAGCGATTCAGAAAATGAAAGCGCGATTTTTTGTTGTGTAAAGTAAATGGTGCTGTTCGAAGCTCAAAGAAAAAAAATAACAATGTGAAATTAAATGTAAGCTTCAATTTCATTTACAAAAACAGATGAAATGGACGTTTCGGGTTTCCCTTTATCAACAAAAAAGGATGAGTGAAACACTACAGACGAATGAGATAATGTGGTAGCAGCTTATACATCAAAATAAAGAGTTTTAAATTTGATTTATGGTTGATTGTTTACTATTCGGCAGTCTCTTCTTCTTTTTCTTCTTCTTCTTCAATACTCGAGTCAATTCTCTGCTATTAATTTTTTTTCCGACTTTGGTATCGAGTATTACCCATTATCAACATCATTCAACCCATCCGTTTTACAAAATTAAATATCAAAATCTGTGACGCCATGTCGGGGATAAAGCATCGTCAACCCATAATTTTTCATCTTGTGATGAAAATTTACACTTCATCTCCATGAATTTCAACTAACATACTCATCATTCCCATTTACGTAAGCAAAGTAAGTCATTTATCAATATATTCGGTGGGAAGGCATCTTGACAAGGGGAAAAGCAGTCGACGAGGAGTGAGATGGTAGCCATCTTTGTCTTTATTTGATCTCTTTCCCACCGATTCGTTGTACTCTTTGTTGATGTTGTTTGTTGTTTTGTTTTTTTTTTGTGTGTAGTAGTAGTATGTTTTAAAAAAATAATTTAAGCAATGCAGTGTCGGTGATTCTAAGACTAAGACGAGAGTGAATTATTTATTTCGAGAGGTTCCCCCCCCCCCCCCCCCCCCCCCCTTGGCCTTGACCCATCCCAAAATGTTCGACCGCGCCAGATCAGTCATCGGTATCTCAGTATCAGATCATCATCAATAATTTAGGGAGTTTAACAAAAATTCTAAATGTGCACTTGAAACAACTGTCATATGAAGGAGCTGGCAAGGAGGTATATACCATACTGTGTGTCTGCTATCCCCCTCTGTCTATTTTCCAACATGCTTTCTCTGATTCTGTCTTTGTCTTGGACTTGGAATGAGAATGAGATTACACTTTGTCCTGGCCCTGGCCAGATACCCTGGCTGGGAGGGAAACAGTCAAATGTATAGTTAGTTTTGGGAGATTATATTTTTTCCCTTGTAAATCATCTCTCTGCTATGCGCTGTGTTATGTTTTGTTTAAGTAAGTATTATATGATTTGTAAACATTTGAGTGTAATTCCTGATGAGACTTACTTTTAGTAATTTTAAACATTTGAGTGTATTCCTCTTAGTGAGGACGTGTGCTTGTGTCTGAATGAGCCTTTTAGTTAGGTGATCTCAAACTGATTACTTTGATAGTGATAGTGTGCTCTTGGAATCTACATTTGTTCCCAGTTCCCCTTTGTCTTACTTTCTCTTGGGTGCTTTAATTGTAATTCTAGAGAACTTTTTACTATCCCATTATCTTCTTTTTTACTGGCGCTGATATAACCTATATGTGTTGCAAGCGCCGTAAAACCTTTAAAAAAAAAAACCAATCTGATACGAACAGTATCAACAAACGAAGTGGTTATTCAGAGTCGACTCTGGATAACTGTAGGCAGTTATTCAGAGTCGACTCTGGATAACTGTAGATGGTTATTCAGAGTCGACCCTGGATAACCATGTGTACAGATATTTAGAGCCGAGTAGCCTATCGAATTATCGAGTTGAGTTCTTGCGAGATGAGTTTCTTTCAATTTGATACCAGTTACTACGGTTATTTTGTGACTTTGGCAATTTTAGTGCCAAATTCTTAAAACTTGGCGATTTTTCAACTTCAGTCGCTTATAAATAAGAATCTTTAATCAATTGCAAAACATATTCCATCAACAAAGCAAATTTAAATTAGCTTATAAACAACCATTTCTTAAATCGATCAGCCTAACTTATTATCTCTCTATTACCAAATGATATCTATAAACATAATATGAAGATAGAAAGGTGGCTGAGAGAGAGAGAGAGAGAGAATTAATGAATTGATTTTTATTTTTTTAAAATTGTTTTATAATTAGACACAAGTTGTAATGAATTCTATTAACAAATTCAGAACAATCAAACAACTTAAAACAGAAGAAGAAAAAAAAGACACGCTTATAAACCTTATAAAATCGTCAAATGAATGTATTATCATGTTACAGCTAAAAAGTACACAAATATTTACACCCATTTGCTCCATCCCCTTCCCTTTCGATCATCTTCTCATTCATGGCCACCACGTGTCTTGTGCTGCCTTTGACATTTGGCGCCAGCGTGTCTAGACTAACGTCATAAATAAAGGAGTGTCACCAAAATTCATGCAACTGAGCAGAGGTGTCAAAAAATGATAGAAGGCATATTATTGGTTTTTTCCCCCCTGCAACTACCACTGAGCAGAAAATGTTTGACATGACAAAAAACAACGGAACATTTATGAACAAATCCTAAAATCCCAGAAATCCGCGGAAGATTATCATCACTGGTCCCCACTATATATATTTTAATATTTCTTTTTTTTTTTTTTTTTGTTTTTTTGTTCTTTTTTTTGCAAAATCTCGTCAATTTGGAAAAAATTACACATTTTGCGGCCGCAATGCAAATCACCGGTGCAAAAAACTGCCATAACAGAAGAGACAAGAAAATACCAAAAAGTAAAACGATTTTTTCCCGTAGGGTTAAACAGAGGTGGGAGAGAAGAAAAAAACCCCAGAAAAACCGTGTGGTTGGTAACTGGAAATTCATCACTCATAACTGTCTACAGTTATTCAGAGTCGACTCCCCGACTCTGAATAACTGTAGACAGTTATTCAGAGTCAACTGTCTACAGTTATTCATAGTGGACTCCCCGACTCTGAATAACCGTAGACAGTTATTCAGAGTCGACTCTGAATAACCGTAGACATCAACAAAACAAAAGAGTGGTAGTTCCAGAGGGATTACAGAAACAAATACTATGACGACATACATCCCGTTATGGACTGCCGCCTACACAGAAGCATTTCGTTACAAGTATAAAAAATTTTGAGAAAATTAACACATTCCACTCTCCAGTGGCCACGACTATAAATTTAGTGTTTCCCCGATTCTTTTCAAATTAACAAACTGGAAGTTGAAGACATTTCTTAAACATAATGCAATGCTTGTCATTCTGTTTTTATGTTAAAACTTACTATTTGAAAAAATCCAAATTTGTTTTTCAGACCCAGCATCATGGATTTTGACTCTTCTTCAAAATTTATTGCATCTCTTGCAAGATTTTTACAGTCTCTGTGCAATGGTTATGTTGAATTTGACAAAGGTGTTGAAGTTATTGGCCATATATATCTCAGTGTAGATAGTGATACTGGCAGGAAAATTGACTATGTTTTAAATGAAAAAGTGTGTAAAAACGACAATTCTGTGACTTTCATAAGTAATAGTTTCCATGCCCAGCCTGCTGAAAAACCCCAACCAGTTCCAAAAAAACCAGATACAGACAATAGAAATAAAGATACTGAGGGTGATGATGATTCTGGGCAGTCGATTCCAAATAGCACCAATGTAGGAACCATGGGAGCCCCTCATGATACCTCCAATAAACGTCCTCGATCTCCATTGCAACGGAGAATGGGTATGGTTAGAGGATCTGGTGGCCCTGCTCCAAAGTCTCCACGGTACCAAGATTTATCTAGATCCATTCATTCAGATGGCACATCCACAAATAATAGTATGATGAATAGTGGGGAAGATTATGAAGGTGCTTATCAAGGTGATGAAGACAATTACAGTCAAGAGTACTCAAATTCTGAAATTGACCAAAAACCTGTCTTAGAGCCTGACATCAGTATTGTGAAAGAGGAGTATATGGCAAGTCAACAACAACCCTCTGGTGCTTTATATCCAAGTAATGAGGCCACTGGTAAGTCCCTGAGCATGTGGTTGATTTTATTAATTTTTATTTGCTTTTCTTGGCTTATTGATTGCAGACTTTTTAAAGTAAAAATTAATATTTGTGTTAATATCATGTCTTTCTAATTTGTTGATCAAAAGATATTAAATTGGGGCAGTAGAAGTCACTAGTTGAAAACTTTGACCTCAGTCACTTCACTACTACTGCTGCACCATCACCACCACCATCACATAATATGCTACACCACATGATATTCTACTTTTACTCCTTCTCCTCCTCCTCCTCCTACTACTACTACTACTACGACTACTACTACTACTACACTACTACTACTGCAGGCTTTTTTGAGTGGTCCAAAATTTCTGCAGGCATTTTGATACTTTGTACTAGCATCCATGTGTCAGGCAGCTCCAGAAACCAGCGATCACATCGTCCTCCACTGTCCAGTTACTAAAGTTGCAGGTGGATATGACACAAGTTCTTAAGGCGGAGGAAGACTTCCGAAGCTGGGTTGACAAAATGAATTTGGAAAAGGCTATTCGGACCCGAGTCTGAATTGCTTCCCGTGGCAATTCGGACTCGAGTCTGAATTGCTTCCCGTGGCAATTCGGACCCCGAGTCTGAATTGCTTCCCGTGGCAATTCGGACCCCGAGTGTGAAGTGCCTCCTGTGACAATTCGGTCTTCGTAAACACACACACACACACACACACTCATGAGTATCTCTAAGTCATTAAAAACAGAATAATCACACACACACACATTCCACCCCCCAACAACCATTTCCACAGCCTAAGAGCCGGCGGCTTTTTCTCTTTGATCTCGTATCACCGTGTTCTCCCCTGCGTCCAGCGCCTCAGTCGTTTGTGGGTTGTGGAGATGTTAATGGTTACCCCCATCGTCTACTTGAGAAGTCGCTGGTTACTCCCCAATCCCATTACCAGTTGATCATTAATTTTCTCTCCGTATTCAACCAGTGCTTATTTTATTAATAGGCACCTAGTCCAGTATTATATAATAATATTATTATTAGACGGTACTGGCGGTACTCTGCACCTACCCCAGTGGCGGGGCTCTATTGTATGGTTTGCCGCCGAGAATCGCCTCTATTTTTATATTTAGAAATAAAACAGCATTTTTTTATTTAAAAAGAACTAGATACTGCCTTTTGTCAAAGCCCGACCTATACTGCCTTTTAAATAAAACGCTCAAAGACCAAAGTCATATTATTTTCCTTTCCCCCCACTTTTTCGCGGCCGCAAATGGCAAAATATATAATGTAGAGATATGTCATTCATGTATCTTTTGTAACATGCTCATGGCAAATCAAATAAATCTTCCAACACAAAGACACTCTTTATCTATGCGAGGGCAAATTGATTGTTAACGTTAACAATAGCGACTACAATTGTAATCTCCCAAAGACCACGAATATTTAGATTGTTTGTTTTTTTTTAAGTCGCTTGCAACACATTTAGGTCATATCAGCGCCAGTAAAAAGGGAGAAATTGGAAAGTAAAAAGTTCTAGAATTACAATTAAAAAGTACCCAAGAAAAAGTAAGACAAAGGGGAATAGTAGATCACCGCTTTTGAAGGTTAGTCATCTTCGGGAGTTCTAAAACGTGACTTGCTCGCTCACTCGCCCTCCTACCGACTGACAACTTACAATTGAGAACACAAACTAGGAGGGTCCTGTATTCTCTATGACTGAGAACGAGCACCTTCCCCCCACCCTACCACGCTTCACTTTCGACCCATCATCCACTACCGACACTTCCTGTGATTGCGCAGGCGCATTGTGGCAAGAGTCCGAATTGCCACGAGAAGCAATTCAGACTCGGGTCCGAATTGCCGAATCGTACTCTACTAGTAGAACTAATGCACTGCTACCACCACTACTATAACCACCACCACATCACCATTCATAACTCCACTATGCCACCATATCGCCATCCCTGTCACCACTACTACTACACCCACCACATCACCATCATTATCCGAACCACCAATACTTATCACAATCGTTTTCAGTTCTACCACTACTACTACACTACACCCACCACATCACCATCATTATCCGAACCACCAATACTTATCACAATCGTTTTCAGTTCTACCACTACTACTACACCCACCACATCACCATCATTATCTGAACCACCAATACTTATCACAATCGTTTTCAGTTCTACCACTACTACTACACCCACCACATCACCATCATTATCCGAACCACCAATACTTATCACAATCGTTATCAGTTCTACCACTACTACTACACCCACCACATCACCATCATTATTTGAACCACCAATACTTATCACAATCGTTTTCAGTTCTACCACTACTACTACAGCCACCACTACCACCACATCATCATCCCTACCACCACTACAAAATATAATATGGCGTTGCACTGTCATGTAAGCTCAAGTCTTACACAATTCAATCTGGGCAGAAGTGCTTGACGTTTGTTTGTCAACAAACATTGTGCAACTGTTACGTCTCATATCAATTGTGCTATCTGAATATAGTGTCCTAGTGTTGTCGGTGAATCAACGGCAAGGTTGATCATCTTTTACAATGTCAACTAATATTAGTGTGGTTAGTAATTGAAAAGGTTATGTTGACCACAAAACTGGCTGGTACTTACTGTGTCTTCTATCCTTTTATATGTTTTCCAACTTGCTTTCTGTCTTTGTCTTGGAATGAGATTACTTGGTTTTGTCCTGCCCTGGCTGGATACCCTGACTGAGAGGGCAACAGTCAAATGTATAGTTAGTTTTGGGAGATGATATTTTTTTCCTTGTAAATCATCTCTCCGTGTGTTATGTATTATTATATTTGTTGTTTTGAATTTAAATTTAAGCATTTGAGTGTATTCCTCTTAGTGGGGACCTGTGCTCGTGTCTGGATGAGACTTTTAGGTGATCTCAAACTAAGTACATTGATGGTATGCTCTTGGAATCTACAACAATTCCCCTTTTGTACCATTCCCCGTTGTCTTTCCTTTTCTTGGATACTTTAATTGTAATTCTATAACTTTTTACTATCCCATAATCTCCCTTTTCACTGGCGCTGATATGAACTAAATGTGTTGCAATCGCCATAAAACCCTTAAAAACAAAAACAAACATGTCCCTGAAATTTGACAGTTTCAGTCATCTATAGAGCTCATTTAACGGTCTATCCCCCTCCCTCTCTCTCTCTCTCTCTCTCTCTCTCTCTCTCTCTCTCTCTCTCTCTCTCTCTCTCTCTCTCTCTCTCTCTCTCTCTCTCTCTCTCTCTCTCTCTCTCTCTCTCTCTCTCTCTCTCTCTCTCTCTCTCTCTCTCTCATTATAAAATGGAAAATAACAATTTTACTTCTCATTCTTAATCTTTAATTATAAATTTCAGGTCCAGGCAGGGGGCGAGCTCCTTCATCACAACAGTCTTCATATCCCTTGCATCAAAATTCATCTGGTTTTCCATCCACTAGTGATTATACGGGTACATCTATAGAGCCCAGAGATCCTTCAGGTGAGGGTTTGAGTTTAATAGTTAAATGAAATCCAGTCTCCAGTATAGTTGCAAATCTCTACTCCATCAAATTCTCAATGACTAAAGTTCTGGTTCTTTTGAAGTATCTGTTCTGTATTGTGATTTTTGGTGTCAATTCCTAGTCTTTCCACTCAGCAATAATAATTTGGTCATGAAAAATATATTTCTTACATTTGTACATTTGAACGTTATATAGCGCTGCCAGCTCGTTTTTCTCCTTGGATTATCCTTTTTTTTAAGGGTCTTCAAGAAATCCAGCCAATGTTTTTTAAATCAATCTTTTACCACTGGTCTTATTCCTTGAAAATTTAGTGGTATTTACACAAGTAATATAAGCAATATGGAGAGTCTTTAAATGCTGTTCATCTGTCTGTATTGGATTCCATATTCATATCAATTATTAATGCCTCACTGTTTAATGATCAAGATTGGAATCTTGAGAATATCAGTTTAATCCTAATAATGTGAGTGAAATAAAAGCCAGTCTAGTCTGCCTTGTTACGTCATAAATTATTTTTTTTAATGTTTGATTAAACATGAAGGTTTTTATTTGGCTTTGGGAAAAAAAATCGGGATGATTTATTGATAATCCAGATTTTTAAAAGACTAATTCTGTTTCACAAGCATTATGGGTTTGCAGCTTTTGTGTTTTTCCAGTAACTTTTTTTTATTTATAGGGCTGTTTGAAACAAATAGGTAGTGTTTTTCCTAAAATGTCTTTGTTGATCCTCAAGGAGAATTTTTTTCTCTGGCATCCATTCCTGGAGAAGGCTTGTTAGCTACAATGTAGCACAACAGAGTCAATCCTGTCCATTAGCTTTTCGATCTACTCAGTGTGGAATCTGCCTGTTGTCATTTTTTACCAGAAGCGGCTGTGACGAGAATCTCTTTAAGATGGGATATTGTCTAAGACAGAAAGCCTTCAATCCCCCCAATATAAAATTTCTCTATTTTAACTTTTTGTATAATGGAACCTGTGTAAAGAGAAGACTATCACTAAAATTCCGCTCCCATTTAGCCCCCCTGTGTTGAGACGAAAAATTTTCCACGATATATAACATACTTTCCCAATTAAGGGGAAGGTCGGCAGTGAAGACAAAAATCCACAATAATGACCTAAGAATTGATTTCTGTTGCTCAATACATTTGGATAGGACCACCATTGATGAATGCAGAGTTGATTTTTGAAAATCGTTTCTGGTTGCCATGGAAATTGACATAAACATCCGCCATCTTGGATTTTTGGCATCAAAGTGACATTTTCAAAGACATATTTATGTAATGTCACGAAACTTCGTGGTCAGTTTGATACAAGCGAAATGCAGATTTAGTCACATTTTTTTATCGATATTGTTAAAATTTTATTTTTGATGAGTTTTTGAAAACTGTCATGTACAATATTGTGAAAAATACCAAAATTTGGAATTTTAAAAATCGTAAAAAAAAAAAAATATTTTTACTTATCCATAAAATAATGTGACAAAATCTTAGACTTACCTAGATCAATGTATGGTGTCAATTTCAAGTATTTACATACAAGGCTTTTTTCGAAATGTAATTTTTAAGGGGACGGGCTCCTGAAACTCTTTTCAAGAATAATGATTAGATCCAATATCTTTTTATATTGGGACATTGCCTATGACCGATGGATTCGAACCATGTGATTTATTTCGGTGGGCGTATCCGTTTGCCATGGTGACGGCCGCCATCTTGGATTTTAGTCTCCTCTGGGTGCTGTTTTTAAAGGTTATTTTCTCTATAAGTTTCCATGGAATTTTCTTGAAATTTTGCATGGCTGTTTATTTGTATATTATTTTTTTAAAAATACAGAGCACTTTTGAAATATTTCTAATAGATTTTTATTTATAAATTAAAAAAAAAAACAATTCGGTATGAAAAGAATCATGTTTTTTTAAATAAAAATGTCAATTTTTCAAAAAATAATAAAGATATTTAAAATTCCTTCTTTTTGATTTTAGATAATCACTATAACTCTAGACATGCAAAGTTATAAGGCGGAAAACACAAAGGGTCTCAGAGGGTTTTCATTTTGGGGCCCATTTTGACCATTTTTCAAAATACTCCAAACACATCATATTTGGTATCAAATGAAAGGTTAATTATTGCAGATTCAGAAAAAATAGCTTTTGAGAGCAGCAGACCTCTTACATGACGAGAAATTGTCAAGGAAAGACAACTCTTCCGTTTTTTTGAAAATTTCTGGTAGTTCTCAGGATCACCAAAATTTGAATGCAAACCTGCCCCCAGGCATTTGAAATCATCTTAAAACAGCATAACTAAGCAGCCCATGCATTTTTCTCAAAATAATAGCAGGATTCATGCCATATTAAAAAAAAAAATGTAAAAAAAAAAATACAAAAGGACACGAGTCGGAAAAATTTGAAGTTTTCATGTTTTTTGTTTTTTTAAGTACGTATAAAATTCTTTGAAATGTCATAAATAATCAATAAATCTAATATATACAGCAAATATAAATAAAGGTTAATATATACAATCAATTATAATTAAAAAAAATAGTGCCCCCTGTTATCAATCGTAACTTGCTCCGAGGGCACTTTCGTCCAGCGGTAGTTGTCTGGAGGGCCCTGACTGATGAAGCTTTCATCTGGAACATCACCAAACACATAACTCTTGCCAGGGCCCTTCCGCACGAATGGAGCATCAGAAGATAGCTCTGGTGGGGTTGAAACCTGTGGAAAAATTACAGGAAACAAGATGATAGGTATATTCTTATCATAAAAAAAAAAAAATTCAAATTTCAAAGTCAAACAACAGCTTACTTACCACCTGCAACTTCAGAAAACATGAAAATGAGTTATAAATATTACAAAATATTGCATTAAAGGTATGAAAAACTTCTTACAACAGCAAAAAAAGTCTTTGTGAGCTTGTTTATCTCGCATGTTATTTTGAGGTACTCCTCCACCTTCACCACTGGACAGTCTGATCTGGGAAAGATAAGTAAATATGGTTCTGGTATTACATTAAAGTCAAATAGAAAGTTGTGTTTATATCTCATATGTTAAGAAGTGTAATGCAATATGAAATAATAAAAGAACCTGCCCAAAGAAAAATATACAAATTAGCAAATAATATTAATAATGAGTCAAATAACATATAATCATCGAAATATTTATATGAAGAAAAGTAGCTGAAATAAATGTACAACTAATAAGAGAAATTTTACTGATGTTATCTGAATCATACAAGAAAGAAAAATGGTGGGAATCAAATTAAATGAAAGGGAACATAATTCTATTCAAATTTGATAAAAATAATGTCTATTTATCATTTTCATAAATTTAATCTAAATTTAGTTGATTTCTTATGGGTCGCCAGCCATGCCATTATCGTGAATCAGCCACCATATTGGTTTCGCTATTCTGTGGCACAGCAGTTTGCCGTATCGCACATTAAATCAAGGCATTTCAAGCCAAAATAACATCATCCTGCGTAGTTGTGGGTTTCTATCTTGTTATTCATCATATATTTACAATGAAATAAGTCGATTATCGACTTTCAGGGGTTAGAAATGGAATTATCAGAATCAAAACAATCGAAGCCGGCTTGATTCTGCTATGGAAGAGCGATACACAGAAAAACGGGCATTAAAACTAACACAAATCCTTTGAATTTCACAATGATTATACTAAAATACTTAAAATTATAATAAAAATAGTCGAACTTACCAATTTTCACTCGTCGATGTTATCGGATAACGTTTTAGGGCCGTAAACAAAAACTGCAGCTATGGAAAAACGATGTAGATGCCGGATGTTTTGACTCATATTTTACAGGAAGTAAGAGCCTCACTATGGAAGAATTACGAAGTCCCCAAAACTTTGTGTTTTCGAAAACGGCCGTTTTTCTTTATTTTAAGCATGAAATCATAATTATTTTTAAAAATGAAACTCATTCTCCGATTTTTTAATGTTTTATTTCACAAAATATGGCCATTCAAAGAATTTCTGAGTTGATTTCATGTTTCTTTAACTCAGTTTTCCGAAACTGCCGTGGCTGAAATGAAAACGTTTGTTGTCGCCAAAACCCATTAAAAAACACTTCAACAAACAATATCTTAATAACAACAAAATATTTTTTATTCAAACTGCTCACACAGGTTCCTTAACCATAAATCAACACAAAACACACAAAAAAGTAAGTGAATTTGGATTTTTTCATAGAAATAAGTTTATTTCAAAAGGAGACCCCCATTTTGGGCCTTCTTGTGTTTTCTGCCATAAACAAATTGATTGATAAATGACAAAATAAGATAAAATAAGAGTGTTAAAAAATGTCATTTTGAGAAAAACAAGATCAAAGATAACAATAATAATACAAAACGGTACAAACAGCTCAAAACAGACCAGCAACATATGAGGGTCCCCCGTGTTCTTTTTCTGCCTCCCTCTGGGCTTTTTCACGGGTCTGAGCTTTCATTTTGCGTCTTTTTTTTTCTCTGTATGTTGAGCAGCCCTTATGCTTTGTTCAAGTCTTTTTGACTCTGCTTGCTGACTCAACATCTGGGAGTGTTCTCCCAGTCCACCGATGCCCAAAGACACTTTCAGGGATGTTATTTCTGCACCAAACTCAACTTTTTTCAGGGAATGGAAGTATGTTTTATGGCATCTTGACCAAACAGAATTATGAAAGCTTTCGTTTGGATTTTGTGTTGTCTTCATCTCACAACACTTCAACAGAGCATATACAGGCTTCAAGTGCTCATGGAGCAAATCAAAATTCAAAGGTGTATGTACACGCTGCTTGTGTCAACAGGATACACATGGGCAGCAATATTTTTTTAAATAAAAGCATCTGGAGTCCGGTTCAGGAGGACAATACATATGTTGAGAAAGTCATCGGTGGAATAACCGTGGTAAAGACCAGCAAGAATAGCTTCCGCTGTGGCATTGCTTCGAATCACTTTAGCATAATACTACTATCACACACCCAATTCCAATCAAAGATTTGTGGCCACGGTCAACCACGAGCCATCATAACTTTCTTGCTTTATTGGCTCTTGCAGCAATTAACTGTTGCCAACGGTTGGATTTTTTGGTCACTTTAGGTATATTTATAATAATCCAGTAAAAAATGGAAATAGCGGCACAGTGCCCAAAATACGATACTTTAAAACCCTGGCCTGCCCGCTGCCCTACCGCGGTTAAGTGATGCCAGATATGCCAGGCGATAACTCAACCAGTTTTGGCGAGAAACCGATTGGCGCACTTGTTGGGCATGCATGTTATTGTAATCGTATGCAATCAACAGCTGGGCATTCCCATTAAATCAAAACATGCCACTGAACGCATGTAGGGTTGAAACTGCTTGTAATGATGTCTGGTTATGACATGATGAGTTTCTTTAGTTAATGAAGGATGGAAGGATAGATAGAACGAAACAAATAAAGGTCATTTTTTAAACAGATCATTGTTAACTCTTTAAGATTCAACCCGACAAAAACCGACAACGGCATAATATTCATGGGCGGGGTAGTCAAGACTGGCCTCAGTAAGTAAAATCCAATCGTTGTGAAGGAAATGACAGGCCCTGTCACTGCCGCAGGGTGTTTTCAGCTTTGATTTTTATAAATTTGCCGACAGAAAAGAAAATATGTTTCAGAAATTGCGATTTAAATCCTATTTTATTTGCGAGTGAAAATCATTGACATTGCACTTTGTTTGGTAAAAATCGGTAAAAAATTACGACTTTGGTGATGAAAAATGACTTTGAAGACAATTATTGTAAACTTTTAAAAATATTATGAATAATTTATACTCCCTTATTTGTGGGTCGATTTTGTCATTCGAGGTATCAATTTTATTGTAATAAAGAGATAGGAACTTCAGAGTTATTTTTTCTGATGCGAAATTATTACTTTGTAATTCTAGCACCAAGAAAAATAGTCGGTAAATAAATTTGTAACACCTCTTTGATAGGCCGCCAGGGTCCGTTCGTGTAGAATTGTGAATCAAGCGTCTCAAAGTCTTCGACCAATCACAAGCTATCTATCCAGCTGGCCGAAACAAAGACCCTTCTCCCCGTCGATGTATTACGCTATTGTTATGCAAGGAATATAACACCTTATTGAGTAGGCCTAAAAGCTAAAATCTAAAAGTAAAAAATATAATTCTGAGGAATTTGAAAGTCACATTGCTGAAATCAGCTTGAAAAAAGAAGTACATTGGTCTTTGTTTCATAAAAATCGGTTGAAAACCAACTGTTTTACGAATAAATTTGATTTTAAAAATTGCTTTTGTTTATTTTAGCTTTTTTTAGCAACTTTTTTATTTATCGGCCGATTTTCTTGATTTTTATATCATTCTTTATATCTCGAAGAGACGAGATCAGTGATATACTTTGTTTGTTTCAAATGTAACTAGAACATAATTTGGCTTTTTTACATATCGACCATGCCTGGATAATTTATTCAACAACGTGGCGATGTGACGCAACTATTCCATGGCCGTCTTCCACTGCATCGACGCTGATTCAATTCATTGTTGACGGCTGTTGACACGTGAGCTGCCAGAACGACCAATCGCTGAAGGGTCAAGATGCTCAGTAGCCAATCGTTCTTCGGTCAAAAAACTTAAGAACTCACAAGAACAAAAGTTTGAAATTTGGTGATGGACGGACCTATGAAATCGTTTCTGGGCGGAGTTTAGCCATGAGTGACCGTAGAAAACGAAAAGGCGACTACAGATATCAAAGAGTAGGCTTATATCATCAAAGGATGTCTACATGATTGACATGGCCATATAGGGAACTCATTATCTACTCCCCCAAAAAGAATCTAAATACGAGAGGGTTAACACTTTTCAATTTAAATGTCATTTACAAGACAATGAATCCATAGATATCTGATTTTTTGCTTTATCTTACTCTTAATACTATTACAATTAAACAATAATCAGGCCGCATACATCTTGCTGATTATTTTACAAAGTTAGTCCCCACCTCTAATTATTATTATTATATTGTTGTTTCCTTTTCTTTGATAGTTCATACATTGGCCTATTTTTTCCTCTCCCAGAATTGACTCGGGCTCAGCAAGAAGAACTTGAAATGTATTATAGAAAAGGAACTGATCAACATTTAACATTTTTGGTGAGTCAACTGCTTTTGTGATTCTTGTTTATTAATACATGCTTTCCTTCATTCATCTTTTCTTTAAATTATTTTTGTGACTCAATTGTTGGTTTTATATCAAATTGATTGGACCATTGTCAGATCATTTTCCAAGTTGTCAGATAGTACATTACATCTGAATTTGAATGTGAAAAGTTGCTGGACCAGTGATAGGTGAAATTAAATCTTGAAATTAATTTCATGATACGAATATCAGACCTGTAAATCCACTGACTACAATCAGAATTGTTGACTCACCAGTACTGGTCAATAATCGATTCACCAACCTTCTGTAGTCCAGTCCCTTAAAAAGTAAAAAGCATGAATGTGCAAAGCTCATAAAACTGTTGTTGTTGTCTTAGAAGTGAGTCTACAATGAATGTCTGTGCATTTTTTTTTTTTAGCCTTCTGCCGTCTTTTGTTTTTTTTATTTTTCGATAGTTACATTGCTTACATTTTTTTGGCCGACTTTTGATTTTCGTATTCACCGTCGATATTTTCTTTAAAATCTGGTTTGTCTCAATTTCAAAGTGCCTCTGTTGACCTATTGAGTATGCTCCAAAGAGCACAAATCTGAATTTGAAAAAAGTTCAGATTGTTTTCTTTTCCACCTACTTAAGAATGAGACATGGTAGCTTTTTTCATATGGATCACAAGTCTTTTTGATAGAAATAGTAGTGATGATGCTGTGGCAAAACGTCCTTTTTGTGAGGTTAGTCACAAAAAGACGCCAATAATAATGGTTTTCTTTTTAGAATAACAAAGGAAAAAATTTATCATCAATTTCTATCTGTTGTATTATGTAAAGCATACTGGCTATAGACTGTAATGGTTTAGTTGATTTTACCATGAGTGACATTTGTTACAATTTGTAGTTACAAGTTACAACGAAATCATAACAATGAGTGTTTGCAATCATTGTTATTTTGGATTTATTTATTTATTTTATTTTTTTTTTCAGCGCAACATGCGTGAAGCCCATGCCATGTACCCTTTCACGGGTAAGCGTGACAAAGAATTATTTGACAAAGCTCTCGCAGAGGTATGTACACATATTTCTTCTATTAAAGGGATTATGCACAAATCTTGTAAACCTTAATGATTTAGGATCCAGAAATTATATTAAACTAATAACTTTGATTTTCAAAAGATAGTCTGTTATATTAATTTGCTCAAATTTTTGCTTTGCTTTTGTGCTTATGATTCAATCACAATACAGTGGTCGCAGCCTTAAAAACCACTTTTGGGGTTTAGCAATAACCTTGAAAAAAACGTTTATTTTTTAAAGGACAAACATGCTCTAATTAAAGCCCTATCTGTAAATTGTCTTTTGAATTTTGAAAATCCGTCCATAGATAAAAAGGTTATGCAGTTTCAAATGTGTTGTTGATTTGGATGACTTGCAAAGAGGAAAAATATGTGGAATTAAAAATGAAACTTAGCAATTTTATGGCAAATTTTTTGGGGAATATAATGAACACGTCAGAAGAGTTACAACTTTATTAGTTCTAGAGCTACATGATAAGAAAGTTGGCAGCTAAATTATCATTAATTAGAATAGTTGAGGTATTGTAAAAATTAATGCCTCAGCTTTATTTGTCTCAAAATAATGTATAAGGTAAACTGTAGTATAACCTGTGCATCGCGTTTAAGTATCCATGCTGCATTTGCATCTATTGGTATCTACAGTACAATTACGTTTGTTTATTACGTTACAATGCTTGGCCTTCCATATTTTTCAGTCAAATCTTGTTCCTTTTTATGTAGTCAGTGATGCCAAAACGGGTTTCACCGGGAAAAAACTCCGGTCTCACCGGAAAAAAACTCCGTTCTGGAGCAAAAAATTCAGGGCTCCGGGCAACCTCCGTCAAGTTCCGGTGAGGTCAATTTATTTCAAGGATACCCCTCCCCCTCTTTTTTCCAACTACCACATCATCATTGCCACTAGTATTACAACCATCATCACTACCACTACTACTACAACCACCACCACCACTACATCATCATTAGTACCACAACTACTACTGCAACCACCACCACCACATCATCACTACCACTACCACAACTACCATCACCATTACAATCACCACCACCACATCATCATCTTTACCACTACTGAAACCACCATCACCACATCATCATCACTACCACTACTACTGCAACCACCACCACCACATCATCATCACTGCAACTACCACTACTACTACAACCACCACCACCAAATCATCACTACCACCACTACTACAACCACCACCACATCATCATCACTACCACTGCTACTACAACCACCACCACCACCACATCATCACTACCACTACTACTATAACCACCACAACCACATCGTCATCACTACTACTACTATTACAACCACACCACCACTACCACATCATCATCATCACTACTACTACTACTACTACTACTACTACTACTACTACTACTACTACTACTACTACTACTTCTACAACAACAACAAACACTACAACATCATCATCACTACCACTACTAATACAACCACCAGCACCACATCATCATCACGACCAGTACTACTACAACCACCACCACCACATCATCACTACCACTACAACCACCACCACATCATCATTACCACTACTACTACTACAACCACCACCACATCATCACTACCACTACTACAACCACCACCACATCATCATTACCACTACTACTACTACAACCACCACCACATCATCACTACCACTACTACAACCACCACCACATCATCATTACCACTACTACTACTACTACAACCACCACCACCACTACATCGTCATTACCACTACTACTACAACCACCACCACTACTACTACAGGCACCACCATCACATCATTACTACCACTACTACTACAACCACCACAACCACATCATCATTACTGCTACTACTACAACCACCACCACCACCACATCATCACTACCACTACTACTGCAACCACCACCACCACATCATCATCACTGCAACTACCACTACTACTACAACCACCACCACCAAATCATCACTACCACCACTAGTACAACCACCATCACCACCACATCATCATCACTACCACCACTACCACAACCACCACCACATCATCATCACTACCACTACTACAAGCACCACCACCTCCTCATCTTCATCACTACCACCACCACCACATCATCATCACTACCACTGCTACTACAGCCACCACCACCACATCATCACTACCACTACTACTATAACCACCACAACCACATCGTCATCACTACTACTACTATTACAACCACACCACCACTACCACATCATCACTACCACTACTACTACTACTACTACAACCACTACATCATCATCATCACTACCACTACTAATACAACCACCAGCACCACATCATCATGACCAGTACTACTACAACCACCACCACCACATCATCACTACAACCACCACCACATCATCATTACCACTACTACTACTACAACCACCACCACATCATCACTACCACTACAACCACCACCGCATCATCATTACCACTACTACTACTACAACCACCACCACATCATCACTACCACTACAACCACCACCACATCGTCACTACCACTACAACCACCACCGCATCATCATTACCACTACTACTACTACTTCAACCACCACCACATCATCACTACCACTACTACTACTACTACGACAACCATCACTACCATTTGTACTACAACCACCATCACCACCACATCAACATCACTACCACCACTACTACAACCACCACCACATCATCATTATCATCACGACCACAACTACTACAACCACTATACCACCACCACATCATCATCACTACCACTACTACTTCAACCACCACCACCATATCATCATCACTACCACTAACAACAACCACTATCACATCTTCATCATCACTACCATCATTACTACAACCACCAACACCACATCATCCTCACTACCACCAGTACTACAATCTCTACCATTAGGTTTTGGCGCTGTACTTCATTTGAAATAAGGAAACTTTGGGATTGTATTTGGCATTGTGTTTATATATCATAATATAATTCTTATCAGTTATCTATTTAGAACTATACAATATATAAACACAATACCATTCCAATTCCTTTTTCTTGTGTGCGGAAATTCCTCTTTCGGCATTGAAATTCCAACGAGTGGTGTCTGAAACTCCTGTGAGCCAAATATAAATAAGTTGGCGTCTCTGTGTAGTTAAATAGTTAAACTACCCCTTCACATGTGAAAGTTTTATTTTGGGCAGTTTATTTACAAATGAGGTGAAGAAGTGGAATATTATTTGGGTGTTTTTTTGATAGGGGGAAAAAAATTGTTTGAAAGTAGCGAGTTATTACACAAAGTTGGCTATTACAAAGTTGTTTATTAGCTGTGACCGTTATAGTTGTAGTTTGTTTGACAATAAATTATTTTAAATTATGGAAACCAAGTTAATACTTATTCATTGAATTTGACTTTTAGGACAAATTTATTTTTGTTTAAATTGTGTATTCTTGATTTGTTGCATAATCCCATTCATGCCCAGACAATGTTTAACAGACTATTGCAAAATTTTATGATTTGTCATGTATTTTCAATTTTGTGATGGGGTGGGCTGGTTTTCAGAGAAAGTGCAGATAATCTTGTGATTTTGTTATTGGGATAACGAATCCTCTTGTTAAACTAATTTATTTTTATGTTGGGATGTAAATGGGGTTATCATCCTTATTTGATGGTATTTTAATTTTTAAAAAAAATTTTAAAAAATGGGCTCGGTTGCTCCAAATTCGAAAGCGACTCAATTCCAGACACTGTTTACCTCCCTGTTAAAACTTTGGATTTGTATTATACAGCGACATTTGAATTTATTCAAAAATAAAATTAATTTAATAAACATTTTTGATATCTAGAGAAGGTAAGTTAACATTAAATAATTTTAATTTTATCACGATATTGTGCATCATTCAATGGGAAAATTCTTGAATTTGAGACCAACCTTTTCTTTATAAACCAGGGGCAAGTATAAACAGCCATTGCTCCGATTCCAGACAGCATTTTCTATATGTTCTCAATGGGTCGGGATTTTACCATGTATCAAGATTGGGAATTTGGGATTTACACCTGCCTTAACTCTCCAGATGACCCACCATTGGCTTACAATTTATTAATTTTTGTATGTAATTTATCTAAATTTTGTGGTGTAAATGAAATGTCTACTTTGGGTATTTTGGTTTGACTGGGCTGTGTCTGGAATTGAGGTGGTGCTGACCTAGTAGAGTAAACATGACATGGTTTGTGTTTGTAAATGATAGTGTTCTAGGAAATATTACCTACAAGAGGTTGGCAATTGTCTTAAACCAGCAAGGAAGGTTTATATGATTAATTTCGCAGAACCATAAGGATAACATTTGTCTTCCTCAAGTGTTACAAACCAGCAATCGCTTGGAATTTGGGCAACCTACACATGTTTTTTTTAAAGTTTTCTTGATCCCTTCGTTCACCATCAATTATTAGATAGCTGAGTTAGTTATAGCTGGCATATCTGATCGCTTCCTAACCAAAAGGTAGCATGCATTTAATTTTTTTTCCCCAACCTCCAGATATGCGTTCCGATTTTCACATAATCTTTTGTGGTGTCTGGTGAGACCTGTTAAGGTTCCGTGCAAATTCATCAGTTTGCAGCAATCTCAGTGGCATTGTCTGGGCATTTAATATTTATGCAGAAAGTAAACTAGAGGAGACTATTTTTTTTCAGTAAGGTTTCCTGTATTTTACTTTATTTTGAACTTGAACGATATTGTTTATAGGATCATTGCATCACCATATACAGAGGATTGTGCTTGACTAGCGTATTATTATAAAATAATGTGAGCTTGAGCAATAACTTTTCTTCTTATTTTAAAGCTGTCATTATTTAATTGGGAGATTGATAGTGCAAGACCTTGAAATTAAGCTGTCTTGGACAGATGTAAAAAGTTTATTTAAAGGGGCTCACTCATGGCTGTCACAATTTATCCTCAGTATATGGTATTATTGTTAAATTTATATTTGATTAGTATAGATGCTCTTGTTTTCAGTATGTTGCCTTTTAAATAAGTTATCTATAATTAAGCAGATAATTTGTTGTTTTGTTTTTTTTTATTCCTACCTTTAAAAGTTTCTAAACGTGATAAGCTTGACCTCATTGTTTTTTTGTTTTTTTTGTTTATTATTTTTATTGCTAAATCACAAAAGGCCATATTAAGTTATTTGATATTTCTCTATATCCATTACTTGAAATCTCAGCCTATTATGTTGCAGAAAATGTTTAGATTTTTTGGGTTTGGTTTTTATTTATTTATTTCTTCATTTTATTTTATTTATTTATTTATTTATTTTTTAATATCAAAAGTTCATAAAACATGTGAATATAATGGGCTGCCTATTTTAAGTAATTTTTGTTTCATTCAACCGATTCAGAGAAAATAAATGCATTTATTAGTTTTTATTCTTCCCCCTGTTCCCCTATTTTCCTACTGTGCAACAAGGTATTGATTATGAGACTGCTAATATTGTTCCAATCTTCAAGAATTTTGATAACTAATGAAATGGGTTTTTTTTTTTTTAATTTTAGGCTCTGAAAATGGAATTGTTTTCCCTTCAAAAGTAGTTAGGCAGTTCTTACTTTGTTGCACAGTATCCATCTTTTATATATGTTGAGTACAGCACTTATCTTTGGCACAAACCATCTTACTCCAGGTCTTTGTTTTATCAAAATAATACGAACTCAGAAATAATTTAAATGACAACCTATTATAAATGGTTTGTCATTTGAAACTTTTCTGTACAAGAAATGATGTCACTGGACATAGATGTGGTGCTTAAGAAAGACCTGCCACCAGTAATGATAGAATCTGTATGAATTAATTTTTAATTTATTAATTTTCATTTGGTCGATTTGGCAACATTGGATTTATTTCCATAATTTTTATGAAAGTTAGAATATTTAGTTTGTTTAGTTCATCGTTGTAATACAGGATGATCCTGTTTCTAATGTTAAGCAGTAAATTAATTTCTCAAAAATAAATTTAAAAAGAAAAATGTTGATTCTTCATCTTTACTCGTGGCAGATCCACGTGGCTATCAATATTCCAAATTGTATAGTTAATAGAAGTAAGCAACTTAGAAACAAGAGCAACTATAAGAGAGCCCTTTTGATTTTGGTGCTGTGGTGAAACAAAATAATTTGTGAATGCCATCCATGTATTTGATTAGGTCCCACCCCCATTTGGACAATTTGTAAATTTTCATCCATTAAAAGCAAAATTTGTCCCAGAGTAATCCCCCACATCAGTTCAAATAAATTGCTGAGCACCTTGAGGTCCTAGTTAGGTCTACCTGCTTTGCCTTTCGGCTCTATCTCTTTCCCAATAGAATCATAGACCTCTGTATGGTGTGGCCAATTTCTCATTTTTCCATTTCGTTGGTTTATTATTTTTTTAAATATTGGAGCCTTTGTCTTTAGTATATTTGAGTAAGTGTAAATAATTTCGGCTCACAACCAAAATGGTAAGTGAATGATTTTGAAAGGTAAGTCAAGAGTATTGTTGATATTTTATATTTTACTCGATTCACTTCTCATGGGACAGAGAGAAGGTGCAAATTAAGTGTTTTGAGCAGAGTGTTGCTTGGTAAGTTCATTTTTACAGGCCTGTAAATCTTCTGACAATTGTCGGATTTCCTACAGTACGATTTTGCTCGATTCTGTTAAGTGCTGACATTTTAAAAAAATAAATTTTACAGTAAAAATTTAATTTGTATTGTCAAAGGACAGAACCAACAAAAAAAAAAAAAAGAAAATAAAAGTTTTATTTCGTGCCTCGAAAAAATAAGTTTTTATTCCGTTTCGAGGCTGACTTAGAAAAGAAAAGGAAACTTTTTGTTTGTCGTGTCAAAGATAAAACAAGCTAGTCAGCTAGGTATATTATCATTCCATCTTGTCAATTATCACCACCTGCTCACTCTGCCCGAACGTGGAACCACTCACATATATTCACTGCCTACCACATGTTCTGTCGGTTGCTGATTCCTGGCTCCTGGCTGTGAGTGTTCTGCCACAGGTTGTTGCGTTGCGAGTCATCGAACACACGTGCAATCAGTAATCAACTAACACACACACAGCGTGTGTCAGACCGGGCCATTTCTCTTTATTTTGCTACCGACACCCATATTTTTCCGGTTGACAATCTCCGTTCCTACGATTTATTTGTATCCGGTTGAAAGTCAACTAGTATGCGGAATAAATATTTTTCTTTGATAGGTGATTGACTGCCCTCATGACTGGAATTGTTTAAATTTTTCTCTTTCTCCTCCTTCACACATCCACTCCTCCCTTTTCTTCTTCTTCTTCTTCTTCTTCTTCTTCTTCTTCTTCTTCTTCTTCTTCTTCTTCTTCTTCTTCTTCTTCTTCTTCTTCTTCTTCTTCTTCTTCTTCTTCTTCTTCTTCTAAGAATTAATCCAAATAAATGAAAGAATCAGCTTAAAAATTTAAGACAAGCAGGGGCGAAGATAAAGCAGCTTCTCGTGTCAAGCATTACACTTCCTTTTAAAAAAAGTAGGAATTGATCTCTTCCTTTCATTTTACAACTAACTTAGACCTGGGACTAGAAATGTGTGTACTCTCTCAAATAATTGGGATTTTTTTTTTTGTACCAAAGGACCTGCTTATTTTATTATAAATGAGTTTTGGGGGGGGGGGGGGGGGATATGACATGATTTGACTGGTGTCATTTCTGTGTGTTGTGTTTGTTAATCCATATTTTTGTCCTGTTGGTCTATTTTCGCGTGTTCAAAAAGTTCCGACAATCACCAGCCATTTACAGGCCTGCTTATATATTTTTATTACCAGTGCAAATAAGCAGAGCTGCCAACTCATGTTATTTCCTTGGGGTTGTACAGTTTTCTAAGGGTCTTCCCCCTCCCCAAATAAAATATATAAAAAGACACTGCCAATATTTTAAAGATACTCTTTTTTTTCTCCTTGATTTTAATTCTTGATAATTTTGTGTTATTTGCAAGAATAGTATGACCAATCCAAGAGTCTTTACCTTTTTTGTTATCATTTATCCTATTCATATGATATGGTATGGTATACTGAGTTGTGTGAAAACAATTTGGGTCAGATACTTACGTCTGTCATGGAAATGCTGCCATCTTGAATTTTGACTCAAACTTTTCAAAATCAGTAAAATGCTTCTTACATAACTGTTCTATTTTAATCAATCAAGATCGACACCAAATTTCAAGACAATTTTTTGGGAAATAAAACAAGTTGATAGGAAATAAGAGAAAACCACACTTAAACGAGTCACAGTAATACTAAATGAATAACTTTAAAAAATGTTGTTCTTTTAGCTCGGCTTCTCATATCTTTTTCAATATCTTGACGTGCTTTTGACTAGCCTACAATTTTACTGTTAGATAGGGATGAATAAATCTATTAAAAGAATGCACGGGTTGCATACAGTGAATGACAGACCTGCTTTGCTTTGTACAGGTAGGTGGGACACGACAGGGACAAGCCAATAAAAGTAGCGGAAACCGGGGGGGGGGGGGGGGGGGTTACATCCTGGGTGAGGAGGTCATAAAGTCTTGGTGTGAGTGGGTGTGGGGGGGGGGGGGGGGGGGGGGGGAGTATGATGTTTCCCGTTATCTTTCAATACACTTATCTCATGAATTTCACCTTTGACATGTAAATAGATGTCAAAGCAAACTAAATTAAATTATACCACAGGATAAAATAATATTGATATCAAAACTAGTTTTTGATAGCTGTGTTTGTTTTTCTCTCATCTATTGTTGGCATGAACAAACATTGCCACCTAAAAACATTAATTTTAAAAAGTGAGAGCTTAGATATTTTAAGAAGTTGAAGAATTATGGTTGCTCTAATCATAAACATTGAAATCGCAATATTGATATTTTGCTTTAATATCATGTTCTCAGAACCTTGTAATCAGACATAAAAAGAGATATGTTATCATTTTGTTTACATCATATGATATTGTTTTAGATAGGATTTTGTATGTGGAAATTCTTCTTTTAGCTTTGAAATTTCTTCGACTGGTTCAAGACAAATTTTAAGTTGGCATCTCTGCTTAAATGATTTGAAATACTAAAATTCCTTATTTTGAATGGAAAATGAAGGCCAATATGTATTTTCCAAGGATAAATGGATGATGAAGTTTGTGAAAAGTTGTTTCTTTGGAACTGGGAGATTAAGAAAAAAGATGTTATTCATATTTCGTTAAATCCTGTTTCATTGGTATTTTGTGGCTGGGGGGGGGGGGGGGGGGGTAGCAGCTCTAATCAAGTTTCTATTGTAGGTGGCATTGATGCACATTTATAACGTAAGATTTGTCATTTTTGGGCGTCCCCTGTTTATAAAGTTTTCTGGAGATAATAATCGGTTGGTTTTATCTATAATTCTGTTGGTTGTAGTCTTGATTTGATGGCTATTTTGTGCCAGGTGGTTTCCAAGATTCCTCTCCTTCAATATGACATTGACAGAGCAGCCAATTATATTGCCAAAATCACCTCAGCCAAACTTTCCAGAAGACGATGTCTATTTAGAAGTAAGTATTGCCACTGTTTCTTTTTTCATTTTAAAACCATGCAGTTGATGAAATCAATTCCACTTTTGCTCCATGATGTGGAAAGGGTTCGGGAATATTTCTATGTCAACTGTATGTCCAAACTGGCTTATAGACGCTCTAAAGGCCTAAAAAGAAGTAAGTATATTATATTCATGTAATATTTATTAGGTAGCATTTCCAATTTGAATTATTGCTTCGTTGGACTGCAGCACTCAATCGCTCCTTTCATTTTGACCGTCTTTGAAGATAAGTCTTTGCAAGTAATCAGAATGTTCTAGTCTTGTTTTAATGGCTCTTCCATGCCAGATACTGTCCCACATTCCTCTCCTTCAATATGACGCTACCAGAGCAAGGCTTTACATTTCCAAAGTTACGTCAGCAAAACTATCTTATAGGAGACGTACAAGGAGTAAGTAAAGGCATCGGTCAACTGTACTATAAAATTTGGCCTGTCTTGGAGTGGGCTGAATGATTTTTGAGAGTTTATCTTTCTTCTTCTTCTTCTTCTTCTTCTTCTTCTTCTTCTTCTTCTTCTTCTTCTTCTTCTTCTTCTTCTTCTTCTTCTTCTTCTTCTTCTTCTTCTTCTTCTTCTTCTTCTTCTTCTTCTTCTTCTTCTTCTTCTTCTTCTCTCTCTCTCTCTCTCTCTCTCTCTCTCTCTCTCTCTCTCTCTCTCTCTCTCTCTCTCTCTCTCTCTCTCTCTCTCTCTCTCTCTCTCTATAAAACTTTTTAAAAATTTATTTATTTAATGGGAAAGGGCAGTGTCTCAATTTATGAATTGAGCTGCAGCATTTTTCAAAAGGCTATCGATAAAAAATTTTTCTTTTTACATCAGTGATTCTTCTTCTGTGACAGTTATACATACGAATGCCTTTGCTGGCCCATGATTCAATCCGCTCAGGGGCTCTGCTATATCGCAACAGCATGAAGAAAATATCAATAAGGCGTTGTAGAGAGAGAGATACATGTGAGTTTAGGTGATTTGTTTGGTCGTCTCATTTTAACTACAGTGCTTTATATACAATCCAAATTATAGCCGTAGTGAAAATATTTTTGATACTCTTGTACATTTGCATGGCGTGTATGCAGAGCTGCCAACCCTTGCTCTTTTTTCTTTTCTTTTCTTTAAAGGGACCTATTAATTAATTAAATCCAGACGGGATGTTAAAAGATGTTTGTTTTTTGGGGGTTTTTTTGTTTGTTTTGGCTTGTTTGAGAAGTCCTGATTTTATTTTTTTTTAAAGTATTATATTGTTTTACTATCATTGTTGGATGGCAGCTCTCTATAGGGTTATTCCTCTTTACTAGCTTATTTCAAGAATTCAACTTCTGAAGTTTTGTGTTCACTGAACAGAAATAACTATGAATATTTATGATGCGAGAGAGGATGTAGAAAAAATATAAGTGCATGGTGAGTAGATTTGTTCAGTCTGAATTAATGGCTTTTTGAAAATGTGACGACTGAATATCCTAGATGTTGCTGTGACTTCCATTGCTTAAGTTGAATGTACACAGGAATATTTTTTGTTTTGAAAATGCTGGTCAGAACAGTCCGAAGATGGTGTCAGAAAATGTTGGCTTTTTGCACAGGTATTTACATCTTGTATAATACCCATCTGTTTGTCGAGATTTATGAAAGTTTCTTAAGTTCTCATTTCTTGGAAAACATTTTCAAAATATCTGGAAACAAGGCAATAGAGTGATCTTTTTATGATTTTCTTCCATGTCTTATTTTTAGCTGTTTCTCAGAATCCCTAGACTCCTATATCAGAGAGAAAGAGCTATAGAGACTTTCTATGTAAATTCTACAAGGAAATTACAAAAAAGGCGAATGCGATCAAACTTTGCAGGTGAGTATTGAGCATCTATATACATTATAGCCAAGATTTCTGGAGTGGAATTGTTGGTCATCCTGTCAAATAGTTAAGAGAGAGAGAGAGGGGGGGGGGATAAAACATTTTGGGGGTCTTGACATTGTTTCCAGTTTCAGTAGACCTCATCATATCAATTACTTGATGTGACTTAAGGTATGGCAATTCGATTTTTATTTTTGAGTTCACACTTTCAAAAGTTCTTTCCATTTCTTTCACATCTAGGAGTTGCTGGAATATATATCTTTTCCAATCTAATCATGTCTGCTTGTTTCTTGTTCAATTCTCAGCTTTTCTTGAGAGTGCCCATTTTGCGTTACAATGCTCATCGCGTAACAGAGAATTTCTATATCAACAGCATGAGAAGAACATATAGGGATCGTGACAAGTTCATGGGTAAATAAGAAAATGACAGGTTTTATTTAATGCTCATAATAGTAGTGGTTAGTCTTTTCTGTATATCCCAGTTGTTCCAGCGTCAACCCCTTCTTCTGTATCAACCTAAGCGATGTGAAGAGGTTTTGTACTCGAATACTCGACAGAGAGTCTTTAGAGCTCGAAATAAATTTGTTGATGGTAAGGATTGGTTACATTTGTTGACTTTGGTGTCATTAAGGACTGTGGCTATTTTCAAAAGGGTTGTTGTAATCTCACCAAGGTTTTTATGTCTTGAATATTTTTAATAGTTGATTGTGCATGTGCCTCTTCTTCAATATCAACTCGAAAGGAGTAAAGAGGTGTTCTATATTAACACAATGAAGAGAATTTCAAGAGCAAGGATTAAAATCCAGGGTAAGACATTATATTGTCAGTTGCTTAAATTAAACACTATAATGGTTTTTGTGGTCAACATTAATCTCATTCTCTTTTGATTTGATATGTCAGTATTCTGGTGTTCAGCATGTTAAGATCTTCCTTCCTATTCATCCTCTTCACTATTGCCAGAGCATTAATATTCTCAGCATTTTGTGTCACTTCAAACTTTATCTTTTACTTTGCTCAGCTTTTCAAACACTTGCCTCTCTTGGCCTTTGATGTTTCCCGCCTGAAACGAACTTTCTATAAAAATAGTTACCAGAAGACCTACATGAGACATTCAAAAGGCAGGCATGAGCTTAAAGGTAAGTAAAATATGCATTTTCCTTGAAAGTATTCAGTTTATTGTTGTTTTAAACAAACTCATCTCAGGCAAATATTTTAGTGTAAACGATAGAACAAGAGCTTAAATTTTTGGATTTGGCTTGTTCAGCTGTCAATATTGAGAAAGAATGGCCATAGCATCAATATTTCCAGATTTTCGTCATATCAAATATGTTCTTACTCTAATCAGCTGCTCAGACACTTACCTCTCTTGGCTCTTGATGAGGCCCGACTGAAGCATACTTTTTATAAAAATACCTATCATAAAAACTATATGAGAAAAGGCAAGCTTCAGGCATTATCAGGTGAGGAATAATTTACCAGAAAGGATTGTTTTGGGAGGGCTCTTTTTATTTGCTTTGTGTTTAAAAATTATGACATAACTAAGGTTATCTTTGTACCCTAATTAGCTTGTATCCAGATTGCCCATATTAGCGTGGGACTTATGTAAAGTATCCAGCCTCCTGTGCAATAATTCCAGGGTAAAGATTCATATGAGATCCCGCAGACTGGCCAGGGCACTTAAAAGTAAGAAGGCATTTAAAAGTAAGAAGGCTCAATTTCTACATTCAATAACAAATGTTCCAGATATTGAAACATTTGTTTTCTCCTTGCACTTATTTATAAAGGGGTCTGCCAATGCTCTTCGTATTAAGGTTATCACAGTCTTATACTGTCAAAATAACAATAGTCTTAATAAGAATCAAGAATTAGACAGATCACAAAGGAATTTCCTATTGTCTTATCCTGTTTTTCTTGTCCTACTTACATCGCTTCACTTACACTTTATATTTAAGAGAGAATTGCCTGGTATTCGGTATGATTGTCTTGGGTGAGAACCTAATGTTCTTTGCATTTATAGCTTTTACAACGCCTTCCCATAGTGGCATATGATATTGAAAAGGCAAAAGAGGCGATGTACCAGAATTCCAAGTCAAGAATCTTGTATTGGAGATCAAAGCAAAAAATACTTGGAGGTATATCTTGATCTGTTTTTCTTTTCTTTTTGGACTGGTTATGAGATGGGCATTATGACTTTTTTTTATGGTATCCAAAGATCCTTCTTGAAATACCATTGCAGTTGTTTCACCGCATGCCACTTCTCCAGTTTGATTTTCTGAGTGCTTCAGAAAGACTATATCATAACAGTAAATCACGCACAGGGATGAAAAGAATGTATCATAGGATTAAAGCTTTGCACAGTAAGTAGATATATTACTGATTTTGACAGCTGGCTAGAAGATTCCCAATTCTGTCATACGATCTCGCCCGTCTTTCAGGAGTTGTGAGCCATAACTGCAGATCACGTTTAGGCATGAAAAGAATGGCTATGAAATCTGTTGGTGAGTTTTCCTATTGAAATTTCAAAATCAAATAAGGTCATTAGTTTGTAACTGTGTCATTCAACCCCTCTCCCTCCCCACCCTCAATCAGTTGTACAGCCGACTGCCTCTCCTCAGATTTAGTCCTAATCACAGTGAGAATGTATTTTATCAGAGGTGCAGACTAAGGGCTTGGCGAATGAAATGTAAGTACAAATCTAAAAAAAACTTTTTAGTTTCTTTGTAAGCTTAGATTATTACAATTTTCTCACTCGTCAGTTGCTCAGCAGGCTGCCTCTTCTCAGATATAGTGCTATTCGCTGTCAGAATCTTTTTTATGAAAGATGCAGACGTAGACTTTGGAAAAGGCAAAGTAAGTGAATTTCAAATGTTCTTGTTTAAAAGAAATCATGGGTGCTAGTTTTCTGGTTTATGCTGTATTTCCAGTTTTGAGATATCATTATCCGGTTAAAAAAATTCTAGTCATTAATCTATAATGACCTGCCACCTTTATGCGCTATATGATACAGGAAGTTAGATTTCAATCCTTGTAGTGATACACAGCATTTTTAGGTTTAGCAAAATGTTAACTATTGAGTTTCAGACCTGCTGGCACCCATGAAAGAAATGCGAAAAAAGTATATTTCTTTTCTTTCTGTCTTTCTTTCCATATTTCTTTAAGTATCAGTAATGGTTCAATACAAACAAAGAGCTAACATATTTAGATAAAATGGTAATTTTCTGATTTACCTATCAAAGGACAAAAACAACTTTGTTTTATGAAAAGTTGGCATTAAGCTGTAAATAAACTTCTGAAAGGTAAGGTAGCCAAATAATAAAGATAGACATATTGGACCAACTTCCTATTGTAGTTTGCATTTACAGTTATTTATATATTGTCAAAAGGTTATCTGTGCCATCTTTTTTTCTTAAATTTGGTATAACCCCCACCCTGCTCCTCTATTTTTCTCTTATTTTCTGTTGTCGATTTTCATGAAAAAATCACCCCTCCTCCCCCTTTCCTTTCCCAAAATAAAAAAGAGTGGAAGAATGAACAAGCTTTTCCTCCATTAGGATTTAAACGCTTGGTACCAATTGTGAGCTGAATTGATAAAAAGTGGCATTTATACTGTGCAACCCCGTGTTGAGTGGGATCCAAGTGCTTACTTCCTTATTTAAACTTGAATGATATAATTATTGTCTCTATATGTTTTTAGTTTTGACTGTAGCCTTTGTTTTGTTTTATCTCTCTCTCTCTCTTCTCTGATGGTGTTATTTGTTGTGATGATGTTTGGAAGAAAATAAACAGGAATTAACCGTGCTTTGGTGTAATAGTAATAGTTTCCATAAACAGTCTTATTTTTCTCCCATATCAGTTGTTCAACAGACTACCTCTCCTCTTGTATAGTGCTATTCGCTGTGAGAATATATTTTATCATAGATGCAGGAATAGAGTGTGGTGGAATAAAAGTAAGTACAAGTCTATCAATAAATGGTGCTCTTTTTCTCCCACTTCAGTTGTTCAGGAGACTTCCTCTTCTCAGGTTTAGTCATTATCGCTGTGAGAATGTTTTTGTTGAGAGGTGCAGACTGAGAGTTTGGCGAATGAAGAGTAAGTATAACTCAATCTCTAAAAGCAAAAGGGTTAGATTGATTTGGTCAAAATATTTTACGTATTTAATTATGTTTATCTATCTGTACTCAGCTTTTTGCTCGGATGCCTGAACTAAAACGTGATGGTTCTCGAGTTTCATTAGATTTTCTACACATCTGTCAATCGAGGATCAATATGCGGGCTCATCGTATTAAACAAAGGCAATGTATGTTCAATTATTTAAACCATTCTTTTTCTTATTTGGAAGATATATTTTGTCAGATGCCATTGCTTAGCTCTTTGGACATGATTCTTCCATATAAAATAGTTTTCCTTTACCTCTGCATTGGTTTATCACTTCATAGAAAATAAGGCGGTGTGGTTCAACCATATTTTGTCAAGCACTTTATCAGTTTTAGGAAATCTTTTTATACTTTTCCGGCAGTTGTTTCATCGAGTACCTTGTCTAAGTGAGCAAGCAACCAGAACAGGTGAAATTTTTTATCAAAATGTGAGGCGCTGGAGACACCGGTTTAGAAAAAAAATGGAAAGTAAGTTAGTGCTATTTTGTATTTTGGACATAATTTTTCCATCACTGATTTCAAAATGGATCAGGCATTCATTCGTTTCAACTTGTTGTATGATTGATATTTACTGCTATGTTTATGTCTCTGTATCTGTTGGTTGCTGAGGGAAAAATGATGGAATTATTTTATTTGTGGCAGTTGCTCAAGAGAATGCCTCTTTTGAGAAAGAGAATTGAATATACATCCAGGTATTTTGTCAATACAAGTTGCTATAGGATGTCTAAACGTCTGAAAGGTAGGTCAACTATTATTCTCCGCCAGTTATTGTGTTTGGCATTGTTTCACAATGTGCTTAAAGAATCTACGTGTTTTACAGCTACTTCTTCACATACCTGTACTAAGATGTGATGTGCTTAGAACCAGAGAATGTTTGTACCATAGTGCTCGATCAAGGAGGAGTCAAAAGTCCTTCAGGGAAAGGCAACAGAGTAGGTTTTTGGCGTGTCTTTCATTTTGCTGTATAACTGCAAAGAAATACAGTACAATACAATACAATAATTTAAAATTTCACCACAAGCGAGGGATAGTCATTCACAACTGTTTCTGAATTTTCTTTGCATCCCAGCTGTTAAATCGCTTGCCTTTGCTGGAGCCTGATTGCCATTATGCTTCAGAATATTTTTACAAAGCTTGTATGTCACGGCGTACAACTCGAGCTCACATGGAGCGTCAACGTAAGTCAAATTTTCAAAATTCATTGCTTGATTTAAGATCACAATTTTATTGTATCATAGTCTGATAGATATTTTTTTCTCAACACCACTTCACATCCAAATCTTTTATATGAAGAGTGATGTCAGAACCTTGTTCTTTGATTTGAGTGACCTCAAGACTGTGGTAATTTTAGCTTGTACTTGGAATTCACAGAGCATTTTGAAACTCCCATTGTTGTCTTTTTAAAATCAATCTTTTACCCTGCTCCCTCTTCTCAATATGTCTGTTTCTCTGACAGTTGTGCCAGCGTATACCAATTCTTTGTTATGACAATATTGCTACTGCTCACTATTTACACCAAAGTTCAATGACTCGCAGGAGAGTGCAAAAACATCGAAGACATTATTTGAGTAAGTTTTTAAGTGTCATTATAAACAAACCCCCCCCCTTCCCAACCAGCTTTTCTGGCGTCTGCCTCTTTTAGCTTGGGATTATAACAAAGTTGGCCACCTCCTTATGAAAAGCACTGCAAATAGAAGGGCACAACATTTGTTCCAAATGAAACGTAAGTCTTTTTATTCCATTTCAATCTGTTCATTGCCAGATGCATTTTCTCTGGATACATATTTATGATTTAACTATTCTGTTAAAAAGTCTTTATTCATGGATTCCTTACCCCTGTCCATAGTTGGTTTCACGATTACCTCAACTCTGCTTTGATCTGAATCGATGCAAAGAATATTTTTATCAAAATTCAAGGAAAAAAGTTGCTATGAGGGTTTCCCGCTCCAGGAGAATTTTTGGTGAGTTGATAACTCTCTTCTGTCTAATGATGCAGAATGGATTTATTAGTTGTAAGACTATGCGTACATGGTGAATTCATTTCTATAGGTATTATCACACTGTCCTATCCTTCAACTGGACTCCCAAAGGACCTCCAGATTTTTTCTTCAAAAGTGCCGTGTGAAAATGAGCATGCGGAAATCCAGAGAGAAAGCAAAGTCACATTTTCTTCAAAACTCCTTCCTTTGTGAGTAATTTAAAAAAATCCTTTTTCAAGTACCAGTCGTGCTCACTAACCATTATCTTGTCAGGTAGTCTTTTTCAAGCTTTTTTTTTTCCGTTGTAATGCCAACCCAAAGTAAAATATATTTATTATCATTGTGATGGACAGCTAATTCATCACATGCCATTGCTGCAATGGAATCTTGAACTCACTGTGGCATTGTTTCATGAGGGGACTCGTCAGCGTTTGAAGCAAAGGCGCAAAGCAGTAGCTGGTAAGGTTGAATCAAACATTTTGATAGAGACATGTTTTAAATCTCTCTTGCTTTTGATGCTTTCATTTTGGATATCTTGATGGTGGAAGAATTTAAATTCTAAAAATAAGTTATTGTTAAATCTTCTTCTTGTACACTATTGTCATTGATATCTCGCAGGTCTTTCATCGAATTCCATGTCTTCGCCATGATTATCAACGTGTTTGTATTATTCTAAGTGATACTGCTCGAAAGAGAAGATGGTCACAAAAATTTGGGCAAAACTATCCTTGTAAGTGCTGAATTGTTTTATTATAGAAGGGGCACAATATATGTGTAAGCTCATTTATATATTTTGTCATGCAAGGAGTAAATTAAGTCCTGTTATTATTATGCAGTTATTCAACCGATTGCCTGTTTTGAAGTGGAATGTTTTGCGAGTCATCAGTTTCTTCTGTACAACTGTTCATAGACGTTTATCCAGGAGTAGATGTCTTTTGAAAGGTTTGAACATTTTTGAACACCCGTAAAACACAAACTTTTTAGTGTCTCTTAATTTTTTGAAGTACCTCACGCAGTTTTTAGAATTTAAATTTGTAGTTTCCTCAATATTTTGAAAACACCACAAATAAATCATATTGATTGTTAGAAATGTGAATCAGAGCAACATGGGTAAGTTACAACAGGGTTCTCACAAGGTCGGGAAATGGTTAGGGATTTGACAATTTTCTTCCCGGGTTGGGAAACGGGTCAGGAATTCATTCATTGGGGTGCCTGGGTCTGGAAATGGTTGGGATTTTGTTCAGGACTAGATCAACACTACCATCACATCATCGTCACTAGCACCACCACCACTATTGCAACTACCACCACATCATCATCACAATTGTAACCACCACTACATACCATCATCACTAACAACTCCACCACATCATCATTGTCACTACAATCACTACTACAACTCCTTTATAACATCATCATCATCACCACCTCAACAACCACATCATCGTCATCATCACTATTGCAACCACCACCACATTATCATAACTACCACCACTACTCTACAACTGCCACCACCACAACATTATCATAACTTTTTTAAGCACAAGAGCATCTAGCATCTTACTATTTAATATAACATCTGAAATCCTTTTTAAAATTTGATGGTCTTTCCAACTTTCATGGAGTTAATGGGTTTGGAAAAGGTGAAGAATTTTTTTCTACTGAAGTTGTGGGAACCCTATTAATTAATAAAAATTATTGTAGAAATTTGTTATGCTTAGAACTTCCCTTCGTAATGTAAGGGGTAGACTTATTCATCACGGTAGGAATTACTTACAATGAAAATTTTTGCTTCAATGAACACAATACAACCAGTTATTCTGCCGCCTTCCTCTGTTGGCTTCTGATGTTCCAAGAGTTGAGACACTGTTCATGATTACAGTGCGGGTTAGGAGATCATCTCAGAAAAGACGCAGTTCTTTGACTGGTGAGTTTTGAGTTGTTCCTATCCCTGTTCAAATGGATATTTAGTATGACAAAATTAGTTCTCTTGTCATTCCTTCGGCAGAGCTTTGATTCAGTAGACATATTTAATTAATAACAGAAGTATTAAATGAAATAATTTCATATTTTCCCTCCAGATACCATCTTTTTAAAAACTATTTTGAAAAAGATGTTAAAATATATTTCATATGGATCTCTTCAAGGCAAACAATGCATGCATCCATTGATGACGTGATTTAATTTTAATAGGCATTTCAATCCAGTTTTATGTCAAGATATGACTAAATAATGAAATTCTATTTGAATTATGCACTCCACTGAGGAAAATGAAAAATTCATTAACTACTGAAGTTTCCAACTTTGTGACCATCGCCATTTGAATTCAATTTTCAGAATTCAGTTCACCTTGAGATAATGGGTCACATATAGCTATTAGAACTCAAAGGCCTTTAAATGTTTTTTTTCTTAGGTTGATACAAATATTTAAAAGGCTTTTGGCAGATCTGGTTATGCGAAAGATTTCTCTATAAACATTCACCACAGGTTGTGATGTGCCAATTCAGACAACCAAATCCACTCTCTTAGCTCAGTGACTCCCAATCGCCACATACCAAGAGTAATTGTGAAAATAACTGTTGCGTGTGTTGCTAACACTAGTTACTCTAAACAAATTTTTCAAATCATACAACCGGCAAATGTGGTACTAGTACTAGGTATGGAATGTTCATATAATTCTATGACTTTTCATCGCAATTTCAACAGTTATTCAACTATGTACTTTACTTTTTTGGTCGCATTTCAAATGGGCTAAAACCCTATTTTCACATACCGCTGACAACTTAACTCAAATTTATTGAAGTAAGACTACTTTTTTTTCAAGACTGTGACTTTATTAGAACATTAGAAATTCTGTATCATGTCATGGCATTAACCTTACAAAAATACATTAAAAAGAATTTTTTTTACAAATTCAAATAAAGCCACACATACTCAAAATTCAAATAAAAGCTCAGAATGAATAATAATATAGAATGAACTAACCAAGATTAATATCTTCACCAAATCATCTCTGCCTCAAATTTGATAGTGAAAATTTTAAAAGGAAAAATGAGGAAAAAAATGTTTTTAAGTCACAGATCATAAAATAATACAGCTACAGACTTCAGGAATCAGTCAACTTGAAGCTTGTTATTAGTTCTAGGAAACTATGAAACTTTAAATCAAAATAACCTAGTAACATTTTTATTGGTTTATCTCGAAATGTTGGAATTACCATGAATTGAAATAAGGTGTGGCTTGCAATATTATAGAGTTGGTAGTTGGTTCTCAAGTTTTTAGTGTTCGGTTAGTCAACAACATGAAAATAAATAAATTACCTTAATTATCCCTAAGGGGAGATTTTTATTTAGGATCTATTCCAAGGGAACCAGGCATCAGCCGCAGTGCAGAAGCGCAAAGTGAGCTAAGGCAAGGTGACTTGTTCAAGGCCACAACGTGACGGGTAGTCGAACTCAGTACCTTTCGGGTATGAAACAAAGACCATACCACTGAGCCACGCTGTCCCATTACGCCAAACAATGGATCCATCTCAAATTTTTGTGAAAAATTTCGATAGCTCATTTCCTCTCCCGATTTCCTTTTCTCCTGAGCATTTTAATCTTTATTTGAAACAAATTGAGTAATTTTTCATGAAGTTATGGTCAGATGTATGGGTTAAGGTGTGAAAATTAGTTTTGAGAAAATTCCTTCCAAAGTTGCCAGTTGTAATTAAGCAATATTTACCTCATTCAATTTACAAAGTATAGATTTTTATGTTCCACAAGTTCGATAGTGTCAAAGAAAATAAGCCGAGCTATTCAAGTGTGAACCTGGGTAGGATTTATTTTTGGTTATAAAATGCCTGTGTATGTCATGAAAAGAGAGGCCTGTATTTTGAATATTCTCACAATTGGACAGTATGTGGTAGAGCTTTGTAATATGATATCGTTTTTAGGAGAGTGCCAAATACGGGGAAAAAATGGTTAACTGGTAACAGCTACTTGTTGGGGTCAATGATGCGCAAACTTTCTCTTACCCAGCATATTTTTTATATTCATGCTCGCATGTTTTAGTCAGAAAGTAGAGGAAGTCCTCTTTAATTTGGTGTATAGTACAAGAAAAATAAATCCTTCCACTGCGTTGTTTAAAAGTAGGCATTACATCAGGTGATTTTCCCCAAATTTTAAACCTTTTTCAACTTAGTTACCTCATTAAAAAATCAAAATAATGTATTTAAGAGAATAATTCAATCATATTTCAGCAGTACAAAGAAAAATGTATAATCAAACAAATGATGCTGGACTGTACAAATTTCAAAAGAAAAATCCTTTTCAAACGTGTGAATGTGTAATACTACTTTGACTACAAGTTACCTTGAATTCAAAAGAAAGCAATGGGAGTAACTTGTAACTGGATCTTCCTAGCAAGACAATGATTTTAAGAAAATATTTATAGACAGAGCAGACGAGGTCTGAAATTGGCTTAAAGTTATCATGCATTTACTTCTGGCTGTATTGAATCTGAACCTAGCTCTTTGTCATAATTTTTTATTTCATATATTAAAATAGATGGTAAGTGCGATAGGGTATCCGCTTTGGCACACCCCACCCAATCATTTATGTTAATTATTTTTTTTTTGTTATGCACCTTTTTCCGTGTGAAATTTGAAAACAGACCTGTAAAACTCAACCACCTTCATAATTCATAATTAATAGCTGTTAGTGCTAGGAGTCGCAATTCAAGGTAAGTAAGAGAGTAAAGATAAAGTCAACTGTAATTGTGGATACTTATTGTATGGTTATCAGATTGTGAGACAATTTATTTGTAGGAGTAAGGACTGTTCAAATAGGTTCCATCTTCTCTCGACCCCTTGTTTTTCTCTTTGCATTTTCTCCCCTCTTTTTTTGACCAGTGGATTTCGGGATTGGCTGTTATTTTATCTTATCACAGTATTTTGTTTTATAGTTAGTATTACATTTGAATCAAGTCATTTATGGCTTCTCATCCATGCTACAGTTGCTCCGTAGAATGCCTATTATTTCAACTGATGTTGATAGAGCAGTCCCAATATTTGTATCTCGAGTTCAAAACAGGCTTTGTGATCTGAGAAACAAACAGAAAGGTTGGTTTACATCTTTTACATGCATTTTGAGGATTTAAAGAGATTCATATTCAGTTTTCCAAAACCTGGGCAGTGTTGTGTTAATGTGGGCCTTATATGTTGAATAAATCAAATAAATATCTAACTGCACATAAAAATCCAGCTATTTTGATAGTTAAAACAGAAAACAGTTTGGAAGTTTCTCATGCCACAAACAGTTGGATTCATGAACATGTTGAAGGGTATGATTTGTAAATCTTTGGTGTATTTTGTAAATGTTTGTCGGTCATGACCCCTTTCCAGCTGATAACAAGGATGCCATTAGCTCAAGATCTTCCCAATCTAGACGCTTATTTTTCTGCTAGATGCTCAGAATTTCGCTATCAGGATCGCCAAGCTAGAAAAAAAGGTGAGGTGAACAGGATGTTCCACACACATACTCTTACTGGTCTGGTCATAGCTTATTAGTAGGTATCTGTTATTTGCAGTTTGGTCTTTCGATAAGTTTGATATAAGAAATCAATCAAACAAATATTCTGACATTTTTAGATGAGATGCGTTCTTCACAGATTGATTGTGAAACCACTGCAACTCACTGTTAATATCAATTTCTATATTTATGTGAGCTGCTTGTATGATTTTTCTGTTTGGTACTGGCCGCAGTATTTATTAGATTGGGCAGGATGATAGATATGAATGGATCTTTTTCTTTTTTTTTTTTGTTTTTTTTTTTTTCTTTTCTAATTTTTTATTTATTTTTTGTTGTTGTTGATGATATTATTATTATTTCTTTGGAAGGGAAAAGGAGGGGGGGGGGGGGGGGGATGAAGGAATATTATTTTTGCCAACAATAAAGTCATTATTGTCTCTCATGGAATGGTCAGCTTGTCTCTCGCTTACCATTGCTACAGTATAGTGTCCCACGCCTTGAAGTAACTTATTGTGCTAGGATGGCTGAGCATCGATATGCTATAAGGAGAAAAAAAGGTAAGATTCCCTATCAAGAAGTAAACGTAGGCACATTCTTTCTGTCCAATTTAAAACCAATATGATTTCTTCATCCTAACTAATCTTTTTTCATGTTATGCAGTTTTTTATTGCTGATTAAAAACCAATTGCCTTGTTTAGGTAACATAAGGTAACATATTAGAATTGCAATTGTCATAACAATTGTCAAAACTGCTGTCTTATCTTTCATAAAGGTAAAAGAGCAACTTAATACAGGGGTCTCCACCTTAATGCATGCCTGCCAACTTTTACAGATCATCCATAATTGTTACGGAAATAAGTATCAGAAACTCGTAATGTGGCTTTCAACAACAGCAAACAGATCAGCTGCATGCCATAATAAAACCTTGATGCCCTCTTGGCACAGCTCCATTGTTGGCAGGCGATGTATGAATCACCTACGTTTAGTATTACTGAAATTTTACCATTTGTTACTGATGAATTTGGTGTTGGTTACTGATTTTGAAATTTTCAAGTAAGCAGGTATGTTAATGTATAATCGAGAGAAGAACAAAGTACCAATATCTTACGAGACATACCTTCCAGAACCTCTGTCCGTATGGGATATACATTGATTTGTCCACAAACTGTAGTGATACCTCAATTAAAATAAAATGTCACAGATTTTTCACTTCCCACACAATGACCCTATACTGTGATATGTCTGAAACACTTCCACTTGATTGCTTCCCAGGTTTACAGAGTTTTAGCCCATCATCCTAACCAATAAATTTGGGATTGTGCTGTGTTACAACTGAACTTTGTATTGGTGTTTATTTAATCAAATTCAGGAGACACAGCATTCATCTTGCATTTTTTCTCGACAACTTCTGCAACCTGAAGTCTGCTGATATCTTTAAACTCTCATTACTCAATAAAACAACTGTCCAATTAGATGAATTTGAAAACAGAACTGATGGGATTGTTTCATAATATTGAAATCCATTATTTTTTTAAGCAAAATCTAAGGGGGACTTTTTAAATTTTAATGTTGTGGGTATAACCTTTCCCTTGTTGAAACTTGCTCACATGCCCATTTTTATCATCTGTCAACTATGCTCATAAGCGGTATCACTGGGGGTTTTTTTTAAAGAGAAAAGTATTCCCTGTAGGGGAACCATGCATCTTGATTAAATGCATCCTAAACACCTCTGCCACCAAAGTTACTTTTTTAAATTTTGAAATGACAAAAAAACAAAAACAAACCCAACTTGTCGAGTTGTGTCTTTGCAGTGGCATTTTAGTCGATGTTTTCTGTTAGACTTTGTGGCTACTTACATATAAACTTTACACAGCTTATCATTCGCTGTCCAATTCTGAGATACGATCTTCCTCGACTTAAGATTGTATCTGCTGTGAGGGCCAAAGACCTAAGATTTAAAGATAGGCACAGAGGTAAGATACTGTTGTAGTTGTATCATAATTTCTGTTCAGTTATTGGGTAATTTGATTTTGAGTATTCCTCAGTGTATGTTTCAATTTCGTGTTTGACTTAATCAGAGCTACCAAACGAAAAGGCAGGTAAGTGTGTCTAGTAAGATATTTGTTCATCATGAATTCTCCAACTTTCACTCCTTTCCTCATTTAACTTGTGTTTTTGAAGGATTATTACCACTACTCTATTATTTAGCTGCTGTGGATGTTGATAAGTGGATCTTTATTCTCTTTTTAAAAATTTTTGAAGGAAGTTTGCCGTCATTGTGATAGTTCCAGGTCCTGGATATGAAATTTTTGAAATTTAATTACATTACTTTTCTTTCATAACAACTTCCCTTTTTTTGCTCTCACTCTCTCTAACCATATGCTCAGCTTATCAGGCGATTTCCGACTGCAGGTTGGGATATAAGTAGAACTGCATCCCTCTTTTGCTATAATACAATTTCACGAAGGCACCAAGAACGTAAAAAGCAAGGTAATTGTTTTTATAAAAAGTCGCAGGTTGTAGAAAGTATGATTACTCAGAGGTTGGCTATTTGTTTTTCTATTCATAGCTGTTTAGACGCCTGCCTCTTATACAGCACAGTCATGTTCGAGCTGTGCACATTTTTTGTGCCAGTGTGTCAAAATGGAGATTTCGAAATCGTCTTTTTATGAGGAAAAGTATCAATTTTCTATGTTGTAATATAAATTTTTTTCCCAGTTGATTTATCTTTTTATTCAAATGTGTTGTCTTTTCTTTTTGAGTAATGTAGAGTAGAGGAATCTGGAGGAAGTACTGCTGTGAATAACTTTTATTTGCTTTTGGGCGCACATGGATACTAATAACTAAGTATAATATGTGTTCACAGTTGTTTCGGAAACTCCCAATATTACAGTTCAGTAAGGAGCGTGCTGCTTATATCATCTGTAAGAGAGTTTCCTTGTGGAATAGCCGATTCAAAAGCAAGTCTGCTGCAGGTACATGATGTTATAAGTCATTTGTCAGGTGTCTATATGATGATATGTCCACTTTTTTTCTTAATGGATTTCTTTTTTGTGTCTGTCCACCATGAACTTCAAATCCTGTTTATCAGTGAGACCAAAAATGTAAGTCAATGTGATTACTTCAAAAGGTTTTGATGCGTCCAATGTCGTAATACTAAACACTGTATTGTAGAACAGGGAGAAGTTGGGAGAGGTATATTAAATCAGCTGTGAAGTTCAAGGCTAATGGGACGAAGGTTGGAAGCATAGACAATATGTAAACACGGTGAGTCAGATACTTGATCATCACTGCAGATCATAAGGAAAAAAGCATTTGTTTCATTCATAATGGCAAATTATCTGGTAGCCATTTTCTTTTATATGTTGAGCGTTTCTTTTAGTTCTTTGTCATGTAATCTCATGATCTTTTTAGGAACTAATCAGGTAGTCTCAAGGATTAATGCTATGTGATGAAGGCTCCTTTGTTTTGGTTATGTTGTAGATTATCACCATGCCAATTTGGTTCTAAATATAAAATGAAATAAATTATGTTATCAAGTATATCAGACCATGACAGTTGAGAAAGTTTTAGTAAGGTGGATATAGATTATCTGTCATCTGTCATGATCTGCCAGGGCCTCTTGTTGATTTTGATCAGTACCAATATAAGATTTCCTAGGGAAAGTGTTTCAGCAAAGTAAATTACATATTTCCCCTTATTCCAGCTTTTGTCACGTCTACCTCTAATGGTTTTTGACACTCCCCGCACTAGTTTTTATTTAGTTAAAACAGTACAAGACAGGAAGGCAAATCATATCAGGAGAACCAAAGAAAAAGGTATGGGATTTTTAAAAAAAAAGTAAATCTCATTCATAATGTTTTATAACGTGTACAGTTGTTGAAGCGCATTCCCATCCTACGATATGGTGTTACCAAGTGCAGCCTGATTTTCACAGCAAGAGTATCTGAAAGAATCTGCTATTACAGACGTCGAACAAAAGGAGGTATCTTTATTATTTGTTGGTGTTGATAGGTCTAAAACCAGGTTTCTTTTTGTTGGATTTTATTCAATTGTCCTTTTCACAGCTTTTTATCAATCTACCCGTTTTGCGGTTTGATATGTTTCGAGCTTCACTGTGCTTGGCTAAAATTGCAAGGCATAGGGCAGTAAAGTCTAAAGTAAAGCAAGGTTTGTGTGTTAGAATTGTAATGTAAGGGCTTTAATCCGATATGCAAATTTACTTCAGGAATGTATTCATGATACTTACATGGAACAATTTAGAAATGAAAAAAAAATGGATTGGCTGGTCTTGATTTTGTTTTTATGGCACCTCAATAAAATATGTCATGTAAAAGGTAAGCAAGAAAAAATATTGAGAATGGAAGCATATTAAGCATTTTTTTAAAGTTTGATTTTTTTAAAGCAGTTACATGATCACTTGGGTTTTTAAAAAGAATCATCTCTGCTGTGGCTGTAATTAGTATTTTATTTCTCCATCTAGTTAGTTTCTATTCAACCTCTCCTGCAATATGACCTCATTCGTCTCAAAGCCTGCTTTGCAAAAACTGCTATAGATAGGAAGTATGCCAAGAAAATATATAAAGCCAGATTTCATGCTTGTAAGTATTGTCCGAAAGAAAGCCATTACCCATAGCTTTG
>NC_088361.1:77140092-77157592 GCF_034508935.2 Berghia stephanieae
TCCATATTTGTGTCCTTTTGTGTCTATTTTCTCGTGTTCAAAAAGTTCCGACAATTTTTTCACCAACCATTTACAGGCCAAAAATGGGCATGTTTTGTATCTTGACAATTTTGATATGGTCCCAATATTCTTATCAAAATTTACAAGGGAAGCATTTAAGGGTCGTGGCTAAGAAAATTGCTATATACATCAATACACTGTTCTCATTGCCTTTCAGTAGCAAGAAGATTGGTATTTAGCATTTAACAATATTATCTATGGGTTGGGTCTTTTGACCTCACATGGTGGGCGGCACAACTGCTCTGTCTTCTATCCCCCTGTATCTTTCTCCTTTACCAGGTTGCTTTCTGTCCTCGTCTTGGAATGACATTACTTGATTTAGTCATGGCCCTGGTAACAGTCCATTTCTGAGAGGGAAACAGTAATTGTTTGGAGGGATGATATTTCAGTATCTTGGGTATAAAACATTTATGTGACCTTAATATCTGTTATATGCTATTTTACCATTTAATCTTACAGGCAGTGAATCATACTACCATGGTGATGAGTCTTATGATTATCAACAAGGTGCTTCAGATGACAGCAGGGACACTCAGCTTTCAGGAGATATGTCACATCAGATGGCATTTGGATCAGATTATGGAGATGGCAGCAGTCAACAAGGATATGACCAATCAGAAGACTCTTCTACCTACGCAGCTCATGTTAAAACACAGCCAGTAGAATCTAATGCTGGTAGCATTCAAGACGCAAGTGGTGGGACTGGTAACAAAAGTCCTCCTGACATCAAATACGAAGTGACCCCTGTGCCTTTCATTAAATCTGATGATTTTGAATTAATAGAAATTGATCCTGATGAAGAGGATGACCTTTAGTATTTACATTGAGATTGACATCATGAATTACTGCATTGCCATTCAACTTGAATAAGGGATGATAAAAAATGGCGGGGAAAAAAAAATTAAAATGAAAATTTATCAACACATTCGATCGGCGTTAATCTTTACTAAAGTGGGAAGGGAGGCCCTTACTGTGTCTTTTATCCCTCTATATCTCTTTTCCAACATGCAACAGCTGTCTTTGTTTTGGTTTTGTCCTGGCCCTGGCTGGGACGGGAGGGAATGGTCAAATAAACGTTGTTGGAGTTGATATTTTTTTGTACTGTAAATCATCTGTCTGTTATGCACTGTATTATTTTTTGCATTACATACAAATATATGATTTGTAAACATTTGAGTGTGATCCTCTTAGTGGGGACTTGTGCTTGTGTCAGATGAGACATTTAGGTGATTCAAACTAAATACAGTGATCAAGGTTGCCAATTTTCTATATATTATTGCGGAATTCAATATAAACCCGCAGTATATTTTCCAATCAGCTGCTTAACGGAAAAAGTTAGACATTATGTCTTTTTACTGGAGTTTAACACTCAGTAAGGGATTGGTCTATGTCTTTGCGTAAAAGTTCAGTAAATTTTTGCCTCCTGAATTGGCAACCCTAAGTGATATTGTGCTCTTGGAATCTACATCTATTTGAACCAATTTCCATTTGTCTTAAATTTTCTTAGGTGCTTTTTTAATTGTAATTCTAGAATTAATTACTATCCCATTTTCTTCCTTTTTACTGGTGCTGATATGACCTTAATGTGTTGCAAGCGCCATAAACCCTTAAAAACAAACAATTTTTGATGAAGATTTGTCAACATGAAATTTTAGACTAGCTTTGATCAATTTGTAAATCTTTTTTGAAGTCTTTAAAACTTATTGGTATTAAAGTAAGAAATTGCAAACCTGAAATTATGCAGCTTAGCTAAATGAATACAATGAACTTGCCACTTTTGCAGGCAAAAGCCAATCTGCCACTTCATCTGTATTAAACAAGCTGCCTCTTAATAGAAAATGGCCAGATAGGCTAAGGTCAAGTTAAGGATCGAGAATCTAGTCGCCAATAAATAAACCCCCAGAAAAGCAAACAAGGACTAATGATTATGGTATAGCAGACTTATTCTTTTTAGATTTGCCAGTAATTAATTTGTGCTCGATGATAATTTAACATTGGCTTTAAGGAACAATGTTGACAGCCAACCCTATTTTAAAAAAAGAATAGATAGAGTATCAAGAGAGATTAAAAATTACGCCTTCAATATTTGTTGTTGATTTGCTAGAATCGTGTAGAAAAAATTATACTTGCAATGACTTTAAAAAGGACTGAGTATTATGACCTAGCAGATTTTCTTCGTATTAATTTGAGTCAACGGATGATAGAATTAGCCTGAAACATATCAGACGGTTTGCATGTTCCTCGTATATCAGTCTGTAAAAAATAGTTTTATAATTTTTTAGATCAGTAATTCTGTGCTCTGTGGCATACATTTTACAGTGGCTTATAGGCACAATTTGATCCTCAACCCTATTTTATTTTTTTATATTATTATTTTTATCTCTTGCAGTGGCTCAGTGGTGATTATTTAGATTATATTTTTGAAGTCTGCAATGTTTATGTCAAATGAGGAAAAATACATCTTGGGTTGTTTTGTCCTATTCTTAATTTGAAAATCATGTACATTGTTTTCAACTAAGAAAAATACATATTAACAGGGTCCAGGTCCACAGTGATCCAGAAAAGGTTGGGGAAAACTGCCTGTAAAATTATATGTGGGCTAGAAAGTTATAATTTGTTGATTGCAGCCATATCAAAGCAGTTTGCCTGGGTGGGGATCCTGACCTCCCATAGCGGGCAGGGAGGTACATACTGTGTCTTCTATCCCCATATATCTGTTTTCCAACAAGCTTTCTGTCTTTGTCTTGGAATGAGATTACTTGGTTTTGTCCTGGCCCTGGCCGGACTCCTGGCTGGGAGGGAAACAGTCAAATGCATAGTTATTGTTTTGGGAGATGATATTTTTTTTTCCCTTGTAAATCATCTCTGTTATGTATTATTATATTTGTTATCTTCAATGTATAATGTAAGCATTTGAGTGTATTCCTCTTTGTTGGATTTTGTGTTTGTGTCTGGATGAGACTTATAGGTGATCTCAAACTAAGTGCATTGGTGCTATGCTCTTGGAATCTACATCTGATCCCTATTTGTTCTCAGTTCCCCTATGTCTTACTTTTTCTTGGGTGCTTTAATTTTAATTCTAGAACTTATTACTATCCCATTTTCTTCCTTTTTACTGGCGCTGATATAACCTAAATGTGTTGCAAGCGCCGTAAAACCCTTAAAACTTAAAAACAAAAAACAACGCAGTTTGCGATCAGCCGCCAACTTATGGTTGCTTTTAAACAATTTCTGTATTTGATTTCACTTGGTTATACCACACTTGTGTTTTATACTAATACGTTTCATACTGTTATGAGGCTTTGCATTGTATGCATAGAATATACTTGAAATGTTCTGAGATATTATTTATACTTTCACTAATTATTACAGAGGTTGTGTTAAATGAAAACTAAATTGAATCAACATCTTTGATAAGGAGGCATTCAATCAGAAAATTAAATGCTTATAAACTTGATTGTTTTTTGGGGGATTTTTCCCCCCCTTTTCTTCATTTTTACTGGCGCTGATATAACCTAAATGTGTTGCAAGCGCCGTAAAACCCTTAAAAACAAAAAACAAACATACTCAATCTTCTTTCTTTCTTTTGTGATCCTGATTTCTTCCCTTCTTTTTCAACCCAGCTGCAACCTCCTGTAATTGTAACCAAATCTCCCTGACTTTTAAACTCCTCAACAGCTGTACCGGGTTAGCAGCTATGCGACTTTAGGGGCCAAACTAGGTGTTTCTCAGCCATAGTTGGACCCCATTGAACGTGATTTTTTTTTAGTGCTGTTTTTAATGGGAGGTGATAAATTACCCTTGGTAATGTATTTACGTCAAAGGGATATTAAGTCTGAAAACATTATTGAATAAAGCGGCAATAAAACAAGAGTAATATTATTCTTAGCATGAACGAAATGTCAAAATGATATATTCATTTTTAGGGTTAAACCTTTTTTTTTTTTTTAGGTTATACAGCTTTGGTGGTTATGAACACTCATTAAATGCAAGGTGGCTTTAGTAGTTTTCGTTGAATTGGAGGTTCACTGTAGAAATATGACCATTTGTTGCTTATGGCATATTTCTAGAGTACCTTTTATGACTTATATTTGTTCCAGGTTTTTTTTCTTTTGGCTTTGGATAATAAATTTCTAAATCTTATAAAACGAGTGTGAACTCCTATAGTTTTAATCACAGAGCATGTTCAATGAAAATTCAGTACAATATTGAAGAAAAAAAATAATTTCGTTATCCGTGGAAACTCCTGTAACTGTAAACAAGCGCCATCTTGGGTTTATATGTACGTTTTAAATCATTTCACCAAAATTTATATTTAGGACAAGAATGATGGGTATTTTAAACAAATAGATCAGCAGAAACATTTTGTATTAATATCATACAGCAAATCATGTAATTAATTTTTATGGTGGAAACCATATCTCTGTAATGTATTGTTAGTTATGTTATCTGTTTTGCTGGGTGGGATTCCGGCCTCCCATAGTGGGCAGGGAGGTACTTATTGTGTCTTCTATCCCTCTATATCTGTTTTCCAACATGCTCTCTATCTTTGTCTTGGAATGAGATTACTTGGTTTTATCCTAGCCAGACACCCTAGCGAGGAGGGAAAGTGTATAGTTCTGAGAGATGATATTTTTCGTTTTGTAAATTACCTCTCTGTAATGCACTGTATTATTTTTGTTTTACATATATATATATATATATATATATATATATATATATATATATATATATATATATATATATATATATATATATATATATATGATGTATAAGCATTTGAGTGTGTTCCTCTTAGTGAGTTAGTGAGGACCTGTGCTTGTGTCTGGATGAGACTTTTAGGTGATCTCAAACTAAGTACTTTGATAATGTGCTCTTGGAATCGACATCTGTTTCTTATTTGAACCAATTCCCCTTTGTTTTACCTTTTCTTTGTAATTCTAATTTTTACTATCCCATTTTCTTCCTTTTTACTGGCGCTGATTTGACCGGAATGTGTTGCAAGCGCCGTAAAATACTTTAAAAAAACCCCTCCCATTAATGATGACTGCTAACTGCTAAATCAAAATATTTTTTTTAAATTTCCGATTTGATGGTTTTAATTATTGTATTTGAATTATTCACATTGCATTGATTCAAAGCATTTTTCATATGTATATTTCCACAATGATGTTTTATTTTATGCTATGCTGTTGAACTTTTTGTTACCTAGAATAAATATCAATGAAGACAATATTCTCTATTACTGTTTTCTTTGATCCTTTGATGAATGCGAGCTCTAGGCAGATGACCTGAGCTATTTACCCCGCCGGGCGGGATCCTCTGATCGCCAATGATGGGCAAAGAGGTCACCTACTGCTTTTTTCCCCTATTATTGGCTGGGAGACTGGGTGGGGTTTCTGACCTCCCATAGTGGGCAGAGATGCGCTTACTGTGTCTTCTATCCCCCTATATCTTTTCCAACATGCTTTCTGCCTATGTCTTGGACTGAGATTACTTGGTTTTGTCTGGCCCTGACCGGATAATCAAGCTGGGAGGGAAACAGTCAAATGTATATGTAGTTCAGATTCAGAGCTGACAATCTTCCGCCAAAATGGTGGTTCACCTCCGCCCACTGGGTGGGGTTCCTGACCTCCCATAGTGGGCAGGGAGGCACTGACTGTGTGTTCTATCCTTCGACAGCTGTTTTCCAACTTGCCCTCTGCCTTTGTCTTGGAATGAGATGGTTTTCTCCTGTCCTTGGCTGGGAGGGAAACAGTCAAATGTTTTGGGAGATGTTATTTTTATCCTTGTAAATCATCTCTCTGTTATGTATTAAGTATCATTATAATTGTTTTGAATTTATAATGTAATCATTTGAGTGTGTTCCTTTTAGCGGGATTCTGTGCTCGTGCATGGATGAGACTTCACTCTCACTCAAAATCAAAATAAGTTCATTGATGGTATACTCTGAGAATCTACACCTATTCCCAATTTGTACCGTTCCCCTTTGTCTTTTTCTTGGATGCTTTAATTGTAATTCTAGTACTTTTATACTATCCCATTTTCTTCCTTTTTACTGGCGCTGATATGACCTAAATGTGTCGAAAGCTTCATAAAACCCTTAAAAACAAAACAAAAACAATCATCCGCCCATCATCATCACAATTCACAATTCACTACTTCTTCTTTTTCTTCTTCTTCTTCTCCTCCTCTTCTTCTTCTTCTTTTTCTTCTTCTTCTTCTTCTTCTTCTTCTTCTTCTTTTTCTTCTTCTTCAAACCGACGCAAAATATTATCATTAAAACGTTAAATCAGGCCCATGATTGCGTTCAGTTATCAAACATACAAAAGTGTGTATACTGTAGGTCAAACACATTCTTCATTGTCTGGCCACATGCAAATTGAGGTCAAGAAAATATAGTGCTCTCTCAGTAAATAACGCTACGAAGTAATTTTAGTTTTGAAATCATATGTACAGAAAACAAAGGATCTATATGAGAAGTTATAAAATTAATAAGGTTTTGTCACCATTGGCCCTTTTTCGTTCTATTGTCTTGGCATTGGTTTGATGTGGTTTCTTCCGCGCTAAGAAACTCATTTTCTGTTTCAAATCAATTTCCTTGTTCTGTGACATTTACATTTTCGCCATTTATTGATAGTTTTGGTTTTGTAAATTGCTCATGGATGTGACAAAGGATTGTGCTTGTTGCTTGGCAATCTAAACTTTAATTAAACACTATGTTCCATTGTTTTTACACATTGCGCGTGAAATTGCACAGCACTTGCAATAAACTCGATCATATTGCATTCCTTTGTTTTGAGTCTAGGCCTTACTTGAAAACCATTAAATGTGTGAACAGTTAACTATAATAGCAAGGTCAATAACATATACCTGTGTCATAACCTCAACAAGTCGGTTTCAAGCCTATGTTTATTTGCAGATGGTCACATATTTTTGCATTTTCATCGCGTGATTAAATTAGTGTCAAATTTTGCTATTGATAATCATTGATGATATCACAGTCGATATTCTTCTCGCTCATTTTCTTCCTCCTCCTCTTTTCCCTCCTACTACTCATCCTACTCCTTCTGCTCCTCATCCAAATCCTCCTCACCCTTCTTCACCTCATCCTTTTTGTCCTCCTCACCCTCCTCTATCAATTTTTCTCCTTCCTCCTCCTCTCTACCACGCCGCTTTTCGTGGATCCACAGAATGTGCAACAATCCATCGATTGTTACAACTTCTGCAGATCGGTACTACTACTACTACTACTACTACTACTACACGTCTTTGTGTGGTAAAGAAAGCTCACGAGAGTGTGTGTGTCTGTATGTATTTTTTATCCAGCGGTCTCACAATTTATTATTATTAATGATGTTCTGATGGCGTTTAGTCATCGTAGACCGGGATGATTCGGATTCAATGCACATATTTGCATTCATCAGATTCGATCCCACCCTCCAATCTTTATCCTGTCCCTTAGACTGTAAACCTGCTGTAGATATTGACCACAGAACAGAGATACTTTTAGGAATCTCTCCAAGTATAGGCACAGAACAAGAGTTATACAAATAAATTAATTGCGGTAGCAGACAAATTTACTCATAATTGCGTTTAACTCCATAATTCTCTTTTTATTACATTTTTGCAAACATTGGATTGAAACATTAATGTCAAAGTAATGAAAATGTTTTACTTACAAAGCGAGATGACGATGTTGAAAATGATAATGATGATTATGATATTGCAGTAATGGTAAGTTGTTTAGGGGTCGTTGAGGGAAGGTAATGTTGAGAAAAACTATTGCTTAACTTTGATTTTAATCATCACAAATATGGTACAGTCCATTTCTGTGAATCGATTCCATTGCAGGATTTGACAACAACATACTTGTCACTTGTAGCCCTGTCAATATCCAGACATTTGCCAGACTTCCTCTCAACGAATGTACCCGTAACCTGGAGAAATGATTTAAAAGACGTCAGTTCCATCTTTTATATTCTTTATATCATAAATAAGATAGGTTTCTCTCTCCCCCCCCCCCCCCTCTCTCTCTCTCTCTCTCTCTCTCTCTCTCTCTCTCTCCTCCCCCCCCCCCCCCCCCCCCCCCCATCTCATAAACATATGTTTATTTATGTGTGTGTGTAATGTGGTCTTGTGGGTTCGAGTCCATCTCTGAGCGCGCATAGTTGAATCCTTGGAAATTATTCTTTACTCATATTCTCTCACATTCTCTCATCGTACTCAGGTGTAAAATGAGTAGCTGGTCGTTAACAGCGTTGTCTCTGTCCGAAAAAAAAAAAGTAATATATCATCTAACAGGCGGAATGTCTCGTCCTGATAAGTGGTGCTGTTATTATTATTATTATTATTATTATTATTATTATTATTATTATTATTATTATTATTATTATTATTATTATTATTTTGCATTCCATTTATTGTGTTGTTTTGTTTGTTTTTGTTCTTTTATTTATGTTTTTTTTTTTTTTGGTTCTTTTGTTGTTGCTTTTGTTTGTTTGTTTTTGTTATGTCTATTGTTGGTTTGTTTTTTTTTTTGTTTTTTTTTTTTTTGTTTATTTATTTTTTTTTAAAATTTTAATCCTTATTATAACATTACCCAAATAATCCTGAACCTATTCAACTACATTGGTATAATACTTCTGTGGGTCTCTTGATCGCATTGCCCATAATAACCCTTTGGCTATTTTGGCCACATTGCCCATCCTACTATGTGGCTATTTTGGCCACATTGTCATATGTCCCTGTTGCTGTATTATTGGTAATACTGCCCCCCCCCCCCCCCCCCCCCCCCCCCCCCAAATAAAAAAAATAAAAAATGTCAGATTACAGTCGTGTAGCTGTTATACCTTGTTATGATCCCATTTAGAGACGTGATGGAGTTCTTTCAAACAGTCTACACCTTGTATTACAGACCCGTCCGTAATCTCTTGTTCCGGAACATTAAGGCAGGCATCCTGTATTCTCAAACGGTTTTCATTGTCCAGAGATATAACCTGAAGAGATCGTGTTAAAGAAATTAAATACAAGGATAAACATTGCTAAGCTGTGATTGATGGTATTTAGCAGTTTAAACACAACTGTCGCTGTTTTTATCATTGCCATTGTCTCATTATTACAACCACAATCTAACAATTTGCCTTGCTCTGAAAAAAGAAACATTAATATTTTTAAAATCTTGGTTAGAAAACTCGTCCTACAAAAATGGATCAATCAAAAATTATCCTCATCTTCTCAAAAATTGAAAACTCCTGAAGTATCGGGTTTGAGAGTTTTTGACAAGTCTATTGTCCTATAAATCGCTCGATATTTGATAGCAATGACTATCCCGCACAAATCTTTGGGCCTCTTTTTCGCTCACGAAGTGCCCGAATTCGCGGCAAAATATGGGACGAAGCCGTTCCGTATATGCTATTTAAAAAAATTAACTACGACGCTGCTTATCGATGAATATGACTGAAAGTTGGCACACAGTTAGAAAAAAGGTCATTTTAGATTATGTCAAGCGACAAAACTCGTGCGATTACCAGAAGACCGTTAAAAATAGATTTTTACTCTTTGGAGTAAAATATTTCTAAAACTACCGGGAGTGGAGGTTTTGTCGCTGACAAGGTAATACATGAACATTTCTTCTTTTTGGTTGTAAAATTTCATATGAATATGACGAGTACTTTTCCCGTATTTTACAAAACACCATCCTAATTTGCTCTTCAAGTTTCAATATTTTAATCCACTTATTACGCAAGATACAACCAAAGGTCGAAAAAAATGCCGAAAAAGCGTCCCATATTTTCGCGTTTTTTTCCTCTTTGCGGGTCATCCAAATAAATGACACCTTTGAAACTGCATAACTTGTTTATTTATGAATGGATTTTCAAAATTCAAAAACATTTTTACTCAGTGGAGATAGGGCTTTGGTTTTAGAGAAAAATTTTACTCAAAAATAGAAAAAAACATTTTTCATAGTCATTGCTATATTTGAAGCGCGATTTTGTTTTCTGGCCAACATTTCCGAAATGTGTATTCAGAGCAAGGCAACATATAGAGCAGTAAAATTAGGTGCCCCAAACGTAAACAATAACAAGTTGCTAGTGATTTTCGTTAGGGACCGGAATAATTTACGCACAATATAGGTCTCACAATTTTGTAGTTTGAGTTGTAGGCATGGCGTACTAAAAGAGTCATTATAGTATTATAGTAGGGCTATGGTTGTAGGCAATACACTTTCAGTATTGAAAATATGTTTACATAAAATCTAACAGTTGCAGAAATAATAATATAAGGCTAAATTATTCTGAAAACCAGGCTCCGAATAATTCTCGTCTTGTTCACACCAGCGCAATAATTTGCTCTGGTCTAAAAATAGATAGACTCTAACTTTTGATAAATTTTACCTTTTGTTCCATAAAATATCCATATCTAGACATTATTTGATGCATGATCGAGTATTTATGAATATGTGTTTCTTTTTCCACCTAACAGCCAAATTTTAAAGGTTATTTTTTCCTATAATTTACATTGGAACGTGAGCTGTCAAGACAGGAACATGTGGTTTGCCATGTGCTTCTAGACCTTTGTTTACGTTTGGGGCACCTAATTTTACTGCTCTATTCCGTCATCGGTATCGTTGTCACATCTTGCATCCCCTGAATCATAATCGATACTCTTTTCATCGTCACCATTATGGCCGTGAAGCGGTGTGTCTTTTTTACGAAACCCGCCGAAACCCTGCGAAACCCGCCGAAACCCGACGAAACCCGACGAATCCCGACAATGTTATGGGAAGTAGGTGGCAGCGGGGAGTGAACCTAGAACTCAGGGAAGTGTACACCATTGGGGAGTGAACCTGGGACTGGGTTTCGGCGGGTTTTGTAAAAAAGAACTAGTGCTTTTTTACGAAACCCGCCGAAACCCGACAATGTCCAGCAAACTTATGGGAAGTAGACAACTGTGGGGAGTGAACCCGAGACTCAGGGAAGTGTACACCAGTCGGGAGTGAACCTGAGACTAAGGTTATCAGCGGGTTTCGTAAAAAAGAATTAGTGCTTTTTTACGAAACCCGCCGAAACCCGACAATATCCAGCAAAGTTATGGGAACTAGGCAACAGTGGGGGGTAATCCTGGGAATCAGGGCGGTGTACACCAATGGGGAGTGAACCTGGGACTATGTAAAAAGGATATCAGTGGGAAATAAACCTGGGATCAAAGGGAGATGGACACCATTGAAAGTTGAAGCCGGATATGGGAGTTTGGTACCAGAGGAGAATGAACCTGACACTATAGGAGGTGGGCGCCAGTGGGGAGTGAACCTGGGACTATGTAAGCAAGATATCAGTGGGGAGTGAACCTGGGACTATGTAAAAAGGATATCAGTAGGAAATAAACCTGGGACTAAAGGGAAATGGATACCATTGAAAGTTGAAGCCGGATATGGGAGTTGAGTACCAGAGGAGAATTAACCTGACCCTATAGGAGGTGGGCGCCAGTGGGGAGTGAACCTGGGACTATGTAAGCAAGATATCAGTGGGGAAAAAACCTGGGACTAAAGGGAGAATACCATTGAAAGTTGAAGTCGGATATGGGAGTTGAGTACCAGAGGAGAATGAACCTGACACTATAGGAGATGGGCGCCAGTGGGGAGTGAACCTGGGACTCAGGGAAGTGCACACCAATCGGGAGTTAACCTGGGGCTGTGGGAGATGCATAACTGTGGGTATCCGAGCCAAACTTAAGTAGTTGGGTACCAGAGGAGAATAAACCTGACACTATAGGAGGTGGGCGCCAGTGGGGAGTGAACCTGGGACTCAGGGAATTGCACACCAGTGGGGAGTTAACCTGGGACTATGTAAAAAGGATATCAGTGGGAAATAAACCTGGGACTAAAGGGAGATGGATACCATTGGAAGTTGAAGCCGGATATGAGAGTTTGGTACCATTGGAGAATGAACCTGACACTATAGGAGGTGGGCGCCATTGGGGAGTGAACCTGGGACTATGTAAAAAGGATATCAGTGGGAAATAAACCTGGGACTAAAGGGATATGGATAACATTGGTGTGCACTTCCCTGAGTCCAAGGTTCACTCCCCACTGGCGCCCACCTCCTATAGTTTCAGGTTCATTCTCCTCTGGTACCAAACTCCCATATCCGGCTTCAACTTTCAATGGTATCCATCTCCCTTTAGTCACAGGTTTATTTCCCACTGATATCCTTTTTACATAGTCCCAGGTTCACTCCCCACTGGCGCCCACCTCCTATAGTGTCAAGTTCATTCTCCTCTGGTACCCAACTCCTTAAGTTTGGCTCGGATACCCACAGTTATCTATCTCCCACAGTCCAAGGTTAACTCCCAATTGGTGTGCACTTCCCTGAGTCCCAGGTTCACTCCCCACTGGCGCCCATCTCCAATAGTGTCTGGTTCATTCTCCTCTAGTACTCAACTCCCATATCCGGCTTCAACTCCCAATGGTATCCATCTCCATTTAGTCCCAGATTTATTTCCTACTGATATCCTTTTTACATAGTCCCACGTTCACTTCCCACTGGTGTACACCGCCCTGATTCCCAGGATCACTCCCCACTGTTGCCTAGTTCCCATAACTTTGCTGGATATTGTCGGGTTTCGGCGGGTTTCGGCGGGTTTCGTAAAAAAGCACTAATTCCTTTTTACGAAACCCGCCGAAACCCGCCAATAACCTTAGTCTCAGGTTCACTCCCGACTGGTGTACACTTCCCTGAGTCTTGGGTTCACTCCCCACAGTTGTCTACTTCCCATAAGTTTGCTGGATATTGTCGGGTTTCGGCGGGTTTCGTAAAAAAAAGCACTAATTCTTTTTTACGAAACCCGTCAATAACCTTAGTCTCAGGTTCACTCCCGACTGGTGTACACTTCCCTGAGTCTCGGGTTCACTCCCCACAGTTGTCTACTTCCCATAACTTTGCTGGATATTGTAGGGTTTTGCCGGGTTTCGGCGGGTTTCGGCGGGTTTCGTAAAAAAGCACTAGTTATTTTTTTACGAAACCCGCCGAAACCCAGTCCCAGGTTCACTCCCCAATGGTATACACTTCCCTGAGTTCTAGGTTCACTCCCCACTGCCACCTACTTCCCATAACTTTGTCGGGATTCGTCGGGTTTTGTCGGGTTTCGGCGGGTTTCGCAGGGTTTCGGCGGGTTTCGGCGGGTTTCGTAAAAAAGACACACCCCCGCGAAGAGCTTTAACTTCATCATCACAAACATCCTCCGCCTCATCCTCCTCCTCCTCCTCACCATCATCATCATCATCATTACTTCCTTGCTGCATTACCTGAGTGCTAGCGCCTTTTACATGACATTGGTAAAATCCCATTTTGAAATCACGCTTCGTATTTGCATTCAATGTATCCAGGCAAAGATTGGTCTTCTGATTTCTTATCTGATCAATAAAGCAAAAAATGATGATGACGATAATAATAATAATAATAATAATAATAATAATAATAATAATAATAATAATAATAATAATAATAATAATAATAATAATAATAATAATAATAATAATGATGATGATGATGATAATAAATAATAATAATAATAATAATGATAATAATTATATTAATAATAATAATAATAATGATAATAATAATAATAATAATAATAATAATAATAATAATAATAATAATAATAATAATAATAATAATAATAATAATAATAATAATAATGAATATAATAATAGTAATAATAATAATAATGTCATTGGTGTCACGCTCAATTATGGAACATTATTGTCCAAATGATTAAAGGGATCTCTACGATCTGAGAGGAACACCTTCACAAGGGCAGGACAGGCCTGAAATAGTTACCTACTGCCTTATGAATCTGGGAAATTTAAAAGGAAAAAAAATCACACCAATAGTTGGAATCGTCTAATGATAAAGACTGGTGTCAAAACCGGACTTTGTAGGTGTAACAAGAATGATGGATAATTTAACGATGTGATTATTTGGGCAACGTTCAACGATATAAGGTAGGGTGCCCGAATTTCGACACCCTGTGACCTTGTTTTTAGTTTTTGGTGTGCTCGTTTGTTTTTTTCAAGCTATCGACGTACATCGACTAGATAAAATGATTTTTTTTAAATATCATATAAATTAATATGTTCTACCTTTCCATTCACGGTCGCAATTTGCACTTTTTGAGGTGTGTAATTTATTTTCCTATGTTGGCTCTAATTTCGACACTGGGGCCCTAATTTCGACACTCTAATGGCCCCTACTTTCGACACCTAAGTCACGAGTTCTACACAAGGAGTGGCTTATTCTAATTCGGGTAAAAAGGTCCACTGCTATTTTCTCTAGTCTTATTTCAATATATTATAATTTTTACTTACCAAAATGATCAATCATGACATAAAATGAGATAGTTTGTCTTTAAGTATTTATTACTTCTTCCTCTTCTTCTTCTTCTTCTTCTTCTTCTTCTTCTTCTTCTTCTTCTTCTTCTTCTTCTTCTTCTTCTTCTTCTTCTTCTTCTTCTTCTTCTTCTTCTTCTTCTTCTTCTTCTTCTTCTTCTTCTCCGCTCTATCTATCTATCTATCTATCTATCTATCTATCTATCTATCTATCTATCTATCTATCTATCTATCTATCTATCTATCTATCTATCTATCTATCTATCTATCACACACACATTATATATTCATGCAAATGGCCACACTATCCATTAATGTTCCACGGGATCCTTTATAATTTAACTGTAAACAGATACATTAATGACTCCCTGTCTCAATGCGGTGTTTATGTCGGCGTAAAACATTGATTTTGAAGTTGAAATCACAAAAGTTGATTTGAATTTATTTGGCCCAATGGAGAGAATGGATGTAGTTCATTATTATTTTTTTATAACCAACTTTAGGACTCGGGAGTCCCGATAGTTCATTTGGTAGAGCACCCGGGTGCAGTCGAGATTTTTTTCTGATTCCCCCTGTTCACCCAGCAGTGATTGGGTAGCTGAGTCTGTTAGATTTAGCGGAAAGTACTTTGCGATAGACTAACGTCCTATCCAAAGGATAGCAGATCATTGCTATTGTCCTTTTCACGCTAAACTCCGGATCCATGGGCCGATTGGTTCTAAAGGACTACTTTAGGCTCAGGTTTTGTGTGTCTGTCGTCAGTTTTTCCTTTAAATTCAATTTTGGAAATTGTTTCATTCCGAATAGAGGCGGCGGTTCACATTTACAGATAGATATGCATTGATAAATAATTATAGAAATTAGAATAGCTTTGAACACCCCATCTATTTGTAGACAGTGTCGTCTCTGCAGATGTTGCTAAATTTAACCGGAAAATGTGTGTTGAAATGACGTCACCCCCTTCATTATATGTGTACTTGCGTTTATCAATATGTAGAAACTGTGTTTTTTTGTTTTTGTTTTTGTCAGTTTTTGCTGAGATTCTGGACTGAAATGAAAAAACATGACATAGATCGAACAGAAAAAGTTTTTTTTTTTTTTTTGGATAAAAACAACAAAGGATTATTTAATTTTAATAAATCAGAAATGTCCAAATCTCGAAAACACTGCTTTTCCTGGAGGGTGTTGAAAATATTTTTTAAATTTTATAAAATCGCGAGCGTTGAAGCGGATTTCGTGAACCGTAAGTCAGTATACGCATGAAAATAACTATATTTTCAATCCGTTTTTTAATCGGAAACTAGATGAAACAGAAAGCAAATTTATCGGTGGTTAAGATGGCATCAATGTTTTTATGTCCGAAATATAAACGTTGGTGAAAAACAGGTTTGAAAGCAAGCTATCTAAGAGTGTCGACTGTACGACCAGTGTCGAAATTCCGGCACCCTACTCTACCCATTTACGACACTGTACTGGTGATGGTGTACCGCCTCGTATCATAAACCCAATTATTGATATATCGTTTTATGATTGCGCCATGTATTCAAGATTTGTGCATCTTGAAATGACTTATGTATTCAAACAGCGTGGTAAATGTTGAATTGAATTACTTTACTGAAGGTTTTGTCTCCAAGGCGATAATGAAGGTCAACAAAGGTGGCAACATAAAAATGTCTGACACCATTTTTCACCTACAATCTTTGGTTTAAAAAGCTTGTGTATGGAATAAAGTAGATTTTAAAATCGTGTCTTTTATTATGGTTAAAAAAATTTCACTTCTTTTATCAAAACCTTGTATTGATGCTCGTTAAAACTCCCATCAATATAGGCTCTGTAATGTAACGAGTGAAATAAAAATAAAACCCCACAATAAACCACTTATCTGCCGCACTGTGGAAAAACTCGTATTTAAAAATGTGGCCCAGAAAATTTCCTTCTCAATGTCCCAGGTATGAGATTTTTTGCCAAGATTACGGTCATTTAAATTGATCGATATTTGAAGGAAGGGTTTTCTGGCCATTAAAAAAAAATGCTAGTTGTTTTTTTCCTTCCCTAGTACTTCAGTTAAGTGGTTAAAGACACTCATCGACTATTTGCCATGTAAACCACGTTTAAAACCCAGAAAAAAAATAGAAATGTCATTAAAGAGTTGAAAAGAAAGTGAAGAATGGTATAGTTAAAATTTCTATCAGATAGCAAGACTTGTAATTTATATGATCCAGGTTCGAACTTTGTCAAAAATATTTTTTTTTCTTGTTGTTATTATCATCAGCATTCATATATCAAGCTTCATAATATATTTTTAAAGACGATGTTCAATCTTTATTATCATACAATTTCCCTAATATTCTTGTAACATTTTAGCGGCAAAATAATCATCCTCTTTATTAAAATAGATGAAGATGCCTGGCGTCGTATCCTTTTGTAAGACACTCAGCCTACAACTACCATATCCAATTCGACTCCGGTATCAATGAAAACCTGACTTCGGCACTGTCAGGTATTTTTATAATGTTGGATCAGAAAAGCTGTCTGATTAGTGGCGTTCATTGTGAGAAATACGAGTATAAAATGATGTCACGTTGACCGCAGTAAAATGAATAAAGCATGGTATGAATATGCTTATTATTTATTGATAGGTTAAAGACGAGGTGCGCATGTTGACAAGTCTGATAACTAAACGCAATTATGGGCTTGCTTTAACATAGGTGTCATGGACAATAATTTGCGTCGTTTGAGAGTATTCCATTTCAACTCCCATCAGATTTTGGATTATCAGACCTGCATATCAGTTTGCATTGGAGGTCATTGAATTATAATAAAGCCAATAAAGAAATGGAGATTAAGATCCGGGTATAGAAACTTTCAATCTTTTATTAATTCTCGTGATCCAGCAAATCTCTCCTTTTGTTACAGATTTATGATCGATATATCGAAAACCATATAACCTGAATATATCGACGTCATGCTCCAGATCAATAAATTCCCCATTGAAGTCATAAATCCTATTTTAACTCACAATTATTCTATAATAAAAACTAACAAAGGGTT
>NC_088361.1:77162592-77167592 GCF_034508935.2 Berghia stephanieae
TTATTATTATTATTATTATTATTATTATTAGTAGTAGTAGTAGTAGTAGTAGTAGTAGTAGTAGTAGTAGTAGTAGTAGTAGTAGTAGTAGTAGTAGTAGTATTATTACTATTATTATTATTATTATTATTATTATTATTATTATTATTATTATTATTATTATTATTATTATTATTATTAGTATTTTTATTATTATTATTCTTATCGTTATCATTACTTTTATCTTACAATTTGCTCCACACTTTTTCTGGTGCAAATAAAATTGCAATTTCCTCTTTAATCGAAATACTTGTGATATAAAGGTTTTGACAATTCAATGAATTTCTTTTTTTCATTTCCTATACTGGTCCCTTTTTAGGTGAATGATATAATATAATTGCAGCAAAAAAAAACAAAAAAACAAAACAGGGTATTCAATAGAAAACTTGACGCTCACTTACTAACTAAATTCATTGGATATGGATTTCTTGCACAATTTCACTAGTAAATCGCACATTCATAGACAAAAACTATTTTAGAATCCTAACAATTACCCTAAATGACATTTCCAGATTCTCTCCTCCCCAAACTTCCATCTTCTCGTCATACGTTCCAAGATCAAAGAAATATTGACGGTCCATTGCAAAGAGACCACCAGCCATTGTAGGTGATCTGGAATAAAATGATGGTAATACGGGGTGTTTTTGTAATCGCTCCCTGATAAGGATCTTTAATGGTTCACAAATTAAGAAAGATATACTTATTTGGAATTGGGGCGGCGCTTGGCGGAATTGGGGGATGGGATTCTTTTTTTCTTTCTTTTTTTTTTTTTTTTTTTTTTGGGGGGGGGGGGGGGGGTGTTGTGTGGTCTTTTGTTGCTTTTTTTGGGCATTGCATAATGTGTAGAAACTATGTAAATTTTATTTGATACCATTTAAAATGTTCGCCAATTCTTAACTTCTTGAAATGACGTAATAACTGAACTCGATGCATGTTTGGTGCTTAACATCTTTTGAACTTTTTAAAAAAAGGAATCGGTGTTACTCATATAATGGCGGGTGGTTGGATGGGAGCATCACCCTTGAATCATATACCTATGATGTTCGCATGGGTGTACGATCCGATAGTGATGTCGTTTCTTCTTCTCTTTACTAGCCTATCCTGCTTCTTTGGTTTGTGATTGTATTTTTGACAGGGGATATTATTTTTTCTGTAAATCTTCTGCCTGTTTGTTCTAGGTTATTTATAATTTAGCTTATGATATCTTTAGGTTATGATTTTGATTTACATTTGTACTACTTTTGTTAGATTGCTTGTTTTTTTGTTTCAGCGGTCTCTCATATAACCTCAATTGTGTTGGAAGAGACCTAAAGCAACAAACAAAAAAATTACTCATGTAATGCTTTTTAAAACATGGGATAAAGCATAAGTATGGTTGCCTGTGGATTGTATAGTTTTGCCACAAGCCGTGTAAGACAATTTTCCATTGAAATTATGTTGAATAGAATAATTTGCAAACCCATGATTTATACACAGTTTTGAGTTCAGCCTTAGTAAATGTGAATAGAACAGAAATTTGCGTAATTACAAGAAAACTCCTTATGATATTAATCCAAACTTTAATATAACAAATCAATCCTTAAATGAAATAATTTCCTAACCTAAGGGTAAAAATCGTATAAGCGTATTTTTGTTCTTTGTCGATATATCAAAATTCTTTCTCGGGGAGTAAGATACTGCATACAAGACTTCCGAAATTTCTATACCATCTATTCGAAGTTTCCTTGATACAAGCAGCCTGGTGACAAATTTAACTGGATATCTCATGGTTTTGGTCGATGGGATGAAATTCCAGAAATCTAAATAAGTTTTGGACACTGGTTGAAAAGCACATTTTTGCATGCCGGTTCTATTATAGAATTAATTCGTAAAAATCAACAAAAATGCCATTTAGAAAGAGATTTTTAATTTTTTAAAAATATATTTGCGTTTTGTGCGGCTATGTGGTCTAGTCGTATGACTCGCTTTCGGATCGGAAGATCCTGGATTCGAGCCTCACTCGGCGCATAATTGAGTTCTTGGAAAAGGCTCTTTACTCACATTCTCTAACCGTACTCAAGTGTAAAATGATCACCTGGTCGTAAACAACGTTGCTTCTGTCGAAAAAGATGCAATATCGCCTACAATGCGGCATGTCTCGTTCTACATGTTGCGTGTTGCTGTTGGTCAGGGTCTCTTTGAGCACGTTTAGTGGATATTGCACTATATAAAAGCTCAGTTTGCTTTGGGTATATTTTAAATTTTTATTTTTTTTGTTCTTTTTATTTATTTTTTCTTTTTTATTCCCCTTAAAATGATAATCTAGAATACGAATATTTACTTCAGACACGGGCACGTTATTAAATGAAAAGGGAGATAGTTTGTGTTAAGTCACTGTATATTATAAAATGTTGAACCCAATTAAGTTTGATTATTCTCACTCTCCGTAACAGTGTCCTCTGATCAGTTAATTTATCTGTAACATCAGTGAGGCAGGAATCATTACCCGTTTCAAAACAAAGGTTTTAACAAGTTAATTGCGTACTCTGGAAAAACAAGTATTTAAAAATCTGGCCAGAAACCTCGTCCTTCAAATATCAATCGATTTAAACGACCTTCATCTTGGCAAAACTCTCAAACCCGGGACCTCGCCAGCTTTTAAGAAGACGAGGGTCATTTAAATCGATCGTTATTTGAAGGACGGGGTTTCTGGCCAAATGTTTAAATACCTACGCGTCTTTCCAGAGTACGGCATTTAACTGGTTGAGGGGGTATCTTCATCTAAGAGTTAGTCGAGAGTATTAGTAGGGTCCCCGAGACCCTTGTTCTTTCGGATTCGTGTAAAAGTTTAACTTTATATATAAACCAAATAAAAAAAAATTATGCCTTTTGCGCCACGATATCATAAGATATCGTCGCCTAGGCATTCCACGAAGGAATATAGATAATTCATCAAACAAGATGTCTGATGTCAACAGAAATCACCCATGTTGTCCAAGTGAGCAAATTGGGGGTTACTAATCTTGCTAAAGGAAAAAAAAACGAAAGTGCCTGAAGCGGGGCTCGAACCCGTGTCATCCGGATCACAGTGCAATGCCTTAACCAATCGGCCACTTCGCCACCAAATAAGCAGACAAAAAATAACATTGGAACTGGGATCTGACCTTTCAGGGGGTCATATAGAGGTCAAACAAGGTGAAATTATGGTTTAATTCAGAACTCCTATAATATTAAGAATTTGATAACTTGCAAATAACCCCCCCAAAAAACTTTAATATGATCTAAATATATCACCTAAGAAAAAATAATTGAGTCATACATCATTTTAAGCAGTTATTGTCCTTTATTTACGTCGTCCTTGCGAAAAGAGCACAGTTTTCCGGATATCATTAAACTATTAGGAAAATTATAACTTGTAAAGAAAACAACTAACAGCTCATAATATAGAGAATTAATTATTTCCAAATTGCAAATAAATCGGATTGTGATTATTGGAGTTATCGCATATTGAATTCTGTAACTAAAAATAGAACTCATACGGTAATAGGAAATCTATAGCATTTTAAGAACGACAAAACAACTTTGGTTATGTGTCTTTAGGCTCTGTACAAAAACATATTAGCTTTATATCAAAATTCAAATGAGTTACCGACCTTTTTCACACTGGAAATAACAATAAGTATGTAATTGTGAAACATCTAGAAAATTGTTGATAAAACAATACTTTTCAAGAAAAAAACTATGAGCAGCTGAATAAGTTAAAATGATTAGTTAATAGTTAGACAGCAGTGGCTTCAAGCAGCACGGTCGAAACATGAATCAGTCTATCATTATCTTCCTTCCATTCGTATTATTTGGATTTGGTCAGACACCAATGACTCATTGACTGTGACCCAAAATACTCTCTTGAAAGACACTCATTTCAAAGTGCTGATACAGAACATCACTTGTTGGAGGGATTTTGTCGTCTCCCGTTTTGTGGATGAAAATGTTCATTCTTACGAGATCAATGTTGTGTTCATAGGCTTCATCTTGTATAATTGACATACAAAAGTCAAATAGAGATTTTGAGATATCTAGTTCATGAATAACAGGAGACTGGGGCTTTAGTAAGGATGTTATAACGTGAACCTCACCTCACCTCACTTCATTCTCATATGCGGAGTGGTCGTAGATGAGACACGAGAGATGACAACATTGAGGGCCCTCAAATTAAAATATTTTTATTCATCTAAAAAAATCTAAGCAAGGGCAATAACTCGTACAAATTGAAGGAAAAATTAACAAAAGTGTACATGTGATTTGTTTAACATTTAAAGTTTTTATGATCTTTAAGATGTTATAAAATATCGATTATTTACGAGTAATTAATTAATTGTAATTCCAATCGACCAAATGTTTTTCAAAGATATCAGTCTTACCAACTGTGAAGAAAAATAAACTTGAGTTTTTTCAGTAGGCGGCGACTCAATGAAGAGATGTATGGATCAAACTCTCCCAAGTGTATTATTATGAAATCACGGATATTCCTAGCCAACTCGAGTCAACGTCTTTGACTGTAAAACACCTGTTTCTTGATTTTGCTAAAAGACAAAATCTTTGTTTTGTGTGACAGAAGCCTTCATTTTTTTTTTTTTTTTTGAGTAGGAAAGTGATGTGCGCGTGCTGTCGTGATGATATTGTAACTGTATTTTAACGATTTGTAGTATATATGTATATCTTGTCTTTTAAAGCCATTTTCGTCGTTCTAAAAATAAATTGACACCTCCTCTTTCAAATGTAAATAACTTCGGCCCTAATTAGGATAATTACAAAATTCAAACTGCATTTTGTTCAGAAATGGTACTTATATTCTAAAATGTAATAATATTTGATTCCGATTTTCCAGACATCCGACGGTTTTTGTCAGATCATTAGACTTTTGTCCGGACAACTACGAGTAAAATCACTCTTGACAACAACCTTTTTACGAAATAAACCCA
>NC_088361.1:77180092-77195092 GCF_034508935.2 Berghia stephanieae
AAACCGGATTGTGAGGCAGATATATTTGCCAAAAATTAAAAGAACCGTAGCAAACGGGTCCCTCGTCAGTCTTTCGAGCGCGGTGTCCGCAAGGCATACGTACGATTTTGGACTCGCTACCTGCGGACGAACAGTCGGACTGGACATCCCCGCTCAGTCCCCTAGAAGTGGGTGCAGCCGTTAGCGATATTAAGTAGCAGGGATAGATGGCATTATCCCTTGTGGTGACGCACGGGCCTGGCTGGTAGAGGCAATTTATTTATTCCACTAGTGTGGAAGCACGCTAAGATTGTTACCACCCTGAAGTCAGGGAAACCAGGCGAAGGAGCCCACAGCTACAGACCAATATTACTTCTGAGCTGCCTGTACAAACTTCTGTATCGTGCGTTACTGAACCGATTGGGGGGGGGGGGGGTCCTAGACGCAGCCCTGCCACCCGAGCAGGCGGGCTTTATGGAAGGAAAGTGCACATTGAAGCAAGTCATTGCCCTGACAGAGCATAGTAAAGCAGGATTTGAAAGAAAACAGAAAACTAGTGCTGTATTCCTAGACCTATCAGCGGGGTACGATACGGTCTGGTGCAAAGGTTATAATGCTGACGTGTATTGAGTACCAAGTCCGATGTCCGGTACAATCAGCTGATTTCGAGTGGGCCGACTTCCGTGGGATCGTCAAGCAACAATAATAATATTGTAAACAATAGCGAGCGGAGAATAATTTATCGACACATTAAGACCGACATAATGATAACAGAGTTTACATTTTTGAAGAATGGCAAAATACATTAAAGAAGAACGAATCTGCAATTTGTAACCCCCATCTAAAAATAAAACCCGGTTGAACTGACGATTGAATTGTTCTTAATAAACTAAATGTCTATGTTCGATGTTCAACTATGGAGTTTCACATTTCCGCGCTATTAACAAAATTATTCTTTACAAACGCGCGAATAATAATAATAATAATAATAATAATAATGATAATAATAATAATAATAATAATAATAATAATAATAATAATAATAATAATAATAATAATAATAGAAGAAGAAGAAGAAGAAGAAGAAGAAGAAGAAGAAGAAGAAGAAGAAGAAGAAGAAGAGGAGGAGGAGGAGGAGGAGGAGGAGGAGGAGGAGGAAGGAGAGAAATGAAGAGGACTTGAAAACAAATAATCATGAAACCTACTCACCCAGTCCGTATGTCTCATGGGGAATTACATGTGCCTTATTTATTTATAAAATCAATGTCATTTTTACATTTTAAACAATTCAACACATAGAGTCTGCGTGAAACATAAAGGCAACGTTGTGGCTCACACTTGTCACCATCGACCTCAGCCGCTGGTTTCAATGAAACTACACACATCAAGCAATCAGAAACACACAAGGTAAAATAAAGTACGTAGTAGTAAGAGATTTAAAGACATTTAGGAATATGAAAGTGTATTTATCCATAGTTAAGTAGGAATAATATTTTAATAGAAATTGCCATATTGGAAGTAGTAGAAGTTCCAGTCAACAAAATCTGACAATACAGCTTTTAGGAAGTTTCATGATAAAAAATATAGTACTGAATTAGAATTGACCTCTGCCAGTATTGAAAATGCAAGAAATAATACACACTACTAAATACCGGTCCAAATTTACAAAAGGAAAAGAAGAAACTTACTGCTCTGAAGAAACTTTGGCTACTTTTATTTTCTTTTTTTCGTGATCTGCAGAGACGACAACGTTAAATTTGGCTTACATTAATTTCAGACACCACTCGGGGGAATTTCAATGCCGAAAGAGGAATTTCCGCACACAAGAAAAGGGTATTGGGATGGTATTTGGCATTGGGTTTACAGATTGTAGTTCTAAATAAATAACTGATTAGAACTATACTATGATATGTAAACACAATGCCAAATACAATCCCAAAGTTTCCTTATTTCAATTGAAGTACTGCATCAAAACCTAATTGTAGTGATTGTATAACTGGTGGTAGAGAGGGTGATGTGCTGTTGGTGGTTGTAGTTGTAGTGGAAGTCATGATGATATGGTAGTGGTGGTTGTAGTAGTAGTGATCGTGATGATGCTTTTGTGGTGGTGGTGGTTGTAGTAGTAGTGGTAGTGATGATGATGTGGTGGTGGTGGTGGTGGTTGTAGTAGTAGTGGTAGTGATGATGATGTGGTGGTGGTGGTGGTGGTGGTTGTAGTAGTAGTGGTAGTGATGATGTGGTGGTGGTGGTGGTTATAGCAGTAGTGGTAGTGATGATGATGTGGTGGTGGTGGTTGTAGTAGTAGTGGTCATGATGATGATTTTGTGGTGGTGGTGGTTGTAGTAGTAGTGGTAGTGATGATAATGGGGTGGTGGTGGTTGTAGTAGTAGTAGTGATAGTGATGATGTGGTGGTAGTGGTTATAGTAGTAGTGGTAGTGATGATGTGGTGGTGGTTGTAGTAGTAGCAGTAATGATGAGGTGGTTGTGGTGGTTGTAGTAGTAGTGGTAGTAATGATGTGATGGTGGTGGTTGTAGTAGTAGTGGTAATGATGATGTGGTGGTGGTGGTGGTTGCAGCAGTAGTGGTAGTGATGATGATGTGGTTGTGGTGGTTGTAGTAGTAGTACTGATTATGATGTGATGCTGGTGATTGTAGCTGTAGTTGTAGTAATGGTGATGTGGTGGTGATGGTGATGGTGATGGTTATAAATTAAATTAAATTAAAATTAAAATGAGCTTTTATATAGAGCTCAAAGCGCTTTACAATGGGTCCCTGGTCAACAGCAACATTTAACATGTAGGACGGGACATAACGCCTATTAGGCGATATTACAATTTTTCGGACAAAGACAACGCTGTTAACGTCCAGGTACTCATTTTACACCTGAGTACGGTGAGAGAATGTGAGTAAAGAGTCTTTTCCAAGGACTCAACTATGCGCCGAGCGCGAGGCTCGAACCCAGGACCTTCCGATCCGAAAGCGAGTGTCATACCACTAGACCACATAGCCGCACAAGAAGTGTTAGTTAAGCTGAGGTGGTAGTATCGGATGTAATAGTAGTAGTAGTAGTAGTAGTAGTAGTAGTAGTAGTAGTAGTAGTAGTAGTAGTAGTAGTAGTAGTGGTAGTGATGATTATGTTATGGTGGAGGTTGTAGTAGTAGTGGTAGTGATGATGTTGTTGTGGTAGTGGTTGTAGTAGTAATGGTAGTGATGATGATGATGATGATGATGATGATGATGATGATGATGATGATGATGAGGTGGTGGTAGTTGTAGTAGTAGTGGTGGTAGTGATGATAATGTGGTGGTGGTGGTTGAAGTAGTAGTAGTAGTAGTAGTAGTAGTAGTAGTAGTAGTAGGAGTAGTAGTAGTAGTAGTAATAGTAGTAGTAGTATTAGTAGTTGTATTAGTAGTAGTAGTAGTAGTAGTAGTAGTAGTAGTAGTAGTAGTAGTAGTAGTAGTAGTAGTAGTAGTAGTAGTAGTAGTGATGATGTGGTGGTGGTGGTTGTAGTAGCAGCGTTAGTGATGAAAGTGTTGTGGTGGTGGTTGCAGTAGTAGAGGTAGTGATGATGTGGTGGTGGTGGTGGTTGCAGTAATAGTGGTACTGATTATGATATGGTGCTGGTGATTGTAGCTGTAGTTGTAGTAATGATGATGTGGTGATGATGGTGGTGATTGTAGACGTGTAAGTTAAGATGTGTGGTAGTGTAGGATGTAATAGTATCTAGTAGTAGTAGTGGTAGTGATGATTATGTTATTGTGGAGGTTGTAGCAGTCGAAGTAGTGATGATGATGAGGTGGTGGTTGTAGTAGTACTGGTAGTGATGATGATGTTGTTGGAGGGTGGGGGGGGGTCACTTCCTATGACATAATGACAATTAAAATTTGATGTAAACTAGCATAGGACCACCACCACTCTTTCTCCCATCCAACCCCACCCCAAGTTGTTTTAATGAGACAGACCACATTGCTGATATATTGAGAGAGTAACAATTAAGAATATTAAAAATTCGATTGAAAAAGTGATAGATAAAAGTAAATGTTGATGTGTGTTTGTTATCTTTTCACCGTTGAGTCAGCCGATGATAGAGCATGAAATTACGTGTAAAAAAGTAAAAATAATATGGAATAAACACAACTACCGTACTCGTAATTAAGGATAATCCATCATGAAGTGAAATATAGGTATTATATGTCACAGTAAATAGTCCAAAGAGAAAAAGGCCGAGAACACGGCCTACTCGAAATCAGCTGAATGTACCGGAAAGCTGACTAGTAGTAAGTAGGACAAAGGTTGATGCTCAAACTTGCAAAAATCATAAGTTGCAAAAAGACTCTGAAGCCGTTCTCTTCAATCCTAGGGGAATGACACTTCCAACTTCGCCCTGGGAGACACCACGAGCAAAGTCAGGAAACAGGAATTGAGTCCCTCAGAGATCTCTTCTGGCGCCAAGGTTGTTTAATGTCTACATTAGCGACATACCGAACACTTCCTCCCTTAGGCTGGATACGCGGACGACTGGGCACTCTTTACTCAAAGTAAGGTGTGGACCCTTCTCGAGTGCGTACTCAGTGAGAATGTTACCAGACTCAAATTCTACTTTTTACAAGTGGTACCTCAAGACAAACACTTCAAAAACCGTGGCCACAAAATTCTGTCTTTGCAGCGGCTGGCACACCCATTAACTGAACGTCCTCTTCGGGCACCAGCTTCTCCCTTTTGAGCCGAATCTGAAGTACCTGGGGTCACGCTGGGCCGCAGCCTTACCTATCGAATCAATCTTGAAGGAGTTGCCCGGAAGATAGAGATCACCAGAGTCTTCTGAGGAAGCTGGTGGGAACAACTTTAGGTGCTAATCAAGCACTTCTGAGGACGTCTGCCCTGGTACTATGCTATTCTACCGCGGAGTGTTGCGCTCCAGTGTAGGGCAGAAGCAAGAACTTTGAGAAAGTCGATGTAAAACTTTGCAAGTCCATGTATATAGTCTCGGGAATGCTCGCAACAAAGCCAAGTGAATGGGGCCCGATAAAGACAGCAATCCAGTCTCTCCTTCCCCCCCCCCCCCCCCCCCCCCCCCCCACACACACACCCACCTAGATGTCCGACAGGAGACGATTACAACTAGCTGGCTTGATAAGATCAAGAGAGGGAATGGGGATATCCTTCTTAAGAGCATAATGGACGGTGCCCTGTTTGGAGCCGAAATAAGTCTTGGCAACAATTTGCAGGCTGCATATACGAGATGGAAGTCGGTTTGGACGAATTCAAACCCTCAAGGGGGCGGGAACATCGACTTCGGTAAGAACCTGCCTCAAGCCATCCTCTATTCATCAGTGGGGACTTGCCACTCGTCCAACATGTACTCGTTGTGGTTAAGACCGTCCCTCCAGGAAAATGCCTTCCTCCCACCCCCCCCCCCCCCCCCTTCCCCGATTTTTTTTAAAATTATGCCACAAAAATGCCTCCGAAAAAGTGAATTTATGCCCACAAATAATGCCAGGAACGACAAAATATACAGTCAATAAATGTGGCGATTTGTTGTTCTGCTGATGCAACTTGTACACACACACACACACACACACACACACACACACATATATATATATATATATATATATATATATATATATATATATATATATAAATCAAACAATATACACATTTAAAAACAAGAAGAGGGAGAATTTAATTTAAAAAAAGACTACAACAGAGATCTCAACCCAAAACATCGAAAGCCACTAAAAATTGACGCAATCTAGATATGGTATCTACATCTGAAAAGCAAAAAAAAAAAAAGAGAAACGAATGCCCATGAAGTTATGCGATAATTATTATTATTAGCATTAATGTTAGGTATCATTAACATTATCATTCATAGAAGAACCAATTTCTCTTAATCCTACAATGTCATCATGCCTACCTTTGTATGAAAAAATCTTGTTATCTAACAACAACAACAACAACAACAACAACAACAACAACAACAACAACAACAACATTAAGTTTTTCTTCACACTTTCATAAAGGGAACGAACAAAATAAGTTTACCTCAATGTTCTTCATTTTTCAAAACTTTAATGATATTTCACAATACTAGAGCCATTACCAAGCTAAGCATATTGTCATGTAAGGTAGAATAAGCTCTACTCTTCTGATGTGTTGTCAGCATAAAGCAACTTAAGTTGACTTCGTTACAAAAACCATCCCTATTTCATAATGTAGTCATTCTATAATAACCCTTGATTGATAAATTATGCTACAACTAGGGAAAATTATACCCTTAAAGCCCATTTCAGTCCTAGGGGTGACTTTCCACCCTTGGCATACGTATTTGTTTTACAAAACGGCCAATTATTAACGCAGAAACTTCAAATTTGGCGATTATTCTTAGCTTCACCCCCCCCCCCCCCCTTATCCACCCAATGGTCTGGTCTAATTTTGTTTATATGGTGTAAATAGTTTGACCGCCACAAACCGGTAATGTAAACCACGGAAAATTTCCATTTTGTGGGCAATAAAATATCATTATTATCATTATTATTATTATTATTATTATTATTATTATTATTATTATTATTATTATTATTTCAATCTTGCATGTAAATATTATGCATTGTTACCTTATTATGGTTATCTTATATATGTATGGATGTATGTGTGTGTGTGTGTGTGTGTGTGTGAGTGCGAACGTGTGTATGTGTGTGTGTGTGTGCGTGTGTGTGTGCTTTGCATGTCACGGTTACATGCGTACATTTAAGTTGATATACTATCTTTACCACGTGTATCATTATTGTAATCTTTCAATCAATAGATTTCTAGCATTACAATTAATATTAAGGCCATTCAAGAGGTTTTATCATATTTCGCCCAGTGCCATATGTTATGTTATATGTTATGTTGTTGTTGTTGTTATTATTATTATTATTATTATTATTATTATTATTATTATTATTATTATTATTATTGATACGTTTATTATTATTATTATTATTATTATTATTATTATTATTATTATTATTATTATCTTTATCATCATCATTATTATTATTACTATTATTATTATTTTTATTATTATTATTATTAATATGTTTGATATTATTATTATTATTATTATTATTATTATTATTATTATTATTATTATTATTATTGTTATTATTATTATTATTATTATTATTATTATTATTATTATTATTATCATTATCATCATTATTATTATTATTATTATTGTTATTATTATTATTATTATTATTATTATCATTATTATTATTATTATTATTATTATTGATACGTTTACTATTATTATTATTATTATTATTATTATTATTATTATTATTATTATTATTATTATTATTATTACTATTATTATCATATATTATTATTATTATTATTATTATTATTATTATATTATTATTATCATTATTATTATTATTATTATTATTATTATTATTATTGTTATTATTATTATTATTATTATTATTATTATTGTTATTATTATTATTATTATTATTATTATTATTATTATTATTATTATTCTCCTTCTTCTTCTTCTTCTTCTTCTTCTTCTTCTTCTTCTTCTTCTCTTCTTCTTCTTCTTCTTCTTCTTCTTCTTCTTCTTCTTCTTCTTCTTCCCTTATTATTATTATTATTATTATTATTATTATTATTATTATTATTATTATTACTATTATTATCATTATCATTTTCATCATCATCATCATCATCATCATCATCATTATCATCACCAGTAGCATAATTATTACTTTTACATAGTACCTTTAACATCATTATTTTCACATCGTCATCATCATCATCATCATCATCATCATCATCATCATCATCATCATCATCATCATCATCATCGTCGTCGTCATCGTCGTCATCATCATCATCGTCATCATCATCATCACGGCTATCACCAACCATCATCGTCTTCTTCAAATCGTAACAACAATCATCCGCATTCATCATCATCATCATCACCATCATCGTCATCATCAATCTTAATATAAATTAAGCGTGGTTAATCCTCTCACGCTGGGCTTAAAAGTCATGGCATGACATCATAATATAGCATTATGGTGAAATCAATCTTAAAGTACTGAATTCGATTTGACTCTAATCCGTTATCTTATCTTGCAATTTTTAACGAGGGAGCAGAACCAGTAAGCACGTCTGGTTAAGCCTTTAGACTGATGAAGACCGAAATCCACCGAAATGCACAGAAAGCTACCGAAATCCACTCAAGTAGGGATTGAACCAGAGACTATGAGAGATAGACAGACGTGGGAATTGAACCAGAGACTATGAGATGAGAGCACCAGTGGGGACTGAACCAGAAACTATGAAAGGTGGGGATTGAACCAGAGACTATGGGAGGTGGGCACCAGTAGGGCGTGAACCCAGAGCTATGTGAGGTAGGCATCAGTGGTGATTGAACCAGAGACTATGAGATGAAGAGCACCAGTGGGGATTGCACCAGAGACTATGGGAGGTGGGCACAAGTGGGGATTGAACCCAGGACAATGTGAGGTCGGCACCAGATGAGTGAACCAGGGACGATGGGAGGTGGGCACCACTGCTTAAACAGGACTCATAGTCTGTGGTGGGCGCCAGTGGGGATAGGAACAGAGCAAGGGAGGAGGGCACCAGTGTGGATTGAACCAGATACTCAAGGAGGTGGGCACAATTGGAGAGTAAACCAGAGACTATAGGATGAGAGCATCGGTGGGGATTGACAAAGAGGCCATGGGAGGTTGGCATCAGCGGGGAAAGGACCAAGACTATGGGAGCAGGTCACTAGTGGGGGTGAACTCAGAACTGTGTGAGGTGGGCATCGGGGGGGGGGGGGGGGGGGGGGGGGGGGGGGGGGGTGAACCAGAGACTATAGGAGCAGGACACAAGTGGGGATTGATCGGAAAATGGTGGGCGGACACCGGTGAGGAGCCTACCAGGGACTCAGAGATATGGATACAAGACTATGAGAGGTGGTTACCAGTGGGGAGTAAACCTAGAACTATGTGAAGTGGGTACCAGTGGGGAGTGAACCAGAGACTATGGTAAGTGGACACCAGTTGAGAGAAAACCGGAGACCATGGGAGGTGGGCATCAGTGGGGAGTGAACCTAGAACTATGTGAGTTGGTACCAGTGGGGATTGAACCCGAGACTGTGGGATGTGGGCATCACACAGTGGAGAGTGAACCCAGAGTATGTGAGATGGGCACCATCGGGGAGTGTACCAGAGACTATGGGAGGTGTGTACCAGTAGGGACTGAACCTAGAACTATGTGAGGTGGGTACCAGTGGGGATTGAACAAGAGAATGTGGAAGGTGGGCACCAGTGGGGAGTTATCCCAGAACTATGGGAGGTAGGTACCAGTGGGGAGTGAACCAGAGAATGTGAGAGATGGGAACCAGTGGGGATTGAACCAGCGACTATTGGATGAGAGCACCGGTGGGGATTGGACGCGGGAGAATGGGATGGGGACACAATTGGGAAGTGAACCCGGGATTTGGGGCTTGTTATCTGTCGGTAACGAACTATGGGAGGTTGACAAAATTGAGAGTATAGTAGGTTGACACCATTGGGAGTGAACCTGGGACTATGGGAGGTTGATAGCAGTGTGGGATGAGCCAGCGGCTATGGGAGAGTGACACAATTCGGGGGGGGGGGGGGGGGGCTGAACTCGAGACCATGGAAGGTGGACACCAATGGATAGAGAACCCAAAGTTAAGGAAAAAGCATCCAGTGGAAAATGAACATGAGACTATTTGAGGTTGACACCAGTGGGGAGTGAACCTGGGAATATTGGAAGGGGACAACAGTAGGGAACGAACCCAGGATACCGAGACGTGGATACTATGAGTGAGTAATGAACCTGGGACTATGGGATGATGACACCAATCGGGAACGTACACAAGAATATAGGATGAGATGCAAGTGGCGAGTGAACCAGGGGCTGTGAGATGTGGACAATACTGGAGAGTGAACCCAAGGCTGAAGAAGAAGACACAAAGTGAAGAGTTACCCCGTAATACCTCGGGTGGACAAAAGTGGGGACTGATCATGGTACTGTGGGAGGTCGACACAGAGGTGATTGAACCTGGGACTAAGAGAGGTGGGCCCAAGTGGAGAGTAAAACTGGGATCAGAAAATGGTAGACGTCCGTCACGTGAGGAGCCTACCCGCGACTCAGAGATATGGATACAAGTTAATATTGAGTGAACCCGGGCTGTGGGAGGTAGGCATCAATGGGTAATGAACCCACAAGTGTGTGAGGTGGACACCAGTGGGGAGTGAACCCGGAGCAATGGGGATGGACACCAATGGGGAATGATCAAACGACTATGGCCTGGACACTACTTAGGAGTGAACCCAAGGCTAAGGAAAAAGACACCCAGTGGAGAGTAGCCCCAAATCCAAGTGGGGTGGTCACAAGTGGGGAGTGAACCTGGTACTATAGGAGGTGGACACCAGTGGGTATTGAACCCGGACCTAGGGGAGGTGGAAATAAGTGGGGAGTAAACATTCGACTATGGAAGATGTACACCAGTGGGGAGGCCCAAGACTCAGAGAGGTGGATACCAGTGGGGAGTAAACCCGGTACCGGGGGAGGTGGACACAAGTGGGGAATAAACCTGGGCCTGTGAGATGTGGACACTACTGGGGGCTGAACCCAGGGATACGGAAGAAGAGAGTGGAAGGTGAACCCGAGACTATCTGGAGCAACACCAGCGAGGAGTGAACATGGAACAACATGTCGACATCCTGAAAACTTGGAAATCCAACTTCCAAAGTCCTGGGCTCGTTTCCCACTCGTGCCCATCTCAGGTAGTCTATAAGTAATAATCAAATTTATTCTTATTCTATAATGTCTACATATTATCTATATCTATATATCTAAATATAATATTCACTATATTGCATGAATTGGATACATTCCTATTTAATTTATTTTTAGGTATTTATAGATAGTATGCACTTGGCTAAGAAGCTCATAACATTGCCATCCGGAAGTATAATGGACCAACACACAAAACTGTGTGTATCCATGAACGTTCATAGTCAGGTTAATACAGTTCAGTGAGCATTACTCATAAACGCGGATGGCAAAAAAAAACAATAACAAAGACCTGAGTGACGTCATCTTCGAACTATCTATATGTTATTTAATGCGGATTTCTGTGTATTTTTAATGTCAATACTTAAACCCATTTATATTCTTTGCCACGTCTGTTGTACAATTTCCCAAAAGGATGAATAAAGTTTATTATTATTATTATTATTATTATTATTATTATTATTATTATTATTATTATTATTATTATTATTATTATTATTATTATTATTATTATTATTATTATTATTATTATTATCATTATTAATAATAATAATAATAATATTATTATTATTATTATTATTATTATTATTATTATTATTATTATAATTATTATTATTATTTCGGTAGATTTCAGTGGATTTCTATAGATTTTATGGATTTCGGTATTCAGCTAAAGAGAGTATGATTTGAAAGTGTTTTGTGGTCATAGGGTTAATTTGAATGTGACAATGACTCAATGACTCAAGTTAGTAGATATGGCAATGAAGAGGAGTGGTAAAAAGATTATGATTTAGAAGAGAGACAGTAGCACGTGTGGGCCAAAGTGATTGATTTAAAGAATGTCAGGGTTAAGGCATGGCTATTTCGTCACAAGTTGTACAGAGCGTGCATGACTAGCCTCCTTTATTTGTATCAGGTGAGTATCGTTCATTTCCAGTGATCGGGTCACGGTCAGGTCACTATCGGTGATAATTGTTTACCTCGTCAATTCGTGGCGTATCAGAAATTATGTTATTTTTTAAATTGATATTTGCCGCTTTATTTCACTCATCAAATAAAAAGTAATCAAAAATTTCACACGTTCATAGCAGCTAAGACAAGAAATTCATTTTTATTTCTGTACATTAACCCTTTACCCGTTCTCTCACGATTACGATCTAAAATTTAAATGCATGACAAATGAAGTGTTTTAGTAAAATATTTATAACTTTTTAAAAAAATTGTTTGAAAGTTGCGTATGCAATAAACACATTTTTCTCTAAATTCCAGTTAAGTTATTATCGCGCTCCCAACTCTCTGGTTAAAGAAAAAGTGTCAAAAAATGCAGTATCTGGAAAATGGTTGGACGAGAGGTAAATCAAACTATAACCCAGTTAAACAATAAGCTATAGATACACAGCACACACGACATCCAAAACAATGTAGTATCAAAAGGTTACACGAATATGAATGGTATTCTCAATAGATAAACGGGATGAGATTTTTAAATAATATTTTTTTCCAATACGTCCCAAGAACAAGGATCGCATGAAAAAATCTGGCAATTGGGTTTTTTTTACCACATTGAAATTCAAATATCGAGAATAAATGATAATAAATTCTCTTAATTCTAAGGGGAAATTTGTCAATACAGTCAATTCGAAAGGAATACTGGAATAATCCAGATGTCAACAGTTGTGGGCTATATATATATATATATATATATATATATATATATATATATATATATATATATATATATATATATATATATATATATATGTCTAACTTTTCCCGACTCTCTTTTTGTCGAGGCAATTAGGGATGCTTTCTTTATTCAGCTGGTGACACAGGCTACGAGACACCGACTGAACCAAACTAGTAATATACTTGACTTGGTAATATGTAACGATGATTATTGGATTAATAACATTGACCATTTGCCTTCGGTGGGTAAAAGTGATCATGACTCACTTCTTATATCGTTAAATCTTTCATCCGCCAAACATCCTTCACATGTTTATTTTGATTATTTCAAAGGTAATTACAATTCTTGTAGAGAAGACCTGAATGCCGTGAATTGGGATGCTCTTGAAGGCTACGGTGTGAATGAAGCGTGGTTGTTTTTTAAAGACAAACTAAAATGTATAGAATCTAAACACATTTCATTAAGATAAACAAAAAATTTAGTTCTAATAAACCATTGTGGTTGACAAAAAACGTTAAACGTACAATTAATAAGAAACAAATTGTATAAGAAATTCAAAAAGTATCCTACAACAAATAATTTTCATAATTATGTCAAGGTTAGAAATAACACCAAATACACGATTCAAAATGCTATGAAAACGTATGAATGTACATTGGCACACGAATGTAAGAATAGTCCGAAAGGTTTTTGGAGATACGTAAACAGAAAGTTGAAAAGAAAACCAGGTGTTAGTGTTTTACTGAAAGATGATGGTACCAAGGTTACTTCCGATATAGATAAAGCTAATGTTTTAAATGATTATTTTTCATCTGTGTTTGTTCAAGAAGACACTACAAATATACCAAATTTCAATGTTACAAATCAATTAAACGTCCCCGATTTTTATATTACACAAGAAGACATACTTGCCAAATTGTTGAATTTAGACGTGACTAAAAGCATGGGACCCGATTCCCTTCACCCCCGTTTACTGAAAGAAGTGGCCTTTGAAATATCACAGCCGCTATCAACAATATATAATAAGTCTCTTGCATCTGGTACCTTACCCAGTGAATGGAAACAAGCCAATGTTACTGCCAGTCATAAAAAGGGCAGCAAACTAGATGCTGCAAACTATAGACCCATCAGCTTAACATGCATACTCTGTAAGGTTACGGAATCTTGAAAGACCGAATAATGGACTTTCTCGAAAGTCATACGATGCTAAACGATAACCAGCATGGTTTTAGATCAAAGAGATCATGCATTACTCAACTTTTACAGGTGATGGAGGATTTTACCAAGTTAATTGATCGTGATCAATTCATTGATGTTGTTTATCTTGATTTCCGCAAGGCGTTTGATTCTGTACCTCATGAGAGATTATTCATTAAACTAAAAGCATATGGATTTAAAGGGAATATCTTTAACTGGATTAAAGACTTTCTTAATAACCGTATACAAAGAGTCATTGTCAATGGGGTGGGGTCGGATTTTAAGAATGTAATTAGCGGTGTACCCCAAGGAAGCGTATTGGGACCACTTTTATTTCTTTTATATATAAATGATTTACCATGTGGCATAACTGTTTGCAGACGATACGAAGATCTATCGTACAACTGAACATCATAACATTCTACAAAATTATATATTTTCACTTTTCAAATGGTCTATAACATGGCATTTGGACTTTAATGTTTCGAAATGTAAAGTATTACATATAGGAAAACATAAGCCATGTCATAATTATTTTACCGATACTTCTAAGTCAAATCTACTTTCCGTTGTGCCTTATGAAAAGAATGTGGGAGCTACTATTGATTCACTTTTGAATTTTGATGTAGATCTACATATTGATAATTGTGTAAGCCGTGCAAACAGAATGATGGGAATAATATATAGAACCTTTATAAGTCTTGATAAAACCACATTTTTATATTTGTATAAATCGCTCGTTCGACCAATTCTAGAATACGGAAATTGCATCTGGAGCCCATGATATAAAAGACAATCTATTAGTATTGAAAGTGTACAGAGGATAGCTACCGAAAAGATTTATACAATACAGTATTTATCTTATAAGGAAAGGTTAGATTTTCTTGACTTACCCAGTTTGAAATATAGAAGAATTCGTGGGGATTTGATTCAGGTTTATAGATTGGTACATGGTCTGGATATGATAGACCTTTCTGATTTTATTTTCTTATTCTAATATTACTTTTACTAAAGGGGACAAGTTTAAAATTTTTGTCTCTAGATGCAAAACAAACATAAGACAAAACTGGTTCGGTATTCGTATATTCCAGAAATGGAACAGTTTGAAATTTGAAACAAAGAATGCAAAATCTATGGATTATTTCAATGTGTTAGTAGACAGGGAATTATATGATGGGAGATTTATATAAGTGACCCTACGCCTCGAAGCGGTATTAAGTCGGGATTTGGAAAACGAAGAAAACCAGTTTTAAAGTGGAAATGGTCAAATTGATCAAATTTCAGTTTTTGGTTGTT
>NC_088361.1:77200092-77247592 GCF_034508935.2 Berghia stephanieae
AATGACAGCTACGGAAATTTAAAATAATTGGATTCATAAAATTGAAAGCATAAAGGAAATGCTAAAGTTATGGGGAAAAAGAGACCTTTCTCTGATTGGAAAAATAAACATAACCAAAACTTTTGGTATTTCTAAGTTAATCTATATCATGCAAAGTATTTCAATCCCGTTGACTGCATTAGAGGAAATAAATAGATTGTTCTTTAAATTTCTGTGGCAAAAGAAAACTTCAAATAGTAGAGACTATGTGTAACGATAGAAGGAATGGAGGCCTGAACATGATTGACATCATTTCTTTACAAAAATCCTTATTTATTTATTTATTTATTTATTTATTTATTTATTTATTTATTTATCTATTATTATTATTATTATTATTATTATTATTATTATTATTATTATTATTATTATTATTATTATTATTATTATTATTATTATTATTATTATTATTATTATTATTATTATTATTATAATCACTATCAATACTATTATTGCTATATTTTTCAATGACTGATTAACCCAAGTCGTTGCCTATGTACACTCAGATTACTCCGCATAGGGTTGTAGCTCATCAAGGAAGGAATTCCCATCCTTACATTTACTCATGTTTCTTGACAATAATTTTTGTTTACTGTTTTTGATTATATATGAGGATCTGAAAAGTGATATAAAATCAAACATTATTATTGTTATTATTACTGTTTTTGTTGTTCTTATTATTGTTCTTGTAGTTATTGTCGTTGTTGTTGTTATTATTATTATTATTATTATTATTACTATTATTATTATTATTATTATTATTATTATTATTATTATTATTATTATTATTATTATTATTATTATTATTATTATATTATATTATTATTATTATTATTATTATTATTATATTATATATTATTATTATTATTATTATTATCATTATTATTATTATTACTCCTACTACTACTACTACTACTACTACTACTACTACTACTACTACTACTACTACTACTTCTACTACCACTACTACTACTACTACTACTACTACTACTACTACTACTACTACTACTACTACTACTACTACTACTACTACTTCTACTACCACTACTACTACTAATATTTAACATCATTTTTATTATATAATGCCAATGAGATTATAATCAATGAGGAGTTTTGTGGCCCTTTCGATGACCCAGACTTCCAGGCAGCAACTATGAGTGTACCAGGGTTATTAAGTCATGCTAAGTCGAGGGTTTTTTTTTTTTTAAATATTATATAGAGAGAATGAATAAAAAATCATAAATTATTTAAGGATCTCGTCTTCAAAATTACACAAGAAACTAACCTACACCAAGTCAATTTCCTGGACACAACCCTCTGCCTCAAAACTAACACGTACAAACCATACAAGAAACCCAACAGCGCCCCATTATACAGCCACAAACACTCCAACCACCCACCCACGATAATAAAACGAATACCTACAATGATAGAACAACGACTAAACAACCTTTCTTCAAATAAAGACTTATTCAATGAAACAAAACACGACAATGAAATGGCACTCAAATCAAACAGAGCGGCCGCACCTCAGCACGAAAATATAAAAATGGGATGCACGCCACAACACCAAAGCAAAACAGAAAAAGGAACATGTTAATATGGTTCAACCCGCCAATCAACAACGCAGCCACTTCAAATATCGGCAAACAGTTCCTCGCAATCATCGATAAACACGTCTCGAAGAACCACCTACTGCACAAAATAATCAACAGAAACAACATCAAGATAAGCTGCAACTGTGCGCAAAACATGAAACAGATAATTACCAACCACAACAGACAAATCATATCCGAACCCAAAAATATAAAAAATAAAGACAACTGCAATTGCAGAAAGAAGGACGAATGCCCTCTAAAAGGAAACTGCCAAAAAAGCGCCGTAGTCTACAAAGCCACCATAGCCACGGACTACACCATAGCTCAATATATCGGCAGCACAGAACCCCCATTCAAAACAAGATACAGCAACCACAAAGCCTCCATAATACACGAAAGCAAAGCAAAAATTAGCAATGCACTATTGGGAACAGATACACACTAACAAAACGCCAACCATAACATGTGTGATAGTCAAGCAAAGCAGCCCCTACAGATGCGGTGCTACAAAATGCAACCTGTGCCTGACATAGAAACTGGAAATACTATTACACAACCACAGAAACAACAACACCTCAAACAAAAGATCAGAACTAATGACAATGTGCAGATACTCTAATAAATTCAAGCTCAAAACACAAAAGGTTAAATAACCCTCCCTAATAAATTCAGGCTCAAAACAAAAGGTTAAATAACCCCCCCCCCCCCCCCCCAACGGGCCCATTATAACAAATATTATTATTATTATTATTATTATTATTATTATTATTATTATTATTATTATTATTATTATTATTATTATTATTATTATCATTATTATTATTATTATTATTATTATTATTATTATTTTTATTATTATTATTATCATCATCATTTTTACCACTATCATTAGAACTAGTATCTACCCCTACCCCCTCGCCCTCCCACACACCCCCACTCCCCCCCCCCTCCCTGCCCCCTTTTATCCCCACGCAACCACATTCCACAACACACACACATGTATACACCACACACAACACACACACACACACACACATACACGCAATGAGAACACACCACATTATGTCACTACACAACAACACTGATCACCGCTAAATCAACAACACAACGGAAGTAAGGACTCAAGAAATAAACATCGACCCCTCGAATGAAAAAAGCACACTACGGACATTATATATTTATGAGTGTTGGTGGGTACTTGTAGGTACGAGAGTGTTCGATAATTTAGGTTCCAATATTCCTAAGCACACAGAACAATCAGCATAATGAGCCAGGCCACAAAAATTATATTTAGAATACTTATGAAAAGAATGAGGAGCAAGATCTCTCAAGAGATAAGTGACGAGCAGTTTGGTTTTGTTAAAGAAAAGGGTACGGTAAATGCAATCTTACATTGAAAACAATAATGCATCGGTTAATCGAAAAACAAAAATCAATTTATCTATGCTTCATTGATTATTCCAAAGCTTTTGACAGCACGAAACGCTATTCAAAATCTTAGAAAAGATCGGTGTAGACAATAAAGACCTTCGACTTGTGAAAAATTTATACTGGAATCAAACAGCGTGTGTCAAAATGGATAATGAAACATCGGACTTCTTTAACATCGAGAAGGGAGTAAGACAAGGTTGCGTCTTATCACCGGACCTTTTAAACATATATTGTGAAATAATATTCAAAGAAATTGAAGATATGAAAGGCATCGTCGTTGGGGGGCAGAATATGAATAGCATAAGATACGCAGACGATGGTACTCTGGTGGCATACTCTTCAGAACACATGCAGAAACTTTTAGATATACTGGTGTGCAGTGAAGAAATGGACCTGAAACTAAATGTTAAGAAAACCGTATGCATGGTGGTCTCAAAGAATGTCAACAACACGATATTCCACTTGTCAAGCAAAGGAGAGGCCATCAAACAAGTAAAGAAATTTAAATATTTAGGCACTATCATTACCCATGACGCACGTGGCATCGACGATATAAAACAAAGAATAGCAATCGCAAAAAATGTGTTCCATAAAATGCGGCCAGTTGTGTCAAACAACAACCTAAAGTTGAAGACCAGAATGAAAGTGGTAGAAACATGTGTTATAAGTACCCTTTTATACGGTTGTGAAACGTGGACGCTTGACAAAGAATGTACGAGGAGGTTAGAGGCATTTGAGGTGTGGATGTATAGAAGAATATTGAGTCTGTCATATGGACAGACAGGTATACGAACGAGGAAGTGTTGGAGAAGGTGAGAAAGGGAAGAATACTGATCGATACCATCAGAAAGAGGCAGCAGCTGCAGCTTCTTATGGTTCACACTATTATGTTATGACGATCGACCCAATCAGCAAAGTCCGGTCCGCATTCGTGCACCGTCGCGAACCCGCCTGGTAGCATCGTCACAACACACCTTTCGACTAGATGCTCTGCCGTTTCGGGTTCTTGTCCACAGCGTGGACATAAAGGACAGGAAGTTAGACCCCACTGATGTAACGCACCGGCCGTTAGGCAGCTCCTCGACCGAAGCCGATTCGCAGCTACCCAGTGTCTCCTCTTACTGGTATCAAAGCCTGGCAACTTCTCACCAAGCTTAGAGGAGTGTAGGTCCCCGCCCCCACGAGGGATTGAATTCGTCCAAACCGACTTCCATCTCGTATGTGCAGCTCTGTCCGTAGTCAGGGGTTCTGCGTACAAGGGTTGCCGGAACTTATTTCGGCTCGAAACGGGGGGCACCGTTCATTATGCGCATGAGAGGGGTATCCCCATTCCCTCTCTCTTTGTTCTTACTCAGCCAGTTTCCCGTAATGGTCTCCCTCCGGACATCGGGGGGCTGGATCGCTGCCATTACCGGGCCCCATTCTCTAGGGGTTGTTGCTAGCGTTCCCGACACTATGTGCATCGACTTGCGAAGTTTTACATCCACCTTCTCAACGTTTCTGCTTCTACCCCACACTGGAGCGCAATACTCCGCGGTGGAATAGCATAGTGCCAGGGCGGATGTTCTCAGGAGCGCTTGGCTAGCGCCCCAAGTCGATCCCGCCAGCTTCCTCAGAAGACTATTCCGCTTCTCTATCTTCCGGCAACCCCTTCGAGATGAACCCGATAGGTAAGGCTGCGATCCAACGTCACCCCTAAATATTTTGGACGCGGCTCATATGGGAGTGGCTGGTCCCCGACTAGGACATTCAGTTTACGGGTGTGCCAACCACTGCATAAGTGAAATGCAGTGGCCACGGTTTTTGAAGTGTTCATCTTCAGGTACCACTTGTCAAAGTAGGATTTGAGTCTGGTGACGTCCTCGCTGAGTACGCTCTCGAGACGGGTCCACACTTTACTCTGAGTAACGAGTGCCCAGTCGTCTGCGTATCCCAGCCTCAGGGAGGAAGTGTTCGGCATATCGCTAATGTAAACGTTAAACAACATTGGCGCAAGTACCGACCCCTGAGGGACCCCATTCTTCAATTTCCTAACTTTGCTCGTGACGTCTCCCAGCGCGACGTGGAATTGCCTTTCCCCTAAGATCGAAGAGAACAACTTCAAGGTCTTTTTGCACCTTATGATTTTTGCAAGTTTGAGCATTAACCCATCGCACCAGACCGTATCGTACGCCGCTGATAGGTCTATAAACACAGCACCTGTTTGCTGTTTTCTCTCGAACCCGTGCTCAATATGCTCTGTAAGGGCAATGACCTGCTCCGTGGTGCACCTCCCTTCCCTGAAGCCTGCCTGCTCAGGTGGCAGGGCAGCGTCTAGGACCGGCCCCCATCGGTTTAATAGAACACGCTCCAACAATTTGTAAAGACAGCTCAGCAGCGATATGGGTCTGTAACTGTCTGCCTCCTTCGCCGGCTTCCCTGGCTTCAGGATGGCAACTATCTTCGCGTGCTTCCACACTTGTGGAAGCTTTCCTTTTGCAAGGACGTCAGACATTGCCTCTGCTAGCCAGGCCCGTGCCCTGGGGCCCAGATGCGTCACCATATCGGGATATACACCATCTATCCCTGCTGCTTTGCCGTTCTTTACTTCGCTAATGGCTGCACCCACTTCTCGGGGACTGAACGGGGCCGTCCAGTCCGACTCCTCCGCAGGTAGCGAGTCCAAAATCGTACGGTACGCCTTGCGGACACCGCGCTCAAAAGCCTGATTAGGGACCCGCTTACTACGGTTCTTAATATTCTTGGCAATTGTGTCTGCCTCGCATTCCGGTGCAGCCTTCGCGAAATTCCGATCTGGGTCCAATTTCTTTATCAAACGCCAAGCGTGGCGGCTGGAGTGTGTAAAGTCGAGACTTTCCACGGTCTCCTGCCACCGTTGCTTCCTTCCCTCTGCCAGAGACTGAAGTAGTCTATCGGCTGTGTCCTGGGACTGGGTCTGCTGGTACTCTCGGTACAGCTCTTCCGACTCTGCTGTCCAGCAAGGGTGTAGAATTTCCGCTTGCCCCGTGGAATAGAGCGTTGAGCGCGCTTAACCAGTAGCCAACTAAATCTGGTTATATTCTTGGACTTGGGAGGAATGGCAGGGCAGACCTGCTCGATATAGGAACTGAATTCCTCCCAGTCAGCCTTCCTGAAATTCCATCTGCAAAGTGGGAGAGACTGCACCCTCGGTATTGTCACCCCAGCTGTGACAAGAACCGGCCTGTGCTGGCTATGCGGAAAGTCCCCGAGGACTGTCCGCTTCACCTGCAGCGGTTCACCGTTCGCGCCTTTCGTTACGAGGGTGAGGTCTGGAGTATACTCCTTCTTATGGCGGGTACCCCGGAAGGTACCCTTGGCTGTAGGATCGTACACTAGGTGTAGATCGTTACAGTCCATCCATGAGCGGAGTTGTCTTCCTGCCTCGTTGCAGTCTCGGTAGCCCCATTCGTGATGGTGGCTATTAAAGTCTCCCAGACAGATGGAAGGATGGCTGACCACCGGTACCGGTGGTGTAGTCCAAGTCGCTCTAGGTGGTTTGTAAATATTATGCAGACACAGTCCACCTACTTCCACGGAAATTCGGTTCACCCCATTGCTGTCCGTTACGCTCTCAATGACCCTTACCTTCGATGGCTCTTTAGCGTAAACGCTAACCCCTCCTTTGAGCCTCGAAGTGTCCTCGCGTTGGACCACCGTATAGCCTGGGATCTGGAATCGGGAAGATTGCGCGCCTGAATAAAGGTGGGTCTCCTGTAACAGGAGGATATCTACGCAGTGAACGGCCAATAGCTTTGATAAAAGCTCATTTTTTGCCATACTCTGGCTCTCGACGTTCAGGGACAATATACGCGTCAGCTCGCCATCCCCGCCGTCGCATTTTCCGATCGGCAGGCCGCGAATCGATTGATGCATGGGACGTTTGCTTTTTTCTCGGACGTGCCGACGACCCGGCGACACGAACGCGGTATTATTTGGCTAGGCGGCAGACCGCTTCGCCATTGGTGGGACTGATTAGGACTCGACACAAGGACAATAGTGTGGCGCCCGGGATAGGGCTGCTATTCGGGCACCGGGTTTGGATCAAATTTAGTCACACACCGGGGCGAGCAGCTCATGTGGCTCGTTGGCTCGATACCCGGGATGGTCTCGTGACGGTCGACCGGGGTTTACACCTTTGCCCTCCCGTGTGCCTCAAGCCCCCTCACCAACTGCAAGGTAAAGATCCACGAGGGGGCAGAAAGAGGCAGTTACGGTTTCTGGGACATGTGTGGAGAAGAGACGGAATAGAAAAGTTGGTAACATCTGGGATGATCGAAGGAAAGAGAACTAGAGGAAGACAAAGAATGACTTATCTAAAAAAAAATATATAAGAATGGCCAGATGTGACTTAAAAAGCAACACAGATTTCATGCGCACCGCAGAGGATCGTGATTCGTGGAGACAGCTGACCGGTAACGTGCTCAAGAGCACAAGCCACGATGGATGATGATAATCCCTAAGCCTATGTTTATTGTTGTATGTATAAAACTAAACTGGCAAAGTGACGACAAACATTGGATGTCTCTCATTCCTGAGGTTATATAAAAAAAGAGTTGTTGAATAAAGGATTTCTGCACAATCATATGATTTTAATCCTGTACACACATTCTTAAGCTGGTAAATGTGGAGTTGCAAGGGGAATGTAATCATGGAATTTATGGATTTTCTTCACGCGCTTATCACGTATTATCACACTTATGTAAAATAATCCGCGAGCAATCTCGTAAGTATAAATCCTAATCAATAATTATCCCCTCAAAGTAAATGCCAACAATGTCGTAGTTCAGATATCTAGGTCAAAATACCGTTCAAAAAAATAAAGTGGCCCGAAAACTACATGTGACAGATTAGATAACCATATTTTGTCTCCCCCAAAAAATTAAACTTGAAATTGAAAGAGATAACAAAGAAGTTTCAGGTTTAATTATGCCATTTTAACAAGTTATATGGATATAATATGAAGTGCGGTAAATTATAGCCATTCTGGACAAAATAAAATAATGTGTTTAGTGAATGTGCGGCATATAACAGCTGTATGAAGGTCACAATGAATAGGCAAAGAGAGTAACAGATGCCTTATCGAATAGATTACGTGGAGTGAACAGGCTGAGTGACCCAGTCCCCCCCCCCCCCCCCCCCCCCCCCCCCATCCCGCTTTTTCATCAACACTAAGGCAGACAAAGATAAATAGTTTTGTGCGAAATTGTGCAAATCTCTCTCTCTCTCTCTCTCTCTCTCTCTCTCTCTCTCTCTCTCTCTCTCTCTCTCTCTCTCTCTCTCTCTCTCTCTATCAAATACTGTCTTACTCACACATCAATAGCACTAAAATAGAATGCACAAATGTATCAACTTGGTGGCCATCCCATTTAAATTTAATGTGATGAATTTGGCATGCGTCCATGAGTTTGTAGTCGTAAATCCATTCCATACAATGTTGAGACTCTTTTCGGGACTGTGATAGAATGTGGGTTACAACGCAGAAACCCCTCTCCATCGGATATGACGTCGGGACAGCGATGAAAAACAATTTAGTCTCTTTCCAAAGTGCAAGAAATTTGCAACAAATTGCTGCTTTCAACGAGAAATCTTGATACTCTTCCCGCTTGAACAGGGGCTTTTTAAATCGAACTCATTTTGCAGTTCAATCAGATTTCACTTGGATCATGTGACGTTGTTGACGTCATTACCTTGTAATTGTAGATGCAGATTATTGAATTTTCCGTAGATATCAGACAGATAAATTACTTTGTCTTTGATTCCGTTGAGCTGGTCGGCGATTGGAGAAGTGATTGACTGTAAAAACTCCACAAAGGAGTCGAATAGTGCAAATAATCGCGCAAGACAGTTCCCTTTAGAGAGCCATCGAACCTTTGTGTGAAGTAACCTTCTGAGCTCCTCGTCATTCTCCATGCATAGCTGTTGAAAAAGCGCGAATTGAGCACGTTTAACTGTTCATGCAATGGCTGGGTTTTTAGCCACAAATGCTGTAAAGCGCCCTACCTTGGCAGCTGCCCCATCTGTGGCACACGCTTCAACGTTTGTGATTGGGATTTCCTATCTTCGAAAGTTTTGTAGTGTTGCCCTATTGGTGTGTGTAGTTAAGGTGCATGCAGAGAGATGTCCTTGGCAAACATGAGAATGATTGCCGTGTATAAAACTATCTATAGATCAGCAGTAGGGCATAATCGTTACTGAGAGTCGACTCGTCCAATTGAATTTGGTCACTTTCAAAAGCTGAATCAATTGACCTCAACTTCTCCCGCCATTTCATCAATTCGCCTTTGAATTATGCTGTTACTTGAGGATAAAGCCTTCATTACTAGTTCAGGGTCTTTGTGTAAAACAATCTTTATAACTTTCCGTATGGCTGGGGAAAATAATGTTTCACCTATAATGTGAGGCTTGCTTTAAAAATCAAAAGGACTCCTAGTGTATAATCAATCCTATGTAGTTCCTGATCAGCGCCCCCAATTGAGACTTCATCGCCCCCCCCCCCCCCCACCCCCCAACACGAGAGGACAAGGACGAAGACATTTGATTTGCTCCATTTTTTTTCTTTGAAAATATAAAATTAAGAGATTAACGAGAAGGCACCGGTGTAAGATGAACAAGTTTGTATGAAAGGTGCCAGACAAAGCAAAAAAGAAAAATACAAGAAAATAAAACCATCCCAAAAAATCAGTCGACCTCGACTGGGGATCGAACCTTAGACCTTCTGATTACCGGTCAGACGTGCTACCATTACGCCACAGAGGCTCCCGATAGTTACGCGTACCCTTGTGAAGAATAATATAGGTATTAAAATTGTCCCAACTTCCAGGAGCCTCTGTGGTGTAATGATGGGCAAGCTGGTCGATGTAGGTGAAAAGAAAAGATTAATATTGAACATGAAAAAAGACATTGAATAAGTTTATCATCTATATAACTATAACTATACATTTGACTGTTCCCTCCTAGCCAAAAACTCGGGCCTGGTCCAGGACAAAACTAAGTAATCTCACTCCAAGATAAAGAAATAAAGGTGGTTTTGTTTTGTTTCTTTTTTTTTTTTTTTTTTAAGGGTTTTACGGCGCTTGCAACACATTAAGGTCAAATCAGCGCCAGTAAAAAGGAAGAAAATGGGATAGTAAAAAGTTATAAAATTACAATTAAAGCACTAAAGAAAAGGTAAGACAAAGGGTAATTGGTTCAAATAGGAAACAGATGTAGATTCAAGAAGCACACTGTCAAAGCACTTAGTTTGAGATCACCTAAAAGTCTCATCCAGACACAAGCACAGGTCCACACTAAGAGGAATACACTCAAATGTTTACAAATCATATAATATAATATGTAAATAAAACATAATGCAATGCATAACAGAGAGGTGGTTTACAAGGAAAATAATATCATCTCCCAAAACTGTAACTATACATTCGACTGTTTCCCTCCCAGCCAAGTAATCTCATTCCAAGACAAGGACAGGAAACAATTGGAAAACGGGTAGGGGGGGGGGGATAGAAGACACAGCATGTACCTCCCTGTCCACTATGGAGGTGGTTGTAAACGGATATAGGGGGATAGAAGACACAGCAAGTGACCTCCCTGCCGATAATGGGAGGTAAAAAAAAACAAAAACAAAAAAAAAAAAACATCCAAACCCCAGTGTTAATAAAATATGAGATATTCTTTTCATGCTGCTATGGACAAGTATTTGTTTGTTTTGTTTCAAGGGTTACATTTAGGTCATATCAGTAAAAAGGAAGAAAATTGGATAGTAAAGACATTCTTGATGTACAATTAAAAGGGCTAGAAGAAAATATAACACAAAGGGAAATCGGTTCAAATAGGGAACATTTAGATTCCAAGAGTGTGTACTTAGTCGGTGTACTTAGTTTGAGATCACCTAAAAGTCTCAACCAGATACCAGCACAGGTCTCCACTAAAAGGAATAAACTCAAATGTTTACAAATCATATGTTAAAAATAAAAAAAATAGCAGTACATAACAGAGGGATGATTTACAATGAAAAAAATATAATCTCCCAAAACTATAACTATACATTCGACTGTGTTTCCCTTCCAGCTGAGGACTCTGGCCAGGGTCAGGACAAAACCAAGTGATCTCATTCCAAGACAACGACAGAAAGCAATTGTTTTTGTTTTTGTTTGTTTTTAAGGGTTTTACGGCGCTTGCAACACATTAAGGTCATATCAGTAAAAAGGAAGAAAATGGGATAGTAAAAAGTTCTAGAATTACAATAAAGCATCCAAGAAAAGGGAAGACAGGGGAATTGGTTCAAATAAGAAACAGGTGTAGATTCCAAAAGCACTCTATCAAAGTACTTAGTTTGAGATCACCTAAAAGTCTCATCCAGACACAAGCACAGGTTCCCGCTAAGAGGAACACACTCAAATGTTTTACAAATCATAGATAATATAAAGAAAGCATAATACAGTGCATAACAGAGAGATGATTTACAATTAAAAAAATATCATCTCCCAAAACTAACTATACATTCGACTGTTTCCCTCTCAGCCAGGACCAGGACAAAACCAAGTAATCTCATTCCAAGACAAAGAATGAAAGCAATTGGAAAACAGACACAGCAAGTACCTCTCTGCCCACTATGGGAGGTCAGGATCCCCACACAGGGGCAAGTATTTAATGGGTGAGCGTTTGTGTGTACATTCGTATGAATATAATATATGGATTGAATGGGATTAGGGTGGGGAAATGGGTAGATTTTTCTTTAAGTCAGTTAAATCATGTTATAAAATAATTCGTTAATTCTGGTATGCTAGTCAATGAATGCAGATTATGGTCCTTGATGCAAAAAGAAAATGTTGAAAAGCCCTGGTTTAGCGTATATTATATTATTGACCTTATTACGTATTCCCCTTTCGAGCATGCAGTACTCAGCTGTTAAAAAAAAAAAAAGAAACATATTGCAAGGAGAAATAAGGTTGCAATTGAGCTATATTTGAAATTTCATTAAATATGTGTTTGAAAAAAATGAAGGACAAGGTGACGTTATGGTATTGTCAGAAAAAATATATTTTATTGCATGGCAACGTATAAGAAAATGTGGACATGGATAAACGGCATTTAAATAAAAATCATTAACATTACATTCATACATAAGATATGCCAGTTAATTGCGTATTTTTGTAAAAAGAAATTTCTTTTATCTTAGCTCACCCCATTGCAAAACATTTTCCTAAAATACCCATATCTAAAAGTGCTAATTAAAACAATCAAAGTTCGACATTTTATTACCAAAATCAGTAAAATTGTCAAAAAAGAGCGAAAGTTAAATTAATAAATTGTCATTATTTGTAAAATCTGGTTCCTAGTAATTGATGCTCAAATTGATTTAAAAACAGAAACATTTTTGTTCTTTGAGAGCAACAGTAGTTCAAATAAATCATGACAGATATAGTCTCTTCAACCATTACCTCGATAATGGAAATATTCCAATAACCGAAAAAAAAATTTAAGAAATACATAAATATATAAATAATCCCTTGTAACCAGTATCCCCTGTCACAGCGACTAATGTTGAACATGGAAAATTGTACATTTGCATTACATATGTCAATATTTGTAACAATCACATACAAGCAACATATATTGACATCCAATATATGTCGAAATTTTGGACTTATTTTGGGAACAAGCCAAGACGAGAAAGAGGATTTATGACTCTATAATCCGAACATCACATTGACTAATACTAACACCTTCTGTTGCATACTCTTTGTTCGTTGCATGCAATCGATAAATGATACAAGTATAATCCGATTGAAAATGATCTGTCATATCCAATAAAGGTCGGGTAGAAAACTTATTTGTCTATCCAGTCCAGCCCCGCCTCCTAACTCGACATGTATGTGTGCAATAATGAAAAGGTGTAAATCATGTGTGACTGGTCAGTTTACACAATCCGATACACAACAATCCAACCCCCAATCACTTGATATCGCTCATCAAGAATAAGCACTACCCTATTCAAGTTACATTTCTTGTAATTTAACTACAACTTCAAAACGTCAGCATCTTCAGCAAAGAGAAGAAAAGTCAAGATAACTCTATAAGTAAATAGAGGATTTATGACTCTATAATCCGAACATCACATTGACTAATACTAACACCTTCTGTTGCATACTCTTTGTTCGTTGCATGCAATCGATAAATGATACAAGTATAATCCGATTGAAAATGATCTGTCATATCCAATAAAGGTCGGGTAGAAAACTTATTTGTCTATCCAGTCCAGCCCCGCCTCCTAACTCGACATGTATGTGTGCAATAATGAAAAGGTGTAAATCATGTGTGACTGGTCAGTTTACACAATCCGATACACAACAATCCAACCCCCAATCACTTGATATCGCTCATCAAGAATAAGCACTACCCTATTCAAGTTACATTTCTTGTAATTTAACTACAACTTCAAAACGTCAGCATCTTCAGCAAAGAGAAGAAAAGTCAAGATAACTCTATAAGTAAATAGAGAAATCGTCACGAAAAAAAGACAATCTTAACAAGGCAATATAAAACCGTTAACAATTCGTGAAAGAGAAATTTTAAAAGAATGAAAAATACATAAATAAAACAATTCTAATAATCCACACGTACGTCAATGATGAAAGCAGTACAGTCGATAGCTGTTGATAGCTGTATATACCCTAATCCTTCAACAGTACTGTTTCATGCTATCACAATCTTCAGGAAATACAAAGATTTTGTAACGGTTTTTTGTTTGTTTCTTATTTACAACTTTTATATTAAAATTGAGTATTGCTATCCAATAGTTTTTGTTTTTATGATTAATAATACTTGATAATTAAATAAATGAGAATTGATAATTTTAATTATAAATGTATAAAACATGGTACATACAACTCAAAGGGAGTTTTTTCTTCTATTCTGGTGCCATACAAATCCGACTTTTTGTTCTACTAAGGCTCCAGATCCACCAAAAACCAATCGCCACCAAAACTAGCATGGCGTTTACAATAGATGGTGTACCTATGAGTTTGATTAAACAATGCTTTGAATTTATAAAAAATGCAATTGTTTCGTCAAAATTTCCCAGAAAACAAATGCCATTTTAGCATGTTGTTTGTTTTTAAGGCTTTTACAGCACTTGCAACACATTTAGGTTATATCAGCGCCAGTAAAATGGAAGAAAATGGGACAGTAAAAAGTTCTAGAATTGCAATTAAAGCATCCAAGAAAAAGTAAGACAAAGGGTAACTGGGAACAAATAGGGATCAGATGTAGATTCCAAGAGCATACCATCAATGTTCTTAGTTTGAGATCACCAATAAGTCTCATCTGGACACAAGCACGGCCCCCACTAAGAGGAATACACTCAAATAATTACATTATAAATTAGAACAAATATAATAATACATAACAGAGAGATGATTTACAAGGAAAAAAATATCATCTCCCAAAACAATAACTATGCATTCGACTGTTTCCCTCCCAGCCAGGACCCCGACCAGGGCCAGGACAAAACCAAGCAATCTCATTCCAAGACAAAGACGGAATGCAAGTTGGAAAACAGATATAGGGGGATAGAAGACACAATAAGTCCCTCCCTGCCCACTATGGGAGGTAGGAACCCCACCCAGTTTTAGCACGTTGGTTACGGCTTAAACTTCCGGTAAACGAGATGTGAGTACTTTCACTGGACTGATACCAGGTAGTGGCTCCTCTCATTATATTTAATACAAACAATTTCATAAAATTTATATAAACAAATTTCTGTTATTACACTGTAATACAGGTTGGAAATAATTCTACGTCACGTGATCAAAATATTTAATATATTTGACCAGATAGTTTGCCAACTTTTTGATGACTACTATATCCGATTACAAACAATACCAATATGTCAGCCAGTCACTATATGCCGGGTTCTCTAACCCTTGATAACAACGAAACAAAGAACACAGCGAAATCTGCCTCCTTCTCTCTTTGTACACAATAAATATAATACAAGATTGAATATTTTATTTTATTTATTTATCTTAAAAAGATTTTGTAGCTATGGTTTCCTTTGAAAAATATATTTACATGCAAGTGTAAATGTGATTTTAAATTTGACTCGTTTAAATTTATGCAAGATTTTGACCACAACAAACTTCTTTCCTCACACGACGAGACAGCTTCAGCGAGGTAGCTGGGATGATGTGTCGGTAACAGGGAGTGTGTGTATTTAGTGAACGTCCAACACAATGACTCTTGGTATTTGTTATCTCTTTCTACGAATGAATATTGAATGCCTGTTTGTGTATCAATTGCGAGGAAAAAGATATCAATTTGGTGATAATTTTAAACATTATTTTTATCTTAATTTATTGAAATTGCAAGGAAAAAATAACGAATTGGATTTCACGCACAGTAATTGACATGTTAACGGTCAATAATAAAAAAAATAATTCATCCCGATTAATGGCTGCTTGGAAAAAAATGCAGAGGCCAAATTTCATCACACGTACCGATTCTCTCTCTTTCCCTCTCTTTCTCATTATTTCTCTCTCTTTCTCTTCCTTTCTTTCTCTCTCTTTCTTTCTTCTTTCATCTCTCTCGCTCTTTTTCTTTCTCTATTTCTTTCCATCTTTCTTTCTCTCTCTCTCTCTCTCTCTCTCTCTCTCTCTCTCTCTCTCTCTCTCTCTCTCTCTCTCTCTCTCTCTCTCTCTCTCTCTCTCTCTCTCTCTCTCTCTCTCTCTAATATATATATCTCTCTCAAACTTATTTCTAGCAAACTACAATAAGGATTGTCCCCGCTGGCCACTACTTCTTTCCTATTTTATATTAGTGATGTCTTTGAAAAGACAAATAAAAAGCCTATTTCTATAAAGGCCAAATTCAAACTAAACACATTTTTAAATATTGTCGAAAAAACATGTATAAATTTTTAGAATAATATCGTCACATTTAGCGATAAGACTTATCTTTAAAAATAAATTAATTAATTAATTTTTTAAAAAAGAATTTGAGTACAAGACTGATGCGTAAAAATGTGGCAGATCACTGCTTGAATTTTTTTTTTTTAATGTTTTTATGTTGCTCACCATTAGTCTATACGTACTGTGTACTGGTTTTTTTTCTTCTAATTTTTATTTTGCCAATGGTTTACAAATTTATGGATTTAAAAGAATCCTCCTCCCCCCTCCCCCAACCCAAGTTTGAGAAGATTCCACCAACAGAAAATCAAAGCGTTGATGAGATAATGGTGGCGTTCAAAGGGAGATATAAAGTGAAACAGTACATGAGGAATAAGCCTCACAAATGGGGTATAAAGATTTGGGCACGAGCAGGTAGTGACAGAATGCTACATGACTTTGTGTGTACCAGGGTTATTCAGCTGCCACCAAGTCGGATATTGGGATGACAGGCCAGGTGGTAATGGACATGGTTAAAAAGTTACTAGAATGAAAGAACTACAAAGTCTTTGCAGATAATCTCTTCTCTAGTTTGAACTTGGTAAAAAGGCTGAAAGAAAAAGGTCTGCATTATGCAGGAACAGTGAGGGAGGTATGCCTGAAAGGCTGTGATTTTAAGTCAGAAAAGGAAATGAAATGAAAAAAGAACCACGAGGCTCCTTTAATACTCTTGTTGAAATTAACAGCAATGTTGCTGCAGTACGCTGGTATGACAATAAGTGTAATATCTTCGTTTGTTGGAGAGGACCCAGTGTCAACAGCCAAAAGATTTGACTAAAGTAAAAAAGAAAAGACTGAAATCCCTTGCCCAGCTGTTATCAAAACCTACAAACTACAATTCATGCATGGGAGGCGTTGACCTCTGGGATTCATTGACTGCTCTGTATAAAGCAAAAATCAAAACAAGAAGGTGGTATCTGTACATTTTCTACCATGGCAGTCGTGACAAGCTGGATATGATACCGTCGTCATTGTAAACATTTGAATCAGAAAGTCATGAAGCTATCCGATTTTCAGAGTGAAATTGCCAACTGTCTGGCCAGTGTCGAGAAAAAAAACAGGATGCCCTTCACTGCAAGAGATTATAACTACTCCTCACACCAAGACAATGTCCACACCGATTCCGCTGGCTGATGTCAGATGTGACAATGTTGGTCACATGATAAAGTATGGGAAAAGGCAGTGGTGCAGGCACCCACACTGCAGTGATAAGTCAAACTTGTATTGTGTCAAGTGTAAAACCCATTTGTACCTGAACAAGTGCAGAAATTGTTTTAGATACTTCCACACTACAAAGAAGTTTTAATTTTGTTGTGCCCAGTGTGCTATATATGGCACACCATTTTCTGTTCCTTAAATCCCCAGTGTGTCAAATATGGCACGTGTTGTAACTTTGTGTAATAAATATTTTTGGAAAAACAAAGTTTAATCTGTTGTCATAGTATGTCATAGAGTGTGATTTGAAGAGGTTGAATTTTTTTTGTCCATAGAATCGATTACCCGGCACCCCGACCTTTGTGGAAGACATGCTACTATTGAATGATGTGTCAGTCGTTTTCGAGGTGGACACTGGTTCCAGAGACAACATAATTTCGGAGAAGACCTGGAAGGAGTTGCGACAGCCTGCACTGTCACCACCTACATGCAAATACTGTTGTGCTTCCGACGCATACCTCCCAGTGATTGGTGTTGCCAGACTGTCGACCTCAACATCTCCAGAACCCGAGGGTGTGATGAGACAGAAATTTATCATGACTACATTGGACCTGAATCTCCTGGGCCGGACAACTATAAAAAAAAAAAAGATCTTGGGACTGTCGGTGGATGCCCTCATCCATTCCACAGAAGAGAGATCGTCAACAAAGTGATGGCGAAACGAAACCTGATTGGTCACCTCAGTCGTCTATGAAACCGAAGTTCAACGTGAACAGCCAGTTCTATGCCCCATCTTTTCAGAGGGGGCATAGGGACAAGTGGGTGCCAGCGTCGTAATATCAGCCATTGAAAATCGAATATATGATGTAAAAATTGTGCTGGATGGACCTATCTTGAGAAGAGATTTCGACCAACTTCGCACACGCCACAGTAGTTAACTAAGATGTAATGATTATGACATAATTGTGACAATGAGATTCACGATATTTTGTAATAGAGATTATTCCAATACATGGACTTTGATATAGTGTATTTGATCACCACAGACATTTGAAATAGAAATGTTTCTACAGACTTTTAAATATTAATTACAATGGTGATTTTCTGTACGTCTAACATGGAATTTCAAATTAACTTTGAAATAGTATTTAAACGGACTGTTTAAGATATATGTGTCTATGATCATGTTTAGATAGTTAAGTTATGATGTATTATTAATATTGAGTTATTATTGCCCTAAATAATGTCACAATTGGATTTATTTTAGGAATACGTTATATTCGTATCATTAGTTAACTACACTTGTGCATTGTTTTGTTTGTTTTTAAGGATTTTACTGCGCTTGCAACACATTTAGGTCATATCAACGCCAGTAAAAAGGAAGAAAATTAGATAGTAAAAATATTCTAGGTGTACAATTAAAAGGACTTGAGAAAAAAGTAAGACAAAGGGGAATGGTACAATTAGGGAACAGATGTAGATTCCAAGCGAACACGATCAGTGTACTTTGTTTGATTTTTTTGTTTGTTTGTTGCTTTAGGTCTCTTCCAACACAATTGAGGTTATATGAGAGACCGCTGAAACAAAAAAACAAGCAATCTAACAAAAATAGTACAAATGTAAATCAAAATCATAACCTAAAGATATCATAAGCAAAATTATAAATAACAAAGAACAAACAGGCAGAAGATTTACAGAAAAAAAAAATATACCCTGTCAAAAATACAATCACAAACCAAAGAATCAGGATAGGCTAGTAAAGAGAAGAAGAAACGACATCACTATCGGATCGTACACCCATGCGAACATCATAGGTATATGATTCAAGGGTGATGCTCCCATCCAACCACCCGCTACTTTGTTTGAGATCACCTAAAAGTCTCACCCTGACACCAGCACAAGATCCCTCTAAGAGGAATACACTCAAATGTTTACAAATCATATGTTAAAAAAAGAAAAAAACCCAGTACATAATAAAGAGATGATTTACAAGGGAAAAAAAATATCATCTCCCAAAATTCTAACTATACATTCGACTGTTTCCCTCCCAGCCAAGGTCAGGACAAAACTAAGTACGTGTAATCTTATTCCAAGACAAATACAGAGGGTAATTGAAAAACAGATACATGAGGATAGAAGACACAACAAATGTCCACTATGGGAGGTCGGGAACCCCACCCAGCACTTGTCCATTGACATTATATTACATAACATATATTCTTTTTATGTATATTTCTATACTGCCATGTTAAATATTACTAAGTCTATGATATATGATTTATAGAACTTGCAATAAACTATGTTATGGACTGGCCACCAATGAGTGTCTTCCCTGTCAGTCTTTGTATGCACTGCCTTTGGTGCATAACACATAATCACACAATATTGTTCTTGTTTGTTTTGTTTGTTTTAAGGGTTTTACGGCGCTTGCAACACATTAAGGTCATATAAGCGCCAGTAAAAAGGAAGAAAATGGGATAGTAAAAAGTTCTAGAATTACAATTAAAGCACAAAAGAAAAGGTGAGACAAAGGGGAATTGGTTCAAATAGGAATCAGATGTAGATTCCAAGAGCACACTATCAAAGTACTTAGTTTGAGATCACCTAAAAGTCTCATCCAGACACAAGCACAGGCCCGAACTAAGAGGAACTCACTCAAATGCTTACAAATTATATAATATAATATGTAAACTAAGCAAAAGACAATGCATAACAGAGATGATTTACAAGGAAAAAAATATCATCTCCCAAAACAATAACTATGCACTTGACTGTTTCCCTCCCAGCCAGGACCCTGACCAGGGCCAGGAAAGAAACCAAGTAATCTCATTCCAAGACAAAGAGAGAAAGCATGTTGGAAAATAGATATATGGGGATAGAAGACACAGTGTGTACCTCCCTGCCCGCTATGGGAGGTCAGGATCCCCACCCAGACAATATTGTTCTCACATGATTACAAACAAATCTTCAAATAGTAAACAAGAGCATAACATAACTGTTTAATACTTTTTCTTTTCAATTACCCTTTCACATAATTTGATCATTAAAATAAATATTTAGAAGTAATACAGTGATTGTGACAGTTTGAGGTCATATCAGTTCCTACGACTAGGAAAAAGGGTTATGATACAATCTGGAAGTTTTTTGCATCGCTCAAAAAGTTGCAAAATATCACTGATTTGCATTGCGGCCGCAAAATCTGCATTTTTGGGGTGCAAATTTTCGAGATTTTGCAAAGAAATAAACAAACAAAAAACAAACAATAATATTTTTTTTTAAAAGGCAAAAAAAAAAACAAACAAAAAAGACAATTTTTTTTTCTTTTAATTTGATAGCTCGAATGAAAGATAATTAATCAAGAGTAATTTCTTTTTACTATCCCATTTTCTTCCATTTTACTGGTGCTGATATGACCTACATTTGTTGCAAGTGCCGTGAAACCTTTAAAAACAAACAAATACCTTTCACTTTCATGAAATAATTGTGGGTTTTAAGGAAAATTAACCACAAATTTTTGCAAATTTTGTTGTTTTCGGCTTGCAAAATTTGGAATATTTTTTCTTACAAAAAACAGTCATGTCAGTACAATGGGTCAGAAAAAAAGTGTCAATGCAAAGATTCAGAGTTTATAAATATAAAGTAAAATATATGGTTCTTAGTCAAGGAAATAAAATAAACCCTGCAACATCATACATTCGAGTACAGTTTCCTCAAACACACGGTTTCCTACTACTACTATTTGAATGTCAAAATTTTTTCCTTATTATTCTTTGTACACGATTGCCCCAAAATACGTTTATCAAGAATTTGTATGTCCCAAAGAGTTAGAGGAAACCATGCTCGAGAGTATCAAAATAAAATCAATCAATTCAACAGCAATGGATATCAAGAAAAAGGATCAAATATCGATAGGTTCTTAAATACAAATAATTGATTTTCAATAAAATTAAATTGTCATCTCCCACAGGAACAAAATGTAATATTTGAGAACTCTCTCCTGCCGAAGATATCAAAGAGATAGAGAGAGCCTCAAAGCATTTCATATCAAAAGTACAGAAAGCCACAGGGAAGGATAAACCAGATTGGGTGGTAAAGATAAGAAATCTATTACCAGTGACAAAGATAAAAAAGAAATATTGGGTGCGAGAAAAAGAACTGGAAAAGTTAAGAAACATGTATCCAACAGACTAGAAATGATGCAAATGTGTAATTTTACCACAATCCAAATCATTTACTGAAATTTTTGATTCCATTTTTTAAGTTTAAGAAAATATGTTGAAAATTATGAATTTCACAACTGTTTAAATATACACATTGCATATTTGCCATATATCAAAATTTTGTGACATAATTCTCAAATTTTGATGTAATCTGTCGATCCCCCAGTTTGATTTATTTTATGACTATGCCCAGCCTAATTATTTTTTTTGGGATAAACCTAAAATGTTGATAAAATCTATTCAGTGAAATGTATGATTTTGTTTGACCATACACAACATCATTAAGTGGGTTTCTAGCCAAAGCAAAGAACAAGTCGCAAGTTTGGAAACTTTTGATATCGTGATTTTTAAAATGATTTTGGTATAATTGACATAGTCTCTGAACCATTAAATGATTTTACATCAAACTTGGCAAGTAATAATATTAACTTAAAAGTTTTTTTCTTGTTGCTTGTGAACTTTCAAATGTTTCTGATTTATACTTTGTATTGATATGGCGTTATACTGTTTTCCATTTTATTTTCTCCCACCCTATATAAATAGTTAAGCCTTGCAATAGCTAAGCAAAGTCCAATGTGCTATATATCAACTAAACAAAATAGATCTGGGAAAAGTTGATTAAATCATATTATGGGCAATCACATGACATTACAGCATAGCCCAAAGCCAATTACAAAAACAGCCAAGTTCAAGAGGTTTATTGGGATCATTTTTACCTACTCTTAATCAAGATTGCAATGGTTTCCCGTAGTAGACATCAGAATACAATTACATACATTTTAATATATTATTGTCACAGCTCTTTATTTAGTTATTTGTTTTGTTTGTTTGTTTTTAAGGATTTTACTGCGCTTGCAAGACATTTACGTCATATCAACGCCAGTAAAAAGGAAGAAAAGTAGATAGTAAAAATATTCTAGGTGTACAATTAATAGGACTTGAGGAAAAAGTATGACAAAGGGGAATGGTACAATTAGGGAACAGATGTAGATTCCAAGTGCACACTATCAGTGTACTTAGCTTGAGATCATCTAAAAGTCTCACCCTGGCAGCTGTACAAGATCCCTCTAAGATGAATACACTCAAATTTTTACCAAAAAAAAAACAGTACATAACAGAGAGATGATTAACAAGGAAAAAAAAATATCATCTCCCAAAACTCTAACTATACATTCAACTGTTTCCCTCCCAGCCAAGGACTCCGGCCAGGGTCAGGACAACACTTAATAATCTCAATCCAAAACAAAGATAGAAAGCAATTGGAAAACAGATACAGGGGGATAGAAGATACAGCAAGTTTTTTGTTTGTTGCTTTAGGTCTCTTCCAACACAATTGAGGTTATATGAGAGACCGCTGAAACAAAATTGAGGTTATATGAGAGACCGCTGAAACAAAAAAACAAGCAATCTAACAAAAATAGACAAATGTAAATCAAAATCATAACCTAAAGATATCATAAGCTAAATTATAAATAACCGAGAACAAACAGGCAGAAGATTTACAGAAAAAAAAATATCCCCTGTCAAAAATACAATCACAAACCAAAGAAGCAGGATAGGCTAGTAAAGAGAAGAAGAAACGACATCACTATCGGACCGTACACCCATGCGATACAGCAAGTACCTCCCTGCCCACTATGGGAGGTCGGGAACCCCACAAAGTATTTGATTATTTAGTATTTAGACATATTTTTTATTGACATGCATACAGATTAAAAATCAGATCCCTCATACAAAAACATTAAAAAAGATTTTGAAAATTACAGCTGTGCATCTGCTCAAAAGTAAAGCATGATAATGCATACTGATCCAATTAATCATTCATTAGATTGACAAAAGAGAAATTATTCTAAAATATGCATTTTTAACGAGAATTTTCCTTGGTTTTGTTCTGAAAAAATATATTGATAACAAATATTGTTGCTCATTGCAATAATCATTACATTGCTCAAAGAACGGCAGTTGATCCTAAGAGTAATTTTTGTGTCTGTGTGTCTAGTCTGATACTTTCAAAGTATCACTAAGAGGATCCCTAGCTAAAGAGATTAACGCATGAGGCTAAAATATAATAATAATAAACAAAATCCCACAACAGTGACAAAAGATTTCCTAGAAAAATAATTTCTCCTCACACAGAGAAATATACCTACTTTTGATTAATTCCCATTTGAAATGTCTCCTAATATAATAATAATTTTTTTAAAAAACAGAACCAAAATTAAATTTTAAAATCGTCCCATTCCTTAAATATCAAGGGCAGAAATGTTATCATCAAGAAGACCATTGGCCCTAAACAAAATCTATTTGGATAAAATATACTTTTCAGGGGACATTTTGGATAGATTTCCCCATAGCTGGACCAAATTTATAGAATATAATAATACCTCTACCGCTCTTTCCTAAAAAAACTAAACCAAAACAATAATTGATAAACATGTTAAAAATTACTATTATTAAAAGTCGTTTCTCCATATTCTATGGATGTCATTGAGGTGATCCATGGCCCTTTGAGACATGTTTAGAGCTGGTGCAATTGGGTTTAGTTCTGGCTCCCCTATCAATGAAAGACCGCAGAGACCTAAATATGTGTGCAAAGGATCTGAAAAGGAGAAAAAAAATGTATCCATTAAAACAATATTCAATGAAATAATGATAGAAAAAAACATCTAAAATAACAATAAAAATTAGTGACCATTAGAAATAAAAATATAGGACAGGTGTTGGAGTTTAAACATTGGAGATAAATTCGTCATTTGTGTAGTGTGGGATATTGTTGGGTAATGGCTTTGTATGACAATAATGATTGCTCTCTGTACTCCTGTAACAGAGATATTTTCTAATTGGTGAGTAAATCTTTCATAGCTGTCAGAATTTCTCAAGTTGTCGGTGAGGAAATTCCATCACTTTATTGTACTTGGGGAGAATGGACTGGATGTGTAGTACATTTACTAAGGATTAGGATAACTGATATTTTTTTTTATGGTCTTTAATTAGGATTAGGATTTGTCTATTATACCTTTAAAGATATTCAGTTTTTGTTTCCACCTTCTCTCTTTCAATGTTATCCAATTGCTCTAAGATTGTTGCATGTTTTCTATCATCAAAGTTGATACAAATTTGTCTGGGGGTCTCAGACACTGCAGCTGTATTCCAAATTTGGTCTTACCAGTGTGGTAATGATTGTTCTTTTACTGCCTTTGGACATGATGAAAGGTTATTGGAGAAAGTTCAGCTTGTTTGTTTTGAGGCAAAATTTGTCCACATTATAATATAATTAAATCATATTTGTTGAGAGCTCTTCCAAATCACGAGGAAGTGCTCAGAGCGCTTTACAGGGGCATCAACAATTCAATTTGGAAAATAACAAAGTCTTAAGATGCTTTTAAAACATATCTTCCGATGAAGAATGGTCTTCTTATTTCTTTTGGAAATTTATTCCGGAGGGTTGGGATGTTTCTAATAGAAAAGGATCGTCCTCCATACCTCTAAATGACACGTAAGAGTTCTTTTCTTGAGTGACAAGCAATTTTCCATCTGATGACGAGCGAAGAGATTGAGTTGGTGTATATAACTCCAATTTATCATAAAGATAAGTTGTTGATATGGGTTGAGACATTTAAAACACAATATCCAGACCTGCCTACCTGAAATTTCCAAAATTCGTAACAAGAGGGCCATAATTTTGTAATTTTCAGTAACATAGTGAAAAAAATTAGTAACACCCCGAAATGTACTAAAAACAGAACTTACAACAATGTCGGCTGTAGAAGCGTAGGTAGAATCAACAATGCACAAGTTGACAGTGGGGACAAGGAGGTGTTTAGAAGGGTTATTGTTTATATTGTTTATATAGGCTACTACACATATCAAATTAATATACTATTTACACTATGTACACAAATCCAGAAATCTATTGTCCCTCTATACTGCCCTTTTGCAAGGACCTAGTGTAGTAAATCGTACTTTGTTCAAATCACATTTTTTCATGAAATTATTATTTCGCAAATCACGGTAAATTCGTAACAAACTGATAAAAATTCGTAAATTCGTAACAGGGGCCGATTTTCATGGAAAATTCGTAACATTACGAATTTTTCGTAACAATAGGCAGGTCTGAATATCAGAACTTTTTACAATATATGCTCCTTAACAAAAGCCAATGAAGCTCTTTTAGCAGAGGTGAGATATGATGTTTCTTGCTGTGCTCAAGGACTAATCTTGCAGCATTGTTTTGAATTCTTTGCAGCCTGAGTATTCTCTCGCTGGTGAGGTTCAAAAAGAGAGAGTTACAATAGTCAAGTTTTGAAAGAACCAATGATGTAATCAAGGTTTTTGTCACATCTGTATTTATGTAGTTTCTAATTTTACCATTTGTTAAGTTGGAAAATTAGGCATTGAGAAAGATATTTTATGTGCCGGTCTAATGTCATATTCTCATCCATAAAGATAGAGATTTTTAACAGCAGGGTAAACTTTGCACAATCGAGCAAACATTATGTTACATTTGATATTTCCAAAAGAATTCGTAATAATGGGATGACCTAAAATGACAATTTTAATCTTTAAAATGATAGTTCCAATACATTCTACTGTCCTATGTAACCCCTAGGTACTCAGTTGTCTCCAACTTTTCATTGTGTATTTTGTAATCACTCAGATGTTGTATAATTTTGTTCCTTATTCATAAAACTAAACTTTTTTTTTTGATGGAATTACATTTTGCAGTCTTTCGCTATTAAGGTCTTGCTGGAGAATGTCTGTATCATTTCTGGTTTTCATTCTTCTGTAAAAGAGGCTGTCCTCTGTAAAAAAAGATGCAATGTTGTACCCTCAGACAGTGTTGGGGGATGTCACTTATATATACCAAGAACAAAAGTGGACCTAAAACTGTTCATTGTGACACACTCAATTTAACTGGGAATGTTGATTACAAAATTTGTTGTCTACCATCACTTTCTTGAGTGCAATCAGACGAGAAGGAAGCTTTCCAAGAGTGAAAGATAATGGAAAACCCATAATGCTTCAACTTCGCAAGAAGGCTCTTTTGATAGCTTTTTGTCAAAGGTCTTGCTAATGTTCAATATTGCTCCTGTCCATTATCATCAATGGTATTAGCAATGTCTAAACAGGTGGTGATGCGTTGTGATTTACACAATTTAAATTTTCAGAAGCCATGTTGAACATCAATAACAGGATGCCTATCCTCAATTTCAAATTTCAGGGACATTTTATGGATAAAACCTAAAATTTCAGTAACAATAGGACCAGGCATGCTTACCCTCAATTTCAAATTTCAGGGACATTTTACTGATAAAACCTAAAATTTCAAGAACATACTACTCGACCTTAGTGCTGCTTTTGATACAATAGACCATACTCTTTTAATGGACAGACACTATATGGATTTGGGGGTACTGCTCTTGACCGGTTTTCTTCTTACTTCTCTGACAGAAATCAATCAGTGTCTGTAAATCGACATGACATATCTTCTCCTTGTCCCCTATCTTTTGGTGTACCACAGAGTTCAGTTCTGGGACCCTCTTTATTCGCCCTCTATATCAGACCATCAGGTGACTTCATCTCCACATATTTTATTAAGTTCCATTTTTACGCAGACAACACCCAACTGCTGTTTCCCATTAATATCGACAATCATCTCAATGTTATAACGGATATAGAAATAGAAAATTGTTTCTCTGAGATTAGTGACTGGATGTGTTGCAATAAACTCAGGTTAAATGAAAACAAAACAGAGGTGTTGTAAATTACAAAACGGGCCAAGTGGACCTTGCCACGCTTAACCTGAATCTTTCTGATTGTGTAATTCCCATCACTAAGGAACCTGTGAGAAACTTAGGAGTTTTATTTGATAACAAATTAAACATGTCTGCCCATGTCACTAATATAACTAGATCCTGAAATCTTTATCTTAGATCAACTGGTGCTATTAGAAGGCTTTTTGATATTAATACTACTAAACTTCTTGTTGTCTCTTTGATTTTTAGCTGCCTGGATTATTGCAATAGCTTGCTCTATGGTTGTGATAAAAATGTCATTAATCGACTCTGAAAGATACAGAACAAAGTAGTTTGATCGGTAACGTTATCTAAAAAGCACGAGCATATTACTCGGGATGCTGTGTTTTTTACATATCTCCATCTTGCTTAACTATTCTTTCATGGATTTAATTTTTTTTTAATACTCCAATGTGTCAGCACAGTGCTTTCTTTTAAACATATTTTTGTAAAATGTAAAACTACAATAAGATCGAAGGTCTTGTGTGATAATTGACAATGAATGATGCGCAGCGACTCAGAGGTGAAGTGAAATGAAAAGGCGTGTCAATGCTAAGCTGTTTACTACATACCCCTCTTTTGTTGAATTGCCATTAGGTACAAAAGCCTAACTACATACAAACCCCCCCCCCCCCCCCCCCCACACACACACACACAATTAAAACAATGGTAAGTTGTCTACACCCACCCCACTTAGTGTCGTGTTGAAAATCCAAAGCATCAACACACGAACGAGACCAACTCGCTTGCGTGATTCTACACCCCCACCTCCCCCTCATTCCTCCATTTTTGCCTGCCAGTCACCCTTTGTCTTCCTTTTCCAGTCTGTGCGATTGTGGTGATGGCCAAGCCCAAGTGCAGTGATTGAAGACCCCATCCCACCCCTTACCCTCATCTTATACTTAGGCTCTTTGCCGAATTTTTGAAGAAAAATAGAAAGAGAAAAAGGGGAGGTGCTCTCAAGTTGTTTCGGTTTAAAGAAAGTCCTGCTTAGAAGTATTTCGGTTCATAGTGAGAATTATTACAAAGATATTGAAGAAACTCATACAATTTATTAAATTCTTTGCGGTTTAAGGTATTTTTCGGTTTAGCTTCTTTCGGTTTAAAGTAATTTTACTGTATATGCATAATTTATTGAGAAATGTTGCCTTGAAAAAAAAAATCTAAGAGGGCATCTGTTTATAGGCATTTCCATGACAATTGTGCCTACCCTAGATTTCAAATTTCAGGGACATTTTAGAATAAAACCTCAAATTTCAGATGAAGATAGGTGGGAATTGAAAATCATGGTTTCAGAGGGAAAAGTGGATCCACCAAACTGAAGACTCAAAGTGCCTAAGGGGCACATATAGTATGTAACATTTATTCACAACAACAACCACTCTTTTCACTGCTATCTAATAAATCGTATAAAATCAACAACAACAACAATGAAAAAAAAAGAAGAAGAGAAAAGAAAAACGAAAATGAAATGTGGGGATTGATGGTTTGTTGCTGGTGTAGTAGTGATAGTAATTATAATGATGTGGTGGTGGTTGTGGTAGTGGTAGTAGTCATGATGATGATGATGATGAAAAGGTTAATGATAATTGTAATGATAATAACAGCAACAATTGCTAAAACTATTCACAAGACAAAAATAATAAATATATTTAATTATTATATATAGTGCGACATTTAGGATCATTCACTATTCTGCCAATGTTTATTTTTTACGTGTTGTTGTTTGATTGTTTTCTGTCCATCATGTTGTAGATTAAATTTGAAACATGTTTTGACAAGTTTATGGTCACTTGATAGGAGCATGCCACCATATAATCTTGCATATGTAATGGCCTTTTTATGCTGCTGTTGACAAAGTTTATCGTCTAATTTGTTGTATATTGTCTTTACTGTGCCACTGGTTTGATCTTAAAACTATCCATGTTGTCCAGTGATGTGACGGATGGCAAAATGTTCTGTTTGTGACAAGCAGGTTTTTGTCCTCTCAAAATTCTACTTGTCTCTCTCCCTTCTCATTTCTCCCAGTCATCCAGCCATTTACATTTAAAATTGAATGAAAAGCTAATCTTACCTGGAGAGGTGTCTGGGTATTTCCCAAATCCCCCTGTAAGTGACGACTGAGCACTAAGTATGAAAGACCTGTTGGCTGTTACATCAGCTAAATCTAAAACACCTAACATCTGGGAAAAGAAAAGGTAAAATTGGTGTCACAGAATATTTTTATCTGTATTATGTGTGTTCAGAATCAAAAAGGAGAAGAAAACAGCATAATTTGGTGAGAATAATTAATTACAAAACAAAAGAGTTATTTCATTGAATCCATCATGTATCATTTTTACTGTTTCACGCCTATGCTTTGATTTTCATAGCTAACTTGACTGACTATAAATCACTATGATTTAAAAGAAAATACATTATATGATCTTACCTGCAAGGTAGCCCCAACCCAAAATGAGTAACAAGTATCTGCAGGTTTGTTTGGGCGACCAGTAAAGCCTGAACTCTGTCTCCGCATCAACCATCTTATCAAAGCAGATATTTGTTGTGGGGTGAGGACAGTATAAAGCCTGTCCATCAAATTAAGGGAAGCCACGGCACAAAATGTTGATCCTCCTAAAACGTCAGAAAGTATTCAACTTCTTAGACAAAGAAATAAAGTTTGATGTGATAGTATGTTTGATTTATTTATAGTCAGATTGAGGGAGGGTTGGGAGTTGCTATAGATCAATGCTAGAGCAAACAAAATCACAGGAATAAGGACAGGTATCGACCCCGGGAGCAAGCAATCCATGTCCAACCATCAGTAATTGGTTAGCTAGCTAGAACTGTTAAATCTGTCTGAAAATACTTTGTGATGGACTACGGTCCTATCAAAAGGGTAGCAAACATCTGCTACTGCCCATTTAATGAAATATAAACCTGGATAAATATGGCTCCTAGGGTCTTATAGTTATTTAAATTATAGATTGAGGACCTACGAATTAGTGGCTAGTTTGATTTTCAAGCAATCATCCATCAGAGATTGGGTGGCTGGGTCTATTTGATCTCGTAGAAAACACTTTTCAAGATGAGTCTTCTTCAAAGATCAGCAAGCAGAAGTGGCCTATCACCTCAATCCGGTAAAATATTAGGATGAACCAGCAGCCAAAAAGAGCATTTTAAATTTAAATTATCAGATCTTTCCTCTGCTAAAGCACTTTTATTCATTTTGATCAAGAAGAATAAAAATTCATATTATTTGGATATATTTAGCTATAGATTCATATTTGCAGCATCTAGTTCACACAGACATAATACCAGTATAAGGTGGTGGGTGGATCATTAATGGTTATGTCAATAAACCTTATCAGGTCACACATTTATACATCGAAAGTTCTAAAGTCAAAGCTATAAGTGGCAGGTGACAAAACTGCTTGAAAATGTTTTCATGAAACACATTGCACCTTGTTTTAAGTTAATAGGCTTACATAAAGTGTAAAATGATGATGAAAAGAGAAGAGAAAAAAAAGTGACAATAATCTGATAACTGTCAGACATTTTATAGGTCTGTAATAAGATCATTATCTGTTTAGTGTCATTCAGTGTCTTCTATCTGTGAATATGGAAGAAAACAAAGCATTAAACATCTATAATATAAAGTGATTATCAATCTCAAACTTCCCCATATAAAAAGACAAAAGAGAAATCCCTCTGAGAGGAAAAAAGAAAAGAAAAGAGAAAAGAAATGTTTGAACTTAAAAAATAATAGATAATATGATGTGTAGATTCTTACCATGAGCTTCATTAAATGGTCTTTGCCCAAAACCACCTTCAAAGGACTGAAAAAAAATCAATAAAAGATGTCCATCAGCATGTAAAGAGAATTAAATAGCACTCAATTCTCATTTAATAAATGGTTGCAAAAAAACTAATCATGACATACATCCTTCGTAATCATTTTCTAGGTTTATTTCTTTCCTCGTGCCAGCTTATCAAAAGCACATTAATTCAACACATTTAAAATAGTCAATGATCTCTTGCTCAAATAGGTATTTAAAAGTGTACCCCGGAAATGAGAAGAAAAATAGATAGAATTAAAATGTTCCACAAGATCTACTACAAAAAGTCGTGCCTTAAACTTCCAAATGACATCAAAGATATTGGCACCTGTATTCGTTTTTTCCCTTCCACTGCCCGACTGTGGAATTACCTCCCAGATAATGTGGCTGAAAATGGTTACCACATGCCTTCATGCGGTTGCTAGAGCTCACATCGTGACTTTTTAATCTCTGTATCTTTTTTTAGTATTATGTGCAGTGTTTTTTGTTTTTGTTTTTTTTTTAAGGGTTTTACGGCGCTTGCAACAAATTAAGGTCATATCAGCACCAGTAAAAAAGAAAGAAAATGGGAAAGTAAAAAGTTATAGAATTACAATAAAGCATCCGAGAAAAGGGAAGAAAAAGGGGAATTGGTTAAAAAAAAGAAACCGGTGTAGATTCCAAAAGCACACTATAAAAGTACTTAGTTTGAGATCAGTAAAAGTCTCATCCAGACACAAGCACAGGTCCCAACTAAGAGGAATACACTCAAATGTTTACCAATCATATAATATAATGTGTAAACTAAACATAATACAATGCATAACAACAGAGAGATGATTTACAAGGAAAAAAATATCATCTCCCAAAACTATAACTATACATTCGACTGTTTCCCTCTCAGCCAAGGACTCTGACCAAGGTCAGGACAAAACCAAACAATCTCATTCCAAGAATAAGACAGAAAGCAATTGGAAAACAGATAAGAGGGGATAAAAGACACAGCAAGTACCTCCCTGCCCGCTATGGGAGGTAGGAAGTGCAGTGTTTTAACAAGTTTACAATGTAATACCCTACAAACTGTGGAGTTATCCTCGACAATATTAGAGGTTTCCACAAGAAGAAGAAAAAGAAATGTATTAACTCCTTACTTCTCAATCCACGAATATTCTGAATATGCATTTACTTTTAACTTTGGAGGCATAATTCACCATGGATAACCACTCTCATAGTTTCATAGCTTTTATATACAATCAACATTCTTTACTATTATTTAAAGCAAAATTGAGAGAACAAAGCGTTTGACGCCATCAGTAGTTTGCTTTGAATGTTGAATGTTGAATGTGAAATGTTGCTTTTGTGAGTTTTTTTCTTGCGAACATTGATGGCAACATGCCTGGTCAGATCACCAATCCCTTCTCGAAAGAGTTATTTTTAGATCGGAAAATGGCTTATGATTTCAATCAAAATTGAGTCTGAATAGAATGACAAAATGATGATGATAATGATGAAGACATATTACGTCTTGTTCAATTTAGCTCAAGGATACCTAAAAAATTCATGCAAAAATGGATAGGTAGAATGGCTGTCAATGTTAGAAAAGAAATTGAAGATGTTCATGGTGAACATCAATCTGTCAATGAAAAAAACCACATTGAAAAAGAAAATTCCTTTATTATTTTTTTATTATTAACATTGAGGAGTAACTCTTTGGGATATTCAGATTTTTTCCCCTGTCTTTTCTTCTTTCTATAGTGAAAGTATTGTAAACTTTTAAAATTAATATGCAGTGTTCAAAAATAGTAAATGAGCGTAATTTAATTGGGTTTTTAAAATTCAATGCTAGATATCTTGAATTATATGGAAAAGCAACTTTTTGTATTATATACTAATATTTCAGAACTTGTGTCTATTTTAGCCTTTCTGCCTAACTTTATCAAATGTAAACTAACAAAAAAAAATATCTTTAGCTTTTTCAAACAGCTCATCTCATGTCACAACTAGGAAAAAAATCTATGAACAACAGCATGTTTTGTCCAATTACCTACCTGTAACTTTCTATCTTTTAAAAATACTAATGTTAAAAATCCAATAATGGACAGACAGGGAATGAATTAATGTAGTCCTCTCATCAGAAACAGTGTATTTACCAATTAATTGCAACTTCGGTTAATCGCAACATTTTCATTGATCCCAGGTTATCAGGAGTGGAATGTACTTGGCAGTTTGCTGATTCATGCTTTATTGGTTATAAAAAAAACATTTCTTAAAATAGTCCTTCAGAGCCATTAGGCTTATGGAGCCGGAGTTTATCCCGGTTTCTATAGCATGAAACGGACAATAGAAATTGCTTGCTATCCTTTGGATAGGACATTAGTCTATTGCAAAGTACTTTCCACCAAATCTAACAAGACTCAGCCACCCATTCACTGCTGAGTAGACAGAAAAAAATCTTGACTGCACCCGTGACCGATCTTGGTCCCTTTGCGTTAGAAGCAAGTGCTCTACCAACTGAGCTATCGGGATCCCCACTGGTTATATAACATTGCATTAAAACGAATCAACAGTTTTTATAAAATTTCTTTCAGTCAGTTGTTTATTACTATGATCTATTATTCCAAAGAGTCTGATCAATCAGAAAAACAAATCATCACAGAAAATGAAAAAAATTGACCCCCACTTATCTCACCTCATTGTATCCAAGACTTTAAATTTTGATATGAATTGTTACTACATAATGAGTTACTATATTTGCTACTCTTTAAAAATTTGAAACAAAATTGAGTTTCGTCATTTTACATCATAATAGATAGCACTGTACAACTTATAGACTTATCCCTTTATCAACCAAGGACTTAAATAAGAAGATCATTTTCTGAAAATTGAAACTAACCAGACTTTCCACAATGTATGAAGTAGTTTTCTCCATGTCCATGCCACTCCAGTCATCCAAAATGTAACAAACACAACAAGCACAATACACAAAGCGCATATCATATTCTGTTCCTTCTAACACTGAAACAAAGCTGGAAAATCAAGAAACATGTCATACAACTGTATATCTGTTTATAAAAGAGAAGTTAATCGATATCTTCACTGCTAACCTTGCAACTCATTTGAGAGTGGCAATTTCATTTCATCATATTCCCTTTTTTCATTTAGTTTTTATTTCCTTTGTGATCTTGTGGTATAACACTCACTTTCAGATCTGCAGGCCCCTGGTTCAAGTCCCACTTTGGGCAGCACAAAGATGAGTCCTTGGAACATACTCATGTTCTCTCACCCTATTGAGTTGTAAAATGGGTACCTGGCCAGGAGCAGCGTTGTCTGTGTCAAAAAAAAATTATAATAGTGTTGCTGTTGGCTTGGGGATTTGAGTATATTTAGAGGATATTGCCCTTAATCAAAACTCAATTTTTTTTAGTTTTGTTTTGTTTATTATTTTTTTTCCTTTGTAAAATAAATATCACCACCAATGTTTATTATTTACTTTTTCATGAATTTTTTTCATTTCCATTTTTTAAAAAAAATCATTAAAGATGAGGGTTGTTGCTGAGAGAGGATTCAATTTCAACTGTATTTGCTGGACTGGAAATGCCATCTTTATTGTTTTAATGCCATCCGGTTAATAGTTGTGTCACATGAATGCTTGCACCCCAAAGGAAGAATGGTTATTATATAAAAACATTTTTTACAAAACGGTTAATGTTGGGTTGATCTGTAGAAGGTTCATTACTCAAACTCAGATAAAAAGAGAGAAAAAAAAGTGCTATAGAATAATAATCAGTCATTGCAGTTATTGCCCTGAAATAGAAAGTAAAAAATTCAAATCAAACCTTCCATCTTCATTTTGCAGACTTCTGATTCCAGCTAAAACAGCTCTCTTGTTGACTTTTGACAAGTCATCCCCCAGAATAATCATGGATACAAGAGCCGTGTAGGTCATTGCTATATTGCTACTGTCACTTGTAATTTGTTGATGTATTGCCTGAATTAAAAAGTATTTTTAACCGATGATGTGGAGAGAAAGTAAAAACTTGAGATATCTGTTTATAACAGAACAATTAATGGATATCTTAACCACTGATGTTCAATTCATTTGAGAGAGAAGAAGATCCCTTGAAATGAAACTGAAAAAGCAGAAATCTTTCTTGTGAGAAAAGGGAAATTGAGTTTAGGAAAGCAACACAAGATAAAAGGCAAGCAGCAAAAATGAGCAAATAAAAGGAAGTATTCATTCACATGGATATTTATGTTGGAAATGTAAATCATCTAAAATAACCTAATTGAGTTTTAAAACTACTCGGATTTTTAACCCCACCCCCCGAATTTCAAAAGACTAGATCGTTGCCCCTGAACATTGTTACATAATGGTCATAACTGAAAAATGAATACATTTTACAAAAATGAGGCTCCCAATAAGATCTGTGTGTATTTGAAATAATCACTAAAAATCTCAAGGCGATTGTAGAAATGGTAAAAAGATACTTTAATCACAAAACTATAGTTCTGACAAAACCGCATTTAAAGCTTTGCAAAATTATTAGACCATACTACCTAAAGAGATCAACAATGATATTGGTATAATTTTGGTCCACTCACAAATTATGTAATTCTGAGCGCTAAAAATATAGAAATAACTTTTAAAAATCCTATTCATATGAGGATAAATGATCACAGTGCGTTGTATTGCAAACAACGTACTTTTGTTAAATTATCCAAAATTTGTCATTTTGAGTGACGCTCTCCACCCACCCCTAAAATATATACAAAATAGTAAAACTGGCGGCAAAAGCTTTAAGTCATGAATTCTCTGATACTTTTGTACCAAAACATATTAAAAGATTAGACTAAGAAGTTCATAATACAAATATTATCTTTAAGTTAATTATACTCATTACCTACCTCATGGGCATCATAGCTATTCCCTAAGACAGAGCAACCTCGGAACCCACATTGCTGAAGATTTGAGTCTAAAGTTGAGAGATAAAAAAGATAATCACATATAGATCATTCCTATTTCTAATTTTTTTTTTAACATAAGTATAGTTTTACGAAGTTACAAATTTTGTGTATACAATGCCCCTAGAAATCCAAATCATTTGTAAAATAGAGAGGAATGACATAAAAATGCACAAACATAAAAAACGACAAAATAAATTTTTAAAAACAAACAAACAAACAAATAAACAAAATTGAAAACGAGAATATATCTATTTTTTTTTTCAAGCAGATTTAAGTTCAGTGGTCATTTCATGGCATACCTACAAAGTTGTCATTGATGATGACGACGACGACGATGATTATGATTATGATGATGATTTTATTCCAGAGCATTAATGATGAATAATCTAAATACTAAAAATTTATGATAATGATGTGGTGGTTGCAGTAGTAGTAGAGGTGGTAGGGATGATGATGGTGTGGTTACAGTTGTAGTGGCAGTGGTTGTAGTAGTGCTGGTGTTATGGATGATGATGTGGTAGTAGTTATAGCAATGGTGATGGTTGAGATGATGATGTGGTGATTGTAGCAGTTGTAGTAGTAATAGTAGTAGTAGTAGTAGTAGTAGTAGTAGTAGTAGTAGTAGTAGTAGTAATAGTAGTAGTAGTAGTAGTAGTAGTAGTAGTAGTAGTAGTAGTAGTAGTAGTAATAGTAGTAGTAGTAGTAGTAGTAGTAGTAGTAGTAGTAGTAGTAGTAGTAGTAGTAGTAGTAGTAGTAGTAGTAATAGTAGTAGTAGAAGTAGTAGTAGTAGTAGTAGTAGTAGTAGTAGTAGTAGTAGTAGTAGTAGTAGTAGTAGTAGTAGTAGTAGTAGTAGTAGTAGTAGTAGTAGTAGTAGTCGTAGTAGTAGTAGTACAGTCCACCCCGTATAACCGCAACTTGGTTAATCGCAACTTTCAGTTAATCGCAACATTTCCCAAGAAACGGAATTAATTCTATATAAAAGTCACTGGTTAATTCCAATAAGCTTCGGTTAATCGCAACAAAGTTTTGACCTCAAAAAGTGACAATTCTTTTAAACATCAAACAAAATCTCATGATTAAATTTTATCATCGGTGAAATCATGACAAGTTGAAGAATCGAGAGTGGGCGGGGCTTAATGCTACAGAAGTGTGTCACCATCCTATGAGAGACAATGGAGGGCGGGGCTTTGTAGTATGGGTTTGTGAGGTCACTGAATTAAATAGAGGTCGAGGGGGCTTGACAAGAGTCAGTTCATGACAGTTGTAAAGAGAGACTGAGTGATATCCTTTGTTTGGGATTGACAACTGTGTATTGTGACGAGTGGGTTTGGTGAGAGCTTATTGTCTCTCATCATGACTAATCTCTTTGACAAATGTTGACGGGCGGTTTAAATAACCTAAATAGTGTTGAAAGCGCTGTTAAACACCTAACCCCCCCCCCCCCCCCCTCCCAAAAAAAAACAAAAAAAAACAACAAATGTTGAGAATAAAAAATTGAAAGTGATTCCTATCTGAAGAAGATGTCGGCTTGCATCAAAGTTGTTTTTGTTTGCCAAAATCTATACAGGCCTGTTATATGATTATTGTTTCAATCAAATTGTTGTATGTGTGGACTAGGAATAATGTTTGCAAAAACTGGTTTGAGTTTACCTTATATGTGTACAATGTTGCCAATGTGAACTGGAAACTCAACTTCGGTTAATCGCAACAGTTTTGCTGATCCCAAGGTGTTGCGATTATCCGAAGTGGACTGTAGTAGTAGTAGTAGTAGTAGTAGTAGTAGTAGTAGTAGTAGTGGTAGTGGTGGTGGTGGTGGAGGTGGGGATGAAGATATGGTGGTGTTTGTAGTAGTAGTTGTGGTAGGAGTGATGGTGTGGTGGTTGTTGTAGTAGTGGTGATTGTGGTAGGGACGATGATGTGGTGGTGGAAGTAGAAGTGGTGGTGGTGGTGGTAGGGGTGATGATGTGGTAGTGGTTGTAGTAGTTGTGGTGGTGATAGGAATGATAATGCGGTAGTAGTTGTAGCAATGGTGGTGGTAGGATGATGATATGGAGCGCTTCAATGATTACTTCATTAATAAAATAGCTACCATTCGATCCAACATGGACAATACAGTCAACACTGCTGAAACTGAAGATAACATACAATTTATATCATGCTCTTTGTCCAAATATTACTCTGTTTCAATAGAACAGGTTAGTGAATTTATTACGAAAAACCCAAATAGACAATACAAACTTGTACCAATGGGGCTTTTAAATGAATGTGTAAAGAAAGTCGCACCTGCTATCACTTCGATTGCAAATAGGTCTATTGAGAATGCAGACATTCCAACCTGCTTCAAAAAATCTCTAATTAGCCCACTCTTGAAAAGAATCAAATAAAAAAATATAGGCTAGACTCGAACCTTCATTTCATTTCAAAATTAATTGAAAGACTCATAGTCAAACGTCTCAACAAATACATAAATTCATACAATCTCCATACTCTTTTTCAATCTGCCCATAAGAAATCACACAGCACAGAAACAGCACTTTTACGTGTCCACACTGATATTGTCGAACTACTTGACAAAAACGATAATGCAATACAACTGCTGCTGTACTTAAGTGCCGCGTTTGACACTGTGGATCACATGATACTTCAAGACCATATGCAGAGGCTTTTTGGAATCAGAGACAAAGCTCTAGAATGGTTTTCATGCTATCTACGAGATAGGTCACAGTGTGTTCTCATTAACGACTCCCTTTCACCACCAACAAAGCTGCAACGGCATTTCACAGGGTTCAGTGCTTGGGTCTTTTATTTTCATGATGTACACAAAACCTATAAGCAACATCATCGCAACCATCTGTCTCTATGCCGATGATACCCAGTTGTACTCTCCCATCTCATCCAAAAACATTGAAGAAATAAGAGAGCAACTCGCAGGATGTCTATTAAAGTTAAAACATGGATGACAAAAATCAAGCTTAAATTCAACGAGGACAAAACTGAGTTGATTATATTCAAAAAGACAAGAAAGGAATTACTCATAGACCAACTGTCCTTCTGTGAAACTGTAATAAAAAATTCCAATGTCCTTCAAAACCTTGGTTTCTATTTTGACACCAACCTAGACATGCAAGCACACATAACAAAATGCTGTCAGGCTGTTCATATCGTCCTCCAAATGATATGTAGAATACAAAATCTTTTTGATGATGGAACAAGTAATACACTTATCCATGCCCTTGGATTATTGTAACTCTCTGCTGTACAGCCTATCAAAAACAATGCTGAACAGACTACAGTTGATGCAAAACAAAGCTGCTTGCATAGTTACAAGGACAAAGCCCTGGGACCGTATAACAACAGTCACTACACTGGCCTCCAATAGAGATACAAATAATATACAAAATTGCATGTTTTGCTTGCTTACAATTGCCTACACCATACATTACCTGAATACCTCGAATGCCTTTTGAGGGAATATAAACCAACTTGATCTTTTCGATCCACCAGCTCTTCACTAATGGGGAAATACATTCCAAGAACATAATTTGCTGAGCTTGGTTTTTCATTTTCAACTCCAATCGTATGGAATTCTGTACCACCAAAAGCCTGACAATGTGAAAGATGCCAGTCTTCAAAAGGCATCTAAAAACCAATCTTTTTCATTCTGCTCATCGCGATTCTATGTCAAGTTTGAACAAGATATAAGTGTGAGTGTTGTGGTGATTCCGTAGTCGAATGAATGAACTTGTGTGATATCAATAAACCATTGTAAAGCACTATATGTATATGTGGATACCGGCACTATATCAAATAATAATAATAATAATAATAATGATAATAATAATAACAACAACAACAACAACAACAACAACAACAACAACAACAACAACAACAACAACAGCAGCAGCAGCAACAACAACAACAACAACAACAACAACAACAACAACAACAACAACAACAACAACAACAACAACAACAACAACAACAACAACAACAACAACAACAACAACAACAACAACAACAACAACAACAACAACAACAACAACAACAACAATAATAATAATAATAATAATAATAATAATAATAATAATAATAATAATAATAATAATAATAATAATAATAATAATAATAATGATATACCTAAAAAGTGGTGGGAATCATTTCTAATACTATATTCTAGATTACTTCCGGGTATTGAATAAAACTAAACCTGATGAAACTCTGTCAAACGATGTTGTTGCTATGATTTTTTTAAACGTTACGACAAAATTTATAGAGGAAAAGTGATAATGGCATTTGATTATCTCAATTCCTTGTGGAATGACCTTTTAGAGGACGATAATGATGAAAATGTTGATTATGATGATGAGTCAGACATTGGTATTGCAAAAAACGTCTTTAATTTTAACCCACTTATCCCTATTATTTCAAAACTCACTCTATGGTAAAAATACAAGGTCCATTTTTTCAAAGTTCATTTTTATCAAATTTTTTTACACACAAAATAAATCAGAACACCATTATGCTATATATCAAAATAAAGGCAAATATTTCTGCTCTTTTAATATCACTTTGATATTCATGTCTTATGGATAGTAAGCTCAAAATTATTTTTTTTTTTTAATAAGTAGGTAGCATTTTCCTCAAAGCTACTTCCCTTGATAGGGGTATGTGTCCTCATTTTGGCTTAGGTTGAAGGGAGTTGTTAAACTCATTTTGGCTTAGGCTGTAATGCGTTAATCAAACCTAATTCTTGCTTCTTCCTCTTCATTGCAAATCATAATATAGAAGAGAAAAAATAACTGGATTACAAATAAATTATAAACAGATTTTCAAAATTTATCATTTTTAATTAGAATAAATAATATTGACAATTAAAAAGATTACCATCTGCCTTGGGATGAATTTGCATGCTATAGAGCCAATCTATTATCTTTGTTTTTTCGCTCTGTAACTCCTCTAAAGCATTCAAAACATCCAGTCCTGATATACCGAAGAAGGCTATTGATACCCTGAGGAAAAAGACTTAAAATTTTTATGATGCAACAGTCCTCTTTTGCTAACTTCAATTAAAACACTTTGTTTATATAACATATCATAACTATCCGTGATATAGTGACAAGTAAAAAGGCCCCCTGTATGAGAGAGAGAGAGAGAGAGAGAGAGAGAGAGAGAGAGAGAGAGAGAGAGAGAGAGAGAGAGAGAGAGAGAGAGAGAGAAAGAGAGAGAGAGAGAGAGAAAAAAAGAGAGAGAGAGAGAGAGAAGAGAGAGAGAGAGAGAGAGAGAGAGAGAGAGAGAGAGAGAGAGAGAGAGAGAGAGAGAGAGAGAGAGAGAGAGAGAGAGAGAGAGAGAGAGAGAGAGAGAGAGAGAGAGAGAGAGAGAGACCAATGATTGGGTAACTGGGACTTTAGAAATGGAAAGTACATTGCAATAACATATCTATATACCAGTAAATGGTCGCTTAACCCTTTCCAAGCATAATATACGATTCGTAATGATGCAATCATTTTCTCAATTTTCTTTTGTACATCATAAATTTTTTTAATGCTTTGTTATAGCTATAAATACTTGACACTGTGTTTTAGAGTTCAATTAGCTGAACAATATTATGAATAGAGTGTACCTACTTGTTGCTTTTCTGTTTGAGAAAGTAAATCTATTTTTGTGTTGGATGGGTGTGAAGTTTCGGGGACAATTATGAAAATGGCTGGAAAGGAGAGAGCTAACATTTATATATATAAAAAACTGCCATCCAAGTTACTTATAGAAACCTCTTCGTAACACTAGACCCGTCTCAATAAGTTAGCTTAATATTAATAATTTTACCTCTGAGTGTCCAGCCGTTGAACTGGAAGTACTTGTAGTACTCTTTTGAAGTAGGCTACATGTTTCTTTTTGAAAATGTCGTTGCTCATACTGTTTGATGACACAATATCTTTTGTTCTGCTTTGACCTTGGCCCTGGCGGATAAAAATTTGTCCCAGTTGCTGAAAAGGAAGTATGAGGGACATATTTACGTCAATGTTGTGAACTTAACTTACTCAACCCTAACACCGACTATATCTGTCGTTTACCCGGGTTACATTTACCCCATTCCTATTTATTACATTTCTCTGAGACAAATTATAGGCTTAGTATCAAAGTTAATGTTTTTAGTTTTTGCATGTTAATTATAGTTGAATAAAACTATATATAAAAGAGAGAGAGAGAGAGAGAGAGAGAGAGAGAGAGAGAGAGAGAGAGAGAGAGAGAGAGAGAGAGAGAGAATTAGTAGGAGTGAAGTATCTGTTCAATGTTATAGTTATCATATAACGTTATAACAAGTGTAACTAAATGACAAATTGCCATATTTATGGACAATAAAGATCTATTATTATTATTATCATTATTATTATTATTATTATTATTATTATTATTATTATTATATATGTACATGCTCATTTTTTAATACATTTTGTCCAATTTCGAAAAGTAGAAAAAATCTCTAGGATTGAGTGAGTTAAATATAGTGAATAGCGAACACAAACACATCTCAATATGTGTTAACAACTTGGACATATCTATAACGTTTTATAATTTTTTTTATTTGTCGATGTGATGATGAATATTTTCTCACAACAATAACAACGATCAATGACAATGAATATCACTATCAGATGTTAAAATCTTTAAGATTCAACCCGACAACGACAATTCATGGGCAGGGTAGTCAAGACTGGACTCAGTAAGTAAAATCCAATCACGCTGAAAGGAAATGACCAGCCTGTCAGTACTGCTAGTTGTTTTCAGCTTAGATATCGATCAACAATTTGCCGATAAAAATTTTTCAAATATTGTAGAAGTACTTTGATGACAATTGCTGTAAACATTAAAAAATATTATGAATAATTTATATCTCCATTATTTATGGGCTGATTTGTTATTCTTGGTATCAATTTTATTGTAATGAAGAAATAGGAATTTCAGAGTTCTTTTTTCTGATGCGAAATCATTATTTGTATTATTCAGTACCGAGAAAAATGTTTGGTAAATAAAAACATTACCCTCTTTGATCCACCACCACTGTCTATTCTTCTTCTTCTTCTTCTTCTTCTTCTTCTTATTATTATTATTAATATTATTATTATTATTATTATTAAAAACAAACACCCTAGCACCTTTACTATGACTTATAACTAACCCTAATAGAAAAAAATCCTCTGACCTCGAGCTAACCCTAATAGAAAAAAAAACAAAACAAACAAGGACTGCTGTCCACTACCTTTCAATGTCAATACTTAAAAAAACAAATTGGCGGCGGAGAACTAAAACAAAGGTCATATTAAGAAACGAAGTGGCAATTCGTACTCGAGTCTGAATAGTCTCCCGTGGCTATTTGGACTCAAATTCCAATGTGTGTGCACAGTGAAACACAGTGCGGCAGTGAGCAGAGGACGAAACTGATAAAGAAACAAAAGAAGAGTTCAGAATAAATTCTGTTTTGCTCATATTCATATCAGACTGACTCAGCTCATAACCCCTGCTTCGAACTGAAAAAGGATTCTTGCCTGTCTAACACTATCAGAATATATGTTATTTAAAAAAAAAAAAAATTGTCCTGATTTTGTTTGGACATGCGTTGTGTTGTTTACAAAGCTTTTCCTTTGGACCACAGTTACTTTAACTGACTTTTGTTACTTTTGAAGAGTTTCAACTCTTTTCTTTTAATTTCTAACTGGACTTCTAACTGATCCGTGAATTTGTCTTTCTTGTCAAATAAAGCGGGTTTAGACTACCTGTTGATAGTTACTATTATAATTGTTATTTTGATTTGCATCAATTCTATATGTAATTATCAATATTTAAAATTTTAAATAAATTTTTAAAAAACAAAACTATACTCCCACTCAGACTGAGTCCAAATAATCTGTTGATTGCACATACGCACTGGAATTTGAGTCCGAATAGCCACGGGAGAAATGCTAAACTTTCACTGACTAATCTATCGAGGTTTTTTAAAATGCTACACTAGACTCTATAAATTGACTAATTGAATAAATCAATGCCTGACAAAGATTCATGGGGAACATACTAGATGAACTAATTGAATGAGATGCGAGACCGAGGAGCTTTCAGAAGGTTTGAAGACATTTTCAATTGAAGAATAACCTCATTCATTAATAAAATATCGGGTCAGCAAGAGATGCTTTGAATTTTGAATAGGACTTATACCGACGTGCATTATTTGCAGGTCTGATACCTGAACATCCTCATGGGTCTAGTTTAACATTGTTGTAATGGACAACATTTTTGCGTCATTTTTTGAGATTTCCATTACAACAATGATCAATGAATGTCAATGAACCCCATTATCATTAAGCCATAAGTACAATAATTTAAAATTAATTAATAAAGCAAAACTAAACGCTGTGATTATTCCCAGTCAGGGTCTGCCAATAACGAAAATTTCTTATTCCTAGACACTTTTTTAAAACTCCGCTCTTTTAAACAATTACCACATTCAAGAATATGGAATGTTTTGAAATGCACATAGAAATAAGTAAAGTTAATAAAATATATCAATAAAAATATAAAATTAACCAACAATAAATCAAACGATGGATAATATGTTACTACATATACACAATATGCGTCGACTTTCATGTGGGTGTCATGGCCGATTGGTTAAGTCGTCTACTTTGGGAGGCTTTTCAGAATCGACATTGTAGGTTTGAATCCTGGTTCCGCCACTTAAAAATAAAAAAAAATTCCATCTTCCACAGAGCGTTGCAAATGATGAATATCCCATCCACCCATTTCTCTCACTCTTTTAGTTCCTTTCTAGCAAATTGTCATATTCGTCCCCACTCCGATCTCAAATAGTATATTCTAAAAAGAATAAATAATTAAAAAGCAAACAAACAGAAATATTCAGAGTGACCAAACAGCAATAAATTTTTTTTTTTAAATAAAAACAATTTTAAGAAATTCATGCTCAGAAACGGAACAAGGCCAAAAAACAAATTTTTAAAAGGAGAAAAGAATAGACTCGCTCAAAAACAAAATCAAAAAAAAAAAAGGGGGAGCGACTGGATTTGAATCTGTGCAACTAAAAGGTTCAAAATGAAAGGTGGTCTAACACCTGTCTGGGAATAACCAATTTTCGTTATTGTCAGACCCTGTCTGGGAATAATGACAGTCAAAAGTAAAAGTTAGATAATTCTAATTGAATAATAATTGGATTATAGTTATCCAGACCTGCAAATGAGTGCATTTCGACTTATATCTGGTGGAAAACACAATAATGACAGGAAATGCATTTTCTGCATGGGCAACACAATAGATCAAAACCTAATTGAGATTTGGTGACTATAGTTGCTGTTTTTGGAGCTGTGGTAGCAAAATGGTGTCGAAATTTTGCTCTTTTATACTTTTTAAAGGGTTTTTTACCCGCGAAAGTGGCGTTTTTGAAGACGCGAAACTTTTACTTTCGTTTTTAGAATGGATCAACAAAAGTTAGATGGATTAACTACCATTTGTATGATTCAAAAATTTTAAAAATCCATCTTTGTTTATAAGTCATTTCCTATATGTTTTTTACCCGCGAAAGTGGCGTTTTTGAAGACACGAAAGTTTTACTTTCGTTTTTAGAATGGATCAATGAGGTAAGTGAATAAACAGTTTTCATTTAAAGTTAACTTTATGTTTTGTTTTTAACAAAAGTTACATGGATTAACTACAATTTGTATGATTAAAAATTTTTTTAAATCCATCTTTGTTTATAAGTCATTTCCTGTATGTATATGATGTAATCGCGTTATTTCCGTGTCTCCGATGTGACAAAGGAAACTTAATTCTATATATCAGGCAAGCTTTGAAATTTTTAACTATGAATTTGTTCAAGTGACTAAAATTAGGTCTAGGAAACGGGTAAAATTAACAAAAAATAAAAAATTAACATTTTTTGTTGTTTTCAGAGTGAATAATGGGGTATGGGAGGTTTCGTTCTTCGATTTTCTGCCCATGCACCAAATTTCAATATCCTTTTTTATTATTAATTATGAAAAAAAGTGTTTGAAAATTGATTGGAGACATTAACCTTGCTCTGGTTTTGTGTTTTTAAACTTTGATTTTTGACTTGAAATTTTGGAAAAAAAGTTTTTCTGAGCAAAATAAAGTTTGGTGTCACCTGCGTGGGCACCATCTGCAGGGGCACCAGGAATTCTGAAATGTGTGAACTTGGACATTGTTGATGAATATACAGTTCATAAAAGTAAAATTTGGTAACATATGCTGAATATTTCAATGTAACTACAAATCTGTGTGTTTGGTGTTAGAAATAAAACAAGATAAAACAAAAATATTTTTTTGTTATTTGTCTCATGTAATTATCCCCCTTGTCGTATAATAAAGTTAGTTTCAATAAAATTTGAGGAGAGGAGAGCAAGGAGGAAAGAGAGGCAGCAGATCCAAACACCAAACACACAGTCAAACTACGTGTGCAACAACTGCAATAGAGACTGCCATGCAAGGATTGGTCTGCTGAGTCACACCTGTCGCTGCTCTCAACAAGACTGATGAGGAGACTCGAGACCAAAGCCATACAGGGCGCAAACCATCGTCTCTTGAGATGGAAGGATGCCTACTAAGTACAAATCTGAACATTTCTAGCTGTTTAAGAACACAAATTGCTAATCAATTGAATTTTGTAAACAATTTATATGAAATATATTGATTCGCTCTTCCCTCACAATTTTTGTGTCACTACAACATTCACTCTGCTTTCCGGGAGGATGCAGCGTTGGGATCTGGCCATCTGATCTAAAAGCATTTTATCCAGTATGAAAATTTTGATTAGCTACAATTCAAGATACACAGGCTTGAGAGATATTACTCCGCAACTGTGAGTTTGCTAACCGATAGGGATAAAATCCGTAATAAATAGCACCTAAGTACTGAATTACATGTTGAAAGCAAACAATGCTGAACAACTTGCCAAAAAGTTCCAGAAAAAAAATTTGTCATGAGATTTTAGACTTATTTATATATACATCTTTTTATCAGATTCATATGCTAAATTATTTCATTCATATATCCTTACACTTGAACCTCTGTGATGTAGCAAACAACAGTTTATAAGTGTGAGTAGTTGCTCTTAAGGACACTTTTCTTTTATGCGCAATTATATTATAAGCTTTATTTTCTCAACATAGTAATCAAATATATTTAAAGCAGTGGAAATAAAATATTCTTAAACTTAAAGCAGTGCTCTTGTCATCAAATATGTCTTTATATATTGCTTTTATACCAGGTACTGGAGGAGAGGGAGTTTCTCCATGCAGTTCTCCCGAGGAATAGCGGGATAATTTATCTATGCGTATGTGCAGAGCAGAGTGTGTGATTGGTAAAAGAGGACCCTCCAGAATCTATTCCTGGGTTGATATCACCCGTTTTGACAATACAATTGAAAACAAGGACCCATTTTTTTTTTTCAAAGTTGAAATGAAAGTTTAAAATATTACAAAAAATATTTTTTTCGTTATTTGTCTCATGTAATTA
>NC_088361.1:77252592-77332592 GCF_034508935.2 Berghia stephanieae
TATTTCTATTAATCCTGTTTGAATAATAAGCCTTATTGTGAGCCCATATGATGTTACTTATGTATGCCCATGCTTTAGAGCTGGATTAAGAAGGGATTTCTGTTCATGTTTTTCTCCTTTTTCTATAGAGATTGGCTAATCATGGTGATGAATTACAAGGAAAGCGTTCGATTTCGTTAAAACTGGAGGGATGGGTTGCAAATGTGCTGCATACAACATAAACTAGGGAACAGTCCATGACCATGTCAAGAAACGATAAAGTAGAATGGGAGAATATACTTACTGCTTACTCCGCGAGACTGCACCCCGGGATCGATCTCCGTCCCTTTGATTGTGAATCGAGTGCTCTACCAACTGAGCTATTGGGACCCCCGCCTAGACCCATTGGTCTCATGTCATAGTCTACAAAGATTGCTGTTGTGTTCATTTCAGACTTTAATTATAGTTCCTGATTGTTTCATTCTCGTTTTTGCATGCCTGTCATGATGGGTGTGGAATTACCCCAAAATGTTGAATATGCGAATAAAGAGAAAAATTGGAATTTATGAAGTGTCGTTCCTTTTTAAAATGTTATTTGTACAGAATCCAAGTGTGAATGGCTGTGGGATATATATGTATTCTGTTTGTGTGTTCACCTCAACAATAGAAACTTTATGACAATAAACTGAAAAGTTGGGTGTTTGTTTTTGTTTTTAAGGCTTTTACGGCGCTTGCAACACATTTAGGTTATATCAGCGCCAGTAAAAAGGAAGAAAGTGGGATAGTAAAAAAGTTCTAGAATTACAATTAAAAAGCACCCAAGAGAAAGTAATACAAAGGGGAACTGGGAACAAATATGGATCAGATGTAGATTCCAACAGCATCCCATCAATGTACTTAGTTTGAGATCACCTATAAGTCTCATCTGGACACAGGCACAAAATCCAGCAAAGAGGAATACACTCAAATGCTTACATTATACATTCAAAATAAATATAATAATACATAACAGAGAGATGATTTACAAGGAAAAGAATATCATCTCCCAAAACAATAACTATACATTTGACTGTTTCCCTCCCAGTCAGGACTCCGACCAGGGCCAGGAAAAAAAGTCAAGTAATCTCATTCCAAGACAAGGACAGAAAGCATGTTGGAAAACAGATATAAGTATAAGGGTATAGAAGACACAGTATGCACCTCCCTGCCCGCTATGGGAGGTCAGGATCCCCACCCAGAAAGTTGGGTGTGGAATTCCCCCACATTGCCCTATAAATTGATAAAAACAAAGTGTCGTTCAATGAAAACCAAGGCTAGAAAGTCATCCAAAAATATTGCAGGTTAATAAAAACCGGAAAAATGAGGGGTTTATTTAGGCTGTTCCATAGTTAAAACATACTCACTTACCGACCCCAATTATCAATTGAAATAACAATATGTATCGTATTCATTTTGTTTTAAACTATCTAAAACATAAACTACGAATGTACTTTAATAAAATATTCATGTGGTTTTCGTGAACTCTTTTCTTTTTGTCAATAATTTGAGATCTCATTCTCACGCATTTTGAGTGCTGTTACAAACTACAATGAGGCGTAAAAAAAAAATAAATCCGATAACACCCAAAGCTGAAAACAAGGAGGTGGGCTTTTTAAAAATGCGAAACCTCTGCCATTAAAAAACCTTCATTCTTTATTTTTAAAAATTGGTAGAAATAGAGATAAGATGTTTGTCTTCTAAATAGACTCGGTTCAAGATTCATATCAATGATATGTCGGGATTATTAGCTGCTGTAAAGTTATAAAAGGGCATTTTTGAACCTTAAATGCCCATTTTTTTATTTTTGAAGTGGTATAGGAATAAAGCTGAAATCTCCCTCTTTATTAAGACGATACCAAATTTAGCTCTGTACGTTTTTTTTTTAATGGCCGAGGTATTAATGGTTGAATGGCCTGGCTTAAAGTTAGTTCTTTTCTCGAAATGTGACGCAAAATATATTGGGTTTTTTTCTGTCACAAAAATGACGTCTATTGTGGTACCTAATAATACAATGAGTGGGTAGTGAACCTGGGACTATTACTATTAGAGGTGGACATCAATCTGGAATGTACACATGACTATAGGATGAGATACAGGTGACGAGTGAATCAGGGGCTGTGGGGCGTGGACAATACTGGAGAGTGAACCCAATGCTGAGGAAGAAGACACCCAGTGGAGAGTTACCCCGGGAGGACAAAAGTGGGGACTGAATCTGGAACTGTAGGAGGCCGACACTAGAGGTGATTGAATCTGGAACTAGGGGTGGAAACAAGTGGAGAGTAAACCTGGTGTCAAAAAATGGAAGACGGACACCAATGAGGAGCGAACCCGGGACTCATCATCATCATTATCATTATTCAGTCTTTTGTCTGTGTACGGTAGTGCTGGTGAATAGAAATAAGCTGACTTCTATCACAATACTGGCCTAAACGAAATGAGAAACTAAACTTAAAGCAAAATTATCTGACCCCCCCCCCCCCTCTCTCTCTCTCTCTCTCTCTCTCTCTCTCTCTCTCTCTCTCTCTCTCTCTCTCTCTCTCACTCACACACACCCCCCACACACAGGGACAACAAACATACACGCTAACACACATAAACACACGCGCACATGAACACATTAGAAATACATAGAACGGCAGTAAATAAATAAAAGAATGAATAAAATCGATATTTAAAACTAAAGTTGGGGTGTCATAAGTGAGGAGTGAACCTGGGGTTGTGGGAGGTGGACCCGAGACTATCTCTAGCGGACACCAGTGAGAAGTGAACCTGGAACAATATGCCTACATCCTGTAATCTTGGCTATTCAACTTCCACAGGGCTGGCGCCCATCTCAGGTAGTCTAGGAATGTCTTTTCAATGGTGTCCATATCTCATTTGTCCCGGGTTTGAATTCTATTGGTGTCCATCTTTTATAGTCTCGGGTTCGCTCTCCATCAGTGTCCACCGATAAGTGAGTGTTCCGGGTTCCCTCCGCACTGGTGTCCACCTCTAACAGTTCTGGGTTCACTCCCCACTGGTGCCCACTTCCTATAGTCTCTGGTTTACTCCCCAGATGATGTGTTGTTTGTTGTTGATGATGATGATGATGATGATGATGATGATGATGATGATGATGATGATAATAATAATGATAATACTTATTATAATATTAATTATGAATATGATGATGATAGCGTAAATAATTTGTGATAGAGTGCAGGCAAGTCTATCGTTCATATTATTTAACCCGTGCAGCCGAGTATATCGGGATTCTTTTGTTCTTAATATTATATATGTTGATAATCGATGTTATGGAGGTCGCAAGTACATTAATGTACAATTTTATAACCCACGTTGGTATTGAATCGAGTTGGAGGATTTGTTTGGGCTATCGTGAACGAGTTTCATTATTTCCTCTTGCGTCTCGAGTTGATATATGAAAGAGGTCAGTTTTCTCAGAGGTTTTAGTTGTGTCTGATGATGCAATGTTCCTTGTCCAAAATGGAACGTATTTCGCATATATATTTTGTCTCTCTGAAATATTTATCAAAAGTGCTCGAGGCCAGTGAGTGATCCATGTGAAAAGTGACCAAATAGAACCTTACTTGGGCAAACAATACTAAAACTCTGATCTCCTTGGAAAACTCATCGGTTTTGATAATCACAAAAATTCTTACGGACTAGTAAAAATTAATAATAGATATAAATGTTAATTTAAATTAATTTTAGAAACAATATTCTCTGTGTGGCCAATCATGGCCATCTGGCAGCCACGGTAAGAATCTCGTCAATAATCGACATATCGGTATCGAGAATTGAGATCTATTTCAGGCGCCCGATTTCGAACAACTGTCAATTATGACTTCCCGAGAGTAAATAAACGCTGTAAATGATATAATTAAGCCGTTGATTTGCCATACAAAAATGAATCCGAAGTATTTCGGAAGCTTATTGATACAAACAACTATATTCAACCTATAAGCGGTCATACAAACAACCATGGCCACACAATAGATCATGTCATTACAGACATTGAACATTCTCTCTCTTCACCTGTCTCAAATATTGATAAATTAATCTCGGACCATCATTTTATTGTGTTTTGCGTTTTATTTCCAATGAAGCACGAAGTTTTAAAAAATGATAACATCTCGTAATATTATGAAGAATTTAAACATGAACATTTTAAAACAAGAACTTGACCATAACATTTAAAATAAACATGATGCAAATGGTCTCCACGAGTCAATTGTTGGTACGGTGGACAAGCATGCTCCCTTAAAAACTAGAGCAGTAAGGGTGAGACGTCAAGCACCCTGGTATAATACAGAAATAAAATTGACTGGCTTAGCCAGGAGGCGGACAGAAAGAAAATGGCTAGTCCAGAGGTGCTGTTGATGGTACATCGCGGCTAGAAATGATGCGAAAGCCGTCAATTTTAGGGCCAAAAAGAAATTCTATGAAGACAGCCTGAAAAACGTGGGGCGTTCAAGACAATTCTTTGCCTTGACCAAGGAACTGCTGTGACAACAAACGCAATCAGCTCTCCCATCTTTAATCGATCGTGCAGATCTACCAACTCGCTTTGGTCAATATTTTAAAGAAAAAAACTGATACCATCAGGAAAGAACTCTCATCTGAATCGATCCAAACCAAACAACATTTGACACGTTTCATGGTGATTCATTAACACATTTCACAGATCACTGAAGCCGACTTACGTGATTGCATTATGTCTTCTCCAACTAAAAGTTGCGATTTTGACCCCGTAAATACTGCCATGCTAAAAAAGTGCATTGATGTAATTTTAAAACCATTTACATGTATTGTTAAAGTGATTCCACCAAACTAGTTGTCCCTCGAATACGGAAAAATGATGGAATGAGATCCTTTTCTTACTTCGGACCCTTTGTTTGGAACGCCTTACCAAAGAGCATTCGTGAAAAAGAATCTTTGTCTGTTTTTAAACGTTCGCTTAAAACATATCTGTTTCGATTTTAGTCGATGATGTGAGAATCAAGATAGGCCTCGTTTGTGTTGTGTGTTGTGTGTGTGAATGATTATGTTTCAGCCAAAGTAATTTATTGTAATTTAAGCGCTTAGAGTCTGGTGTCTCGGAGTTATAGCGCTATACAAGTTTTCAGCATTATTATTATTATTATTATTATTATTATATGCCTGTCCATTTCTGATGATGCCTATTATAGGCTCAGTATCAATGTTGTCAGTATAGAATAACAAGTGTATAGACGATATTTGGCCCTTTTTATTACCCTAGAAAGGAGCGTCAGCTCTTCTCTTTCTAGGCTATTACGATGGACTGAGTACACAGCTGTGTTTTCAGTCCACTGATGGACTGAATACATAGTTCCATAATTCTATGCCATATCTAGAGACATCTCCAACTCACTTCGGGGCGTCTGTGTGTGTTGAACCCGTGACCTCAAGAAGTCGGGGAGAGAAGGCTCCAGTTAGACTAAGCTTCGAAGCGCCTTTTTTGGGGGTCGTGGATAGCTCATACGGTAGAGTCACGATCTCCCCCGCCAGGCGGAGTTGTCGTACCAGTAAAGTCGCGGGTTCGAGCCCCCATCGCCGCTGCGAAGTTTTGATTCTGTTGTCTTCTGGCACTCTCCTACTCACTTCATTTCTTGTTGTTATCAACATTATAAGTGCCTGCTCCACTCACTTTTCTGCATTTGCACCAACGTGCAAACTTATCTATGAACGATAACTCTGATCAGTCATGGGGGCGGAAGTAGTGTACTTTGATCTTTAACATTAAAGTTATGAAAAGCACCATACGCTTGTTACAGTGAAAAAAACTGGCTTCCGAAGCAACAGTTGTGCAATAATATTTAGATCAGTAACAATATAAATATAAGGCGTGCTGTATAAACAGTTCCATATCATAAAGCGACTACGGGTGAGAAAATAATAGTTTTCTTTTTATCTTTTGTCGGCCAGTCAAAGTGTTGTGATTGTGATCATAATCGTGTTGACATCATACCATTCATGACCATATATCCATGACCATATCATTACCACCATTATATTATCATCATCATCATCCATATCATATACCTACATTACATTATTCATGTCATACATTCTTCATTACATGACATTAGTCTTAGTCTTAGTATTAAGTTTGGGAGGCCTCCCGAAAGCTCCTACATCCCCAGTATTCTTGTTTTTGTTTTTTTTTATAATGTTCTAGTAGGGGTTTGGGCTTGGGAGGGGGGAGACTTTAAAAAAAGGCAAAGGTAGCGTCAATTGCCAAGGACCTTGACAATTGTCAAATCGTCAATTGCCAAGGACCGTGTCCTTTCATCAACTAAGTATGTGTACTTTTAACTGCCACGGAGTACATTTAGTGTCACGAAGTGATGTATTGCCACATAGTGATAGTGATGTTATTAATATTAATAAATACTCTCTTTTACTTTTACTTTTACTCTTCTTTCTCTCTCTCTCTGTCATTTTCTCTCTCTCTCTCTCTCTCTCTCTCTCTCTCTCTCTCTCTCTCTCTCATATTTCCTCTTTTTGTCACGGACCTTTGCCAGTTGGTAAATCGTCAACTATTTACTATTAACTGCCACGGATTGATCTTGTTGCACAAATGTTTTACATTAATTGTTCCTTATTAAGACCATGTGCAGTATATTTCCTTTAAAATAAAGGAAATCTTACTTTTCTTTTTTATTTAATCTTGGGCTTGGCAGAGATTTGCCACTTCGTCATTCTGTTGTTTTTTTGCTGAATCCGAAATCAACAGTAATTTTTGTTTTGAATTTTAACTTGTCTTGGAATTCGTAAAAAGACAAAAAGTAAAAACAAATGCCAAGTGTTGACTTGATCCTTTCCACAACGATTGACAAGGAATGAGTGAATCAAAGAAAGTAGAAAGTGACGTGATTCGAGATTCGTGAAATCACCACAAGCAGCTGAAGAGTTCCAATGTGACTCCTTGGCAATTGACACTTCCTTAAAAAAAAAAAAGCCCCCCCCCCCCCCCCTACTAGAACATTATAAAAAAACAAGAATAATGGGATGTAGGAGCTTTCGGAAGGCCTCCCTTAAGTTTAAGTATTGGTATTAGATTATGGCAGTGTCTACGCACACGGTAACCAGGCACATAGCCTCAGGATCTACGTACACGATAGCTCCGGCAACTGGTTTGCCACTACAATACAAGCAATGGATGAACCTCACTCTGTATGTGTGTATGTGTTATTTTTAAAAAAATCAAACAATACAATTTAACCCATTAAAGGCAAGATTCATGGTTACCGTGTATATATAAATGTTACCGTGTACGTAGATCCTGAGGCTAGGTGCCCGGTTAGTTACGAAAATCATCAGGCCTGTAAATCTTCCGTCTATTGTCGGATTTCCGACAGTACGATTTTGCTCCAGAAGTGCTAATATTTAGAAGAAAAAAAATTAATAGTAAAAATAAAATTCGTAACGTCAAAGAACAGAACAAATAAAAAAGAAAACAGACTTTTATTTCGTTCCTGGAAAGAATTAGATTTTATTCCGTTTCAAATGCCGACTTAAAACAACAAAACAAAAAAACTTTTTATTTGTCGCATCAAAGACAAAACAAAACTTGCCTTCTATCAGTTATAATATTATCGTGCCACCTACACGCTCCGCTAGACGTGGATGTATTCACTGCCTGGCTACTGTGCCACAGCCAGCGAGAGAGGGTTGCGAAATTCGCGCGAGTTGTCTTCACAAACACACACCTAGTCAGTAAATAACGCACACACTGAAGTGTGTCGAACTGGACCGGAAGGTTTCTCTCTATTTTGCTACCGACACACATCCATATCTCCGGTTCTCATATCTTTTTCTCTATATTTTATTGGTTCCGTCCTTCTTCTTCGAAAGCTCTCACACGACCGCACCACCTCCTCTTCTTCTTCTTGTCTTCTTCTTCTTCTTCTTCTTCTTCTTCTTCTTCTTCTTCTTCTTCTTCTTCTTCTTCTTCTTCTTCTTCTTCTTCTTCTTCTTCTTTTTCTTCTTCTATAAGAATTAATCCAAATAAACGAAAGAATCAGCGTAAACATTTAACACAAACAGGAATGAAGATACGCAGCTTCCCGTGTCAAGCACGAGATACACATCCTTCAAAAGGGTAGGAATTGTTCTCTTCCTTTCATTTTACAACTAACTCAGACCTGGGCCCTCAAATAATTGGGATTTTTTTTTTTTGGTACCATAAAATAAGGACCTCATTATAAATAAGTAGGGGAAAGTGACATGATTTGACTAGTCAATTGACGTGTCATATCTGTGTTGTGTCCATATTTTTGTCCTGTTGTGTCTATTTTCGCGTGTTCAAAAAGTTCCGACAATTTTTTCACCACCATTTACAGGCCTGAATAATGTTACCAAAATATCTTGATATCTTTGATATTCCTCTTTATAACGAAGTTATGCATCTTTGATTGAACCTCCCTAAAACTTTTTGTAAAAACGAACAGCAATTTCCAGTCTTAACTTTCTTATGGGCGAGTTGGGTCACAATTTGACTCCCACTGCTGCTGCTCTCTAAACTGCCTAAAGTTACTACTGTGTACGTAGACACTCCGTTATAGTCCATTCCATTTCCATGTCCCGTATGCACAGAATATTGCTAATTCCTCTAAAGTTATGAAATGTGGAGCCGTGATTTTTTGCATGCGGGCTTATATTTTAAGTGACATTACGACTTTTGAATAGTGATGATGGACCAAACGGTTTTCTCACAATGATGAATTCCTTTGATGTTTTCATCGTTTGCAATAAAATATGGCTCAAACTTTAAAATGTTTATAGTAATGGTGTGTTGATTCTCTTTTCCGTGGGGAAATAATCATAACAAAGTTGCATTCAGTGGCGTAGCTTAGCAAATAATATTGGGTTGTTTGAAATAGTTTAATTATATAGATAACATTTATCTAGTACTTCACAGCTTTGAAAACAGACGGCGTTTATATGATATCTCTTGCCTAGTGGGCAACGGCCAAATAATACATTGGACGACACAAGCAGCCCGTAAGGTGCTTCTACATTATTCAGACAAAGACATAAATGTTAAATGACAGTGGGATCTTTGAATTTTGACACCTGTCTCCAACAGGACGAGGAAAAATGTCTTTCACAAATACATAACACCCGACTAACTGTAATGAGCATCTCATAAAAGTCGGACAAGACATGTCACGAAATCCCACTGGTCACCCATTGATCACGCTTTGTGTCATTCTTCATCACTACCACTACTACTACAATCACCACCATATCATCATCATTAGCACTACTACTATAACCACCACCACCACATCATCACTACCACTACTACTACAACCACCACCACCACATCATCATCACTATCACCATTACTACAACCACCACTACCACATCACTACCTCTAATACTACTACATCACAACCACATCATCATCACTACCATTTGTACTACAACCACCATACCATCACATCATCATCACTACCACTGCTACTACAACCACCACAACCACGTCGTCATCACTTCCACTACTACTGCAACCACCACCACCACATCATCATTACTACAACAACTACTACTACTACTACAACAACCACTACTACAACATCATCATCATCACTACCACTACAATCACCAGCACCACATCATCATCACAACCACTACTACTACAACCACCACCACCACATCATGACTACCACAACTACTACTACAACCACCACCACATCATCATTACAACCACAACTACTACAACCACCACTACCACATCATCATCACTACCATTTGTACTACAACCACCATCACCATCACATCAACATCACTACCACCACTACTACAACCACCAACACATCATTATCACTACAAGTACTACTTCAACCACTCCCACCATATCATCATCACTACCACTACTACTACAACCACCACCACCACCACCACCACATCATTATCATTACCACTACTACTTAAACCACCACCATCACCACCACCATATCATCATCACTACCACTACTTCTACAACCACCACCACCACCACCTCAGTATCACTACCACTACTACTTCAACCACCACCATCACCACCACCATATCATCATCACTACCACTACTACTACTACAACAACAACCACTATCACATCTTCATCATCACTACCACTATAACTACAACCACGAAGACCACATCATCCTCACTACCACCAGTACTACAATCTCTACCGTTAGGTTTTGGCGCTTTACTTCATTTGAAATAAGGAAACCTTGGGATTGTATTTGGCAATGTATTTATGTATCATAATATAAATCTAATCAGTTATCTATTTAGAACCATACAATATGTAAACACAATGCCAAATACCATTCCAATTCCTTTTTCTTGTGCAGAAATTCCTCTTTCGGTATTGAAATTCCTACGATTGGTGTCTCCTACGATTGGTGTCTGAAACTCCTGTGAGTCAAATTTACAATTGGCGTCTCTGCAAAACTAAAACTACAACATTTGCCGTATTCACTCCACTCATACGCTGCCTCAGGCAAGGGGCACGATCACTGATATCTTGTAACTTTGCGTTGAAATTGACAATTTTGGCTTTGTCGGGTACTTTGGTGGCAAAATTATTTCTATTTTACTTAGAGTTGAGCTCAGGAAAAAAATACACATTTTGTTTATAAAAAGATGTGTATTGTTAGAAAGTTTCAGAGTCTGGCTTGATTATTTATGAAAGTATGGCATTTTGAAAACGGACAAAAGGTTGCTTTCAAAGCAGACCAAATTTGGGGGGATTTTCTACAAATTTCAAAATAGCATATTTAAAAAAGATTTAAACCGATTTTAATAATTTTTGTACCATTTTAATCAGGAAAAAAAGTTCTACCTATTGAATGCAACTTAAAGATAACAATTATATAATCTAAATTTGGGTTTTTGTACCTAATGTAAGTTTTGTACAGTATAACATTTCAAACAAACCGCAGTTTTCAAATACAAGAGATGCACAATTAAGATATCATAAACATTTATTAATTTGATCTCTCCCCTCTGAGTTCCTGGTTGAAAGCTATACTACTATTTGCCGCATGCCACGAAAAAGAATTCCGAGCTTCGCTTCTCTGGAGAAATACTTGTAAATTTTCCTCGTTGACAAATGGATGTTCAATCCATATTTTTTATCAGTTTTTATGAATGTGGAATTCACAACGGCAAGCTACTCCTCTGGCTGTCAAATATTAAATTGTAACAATTGTTTACGTCAAGTGTGCACAAAGTGTACATTTTGCTCTGTCATTTTGAATTCAAGATGGCAATAACAGTGAGTAGTGCACATGAATCTCGTGAAATGGAAACCCCTGGTCAAGCCTGTGGGCAAGTTTAGCGATCGTCATCACAACAGAATTCACTGTGTATAGCATCATATTGTAAAATATCAAAACGTTCACTCATCCCAGACCCTTCGTTTTTTATATAACCGTAAAGAAGAAAAACTCTAAAGTATGATACTCTACCGATACAAAAAAATCGGCTTAATGTCACTAACAATTCGAGTGTTCGAGCCAATTATCATAAAAATCCATCAGAAGGTTGTGAAGATATCCACATCAATGCATGCACATGGGTTGTAGAACAGACTATAGATAGCTAGTCATTATATTACATTCTCATTTACCCATATTATTCAATTCTCATTGTTGTCATCATTGTGACAGGCATTATTATTAGTACGAAGTGACTATTTCTCCGAACGCTCTAAGAAATAAACTTTAACTCTATTTATAATTTGCATGTCAACCAAATAGAAGTGTTGATGCTGCCATTAACCTTTTTAAAAATAATATTTATATATTATTAGAATGTGTATTTTTTCTGTTGATAGATGTTTTACCAGTTTCACTCCCCAATTTGTATTGTCATTGTTCTGATTGTTGAATAGTGCTCAGCTGACTGGCACTGTTTCATACACATTTTTTCAGCTCTTTGTTATTTTTTTTTTAGAAAGCCATTTTAATGATTAGTTCTCACTAAATGCTATCACTCAGATATAAACCTATAAGGTTACTCATAGTTTTGTGTGTTGGTATGTTATATCTGGCTGGCGGATGTTATGCATACCCAAATATCAATATCAATCAGACAGTAAACGTTAAAAGTTACACCCAGTTTTGTGTGTTGCTATGCTTAATTTGGCTGGTGGATGTTGTGAGTAGCATCAATATTCAAGTCACTCAACTCGAGGTCCAAAATCAATAACAATTGAGTGAGGTTGACTTCGTTTCTTTTATACAATGTCTTGCATGTAGGAGAAGAGAGTGGTCAGAGTGAGTAGAGTTCTTGGATCTATGTTTGTAATCAGTTTCAAATTTCAACACATCAAAACATAATGCTGTGATTTTGCTTCAGTGTAAAACGGCATCATAAATCTTAGGGTTATGTGGTCTAGTGGTATGGCACTTGCTTTCGGACCCGAAGGTCCTGGATTCGATTCTCACTTGGTGCATAGTTGAGCCCTTGGAAAAGGCTCTTTACTCAATTTCTCTCACTGTACTCAGGTGTAAAATGTGTACTTGGCCGTTAACAGCGTTGTCTCTGTTCAAATTTTTTTTAGTTGCTGTTGGCCAGGGACCCCTTGTAAAGCGCTTTGAGCATGTTTAGTGGATATTGCATATATAAATGCTCTATTTTATTTTAAAATTTTTTTTAGGGATTGAATAGAATTGATTTAATATTTTTATACAGCCACTCTAAAATCGGCCCAAATTGCAAATATCTGGGTGTCCTGCACCAGAAGGATAAAAATGTTGATGAACTGGCTAATTTTCATAGCAGTTAGTCAGGTTTTCCCTGTAGTCAACACACACACACCCAGATGGACAGACTTGCTTTTCCTTTTATTAATATAGACTTGACAAAGTAGATTTTTGTAGCACTAAGGCTCCGAAAACACTGGAAAAATCATCACCAAATTGTGCATAGCGTTTACAATTGACTTGAACCCCCCCCCCCCCCCCCCCCCCCCCCCCCCCACACACACACACACAAGCACACCCAAATAAGAAAAAACCCTGCTTGAATCATAAATTTTGAGTTTATTGACTGATCATCATCCTAATTGAACGGACACTGTTCATTGAACTGACAGTTGTGTGTGTGTGTGTGTGTGTGTGTGTGTGTGTGTGTGTATGTATGTATATATATATACACACACACATAATTAAAAAAAATATTTTTTAACCTAGGTAATTATTACTTATTCAGAAAACGTGATGAGTGGATATCAAGAAGGCAACCCATATGTGGCTTCTGTGTCATATAGTAACCAACCTATGCATGCTGGAGTGTATGCAGCTGATCTTGAACATCAGGTATCTGGAGGTGCATCAAATAACCCTACATATTCTTACAACCAGCAAATGTATACTGGGATGGATTATTCATTAGCTGATAATTCAGTGTTTTACAATAATGCTTATGGACCTGTGCAGTACTATCAATATTCACAAAATGAACAGGATTTATCACCTTTTTCTGGTGGGTCAGGATACTTTCCAGGGATGCCAATTCAACAGCTGCACGGTGAATCACAGAATTATGAGAATCGGGATTACATTCCATCTGAAGGTATGCCAAATACAACAAATATTCAACAAGATTATCATCCCAATTCCAGGCATACTTATCATAGGAATCGTGCTGGTATGCGAAGCAGGGGTAGAGGTAGTAACGCTTATAATAGAGGCTACAATAGGAGAGGGGGGTATAGAGAACAGCAAGACAGTAGAAGTGCCGAATATCGTAATTATGACTATAGTAATTCCAATCCAAATCAAAGAGGAAACTTCCATGGCCATAAGGGTTATCAGGCTTTGTCCTTCCAAAACAGAAATCGACAATACAATAATGATCGTGGGAAATCTAGAGAGTGTAATTATTCAAGAGATCAGAATAAGCCAAATCTGAAAGAGGGCAGAGAGCCTAAACAATCCAATCAAGATGATTCAACAGAAGTATATACTGCTAATGTGAAAGCATTTGCCAGTGATACTAAACCTTCAGATTCCAGCAATTCATCTGCCACTATTAACCATGTTGATGTTGATAATGGTTCAAACTTTTCTGGGAACAAAAGGGATCCAAATACATTTAGAGGTAATCATAATGGAAGATACCAACGAAATGGAGATGATTCTAAGAAGTTTGAATCAAGAAATTCCAGTGAGCAGAAGAATTATTATGAGAGTAAAGGAGCACGTCCCAAATATGGACGAAAATGGGATCCACAGACTGCTGCTGACAAAGATGAAAGCCAAAGAGGTGAGGATATGATTTACAATTGGATTCGATATCAGTTATAATGATTTAGATTTAGATAACTTGTTTCATAAATCTTTCATGACGAGAGTAAATGTCTCTCCAATCACTATTTATCTATTTGTTTATGTGGTCATGATGGAATAAGACAACCATTTTCATCATCGAGGCAGTAACTGTGATGCAGCTGATCCTGGTGTAAACAGTTAATATGAGTTAAACCTCACGTCAGCTTAGAGTAAATAAAACCTCTTCAATTAGGAGTTTTAAAAATATTTAAAACCAGTGTTTTGAATTGTTCAGGTTACAAACCTAATTTTTTAAACCAAATATTTAATGAATAATACTTTGTTAATCATTTTAAAAAAATAATCCTACAATTATTAGATGTTTTCAATGCATTTTTATAATTGATCAGATTAGATGTCTTTATATTTGTATGTTTAATGCTATCATATGATTCCTAGCCAGCATTTATTTGAATCTTGTTTCCAAAGGGTCTTTAACAGAGCAACTGTCCCGCAATGCCTATGAGTGTATGGTATGTTGTGAGATCATTAAAGTGGAATCAGCCATCTGGAGTTGCCAAAACTGTTACCATGTCTTTCATTTGCATTGCACAAAGAAATGGGCTCATTCATCTGTTGACAAAGGTGGTTTTTGACAATAGTTTGCCATGGTTATATTCTGTTATCAGCCTTCTTTTAAAAGATATATAGTAAAGATCAAAAGTAACTTTACATTTTGTTGTTGTTGCTCTCCACAGATAAAAACATGCGTCAAAGCAAATTAAATTACATGCTATGTTAAGGAAATTTAATTCTGTGTACAATGGTACCAAATATAGTCATATATGTAGATATATATAATATTTCAAGTACAATTATGATCAACTTCTTGAAGGTGATCATAATTATACTTGAAATATTTTATAAATAGCTCCTTTTATCAAAAAGTTGAGCACTATCATTTCATGATGTTTTTTTTCCCCCGTGTATATGGAACTTGGAATGGGCTTTAAATGCGCACTGTTCCACCATGAAGAGATTTTTTTTTTAAAGTTAAAAAAAAAGTGTTTTTGAGCATAGTCTTTTCTGTGAATAGCGCTATATAGGCTACATGTATTCTTTTCTTTTTTTTTTCTTTTCAGTCTAGAGTTTAAGATTAAGTTGGGTTTTTTTTAAAAGGGCAAAAAGACGTAGAGAATTGTTCATTAACATTATTGAAAATTAACTTTTGTATCTTACTTAATTATGCAACAGAGACAAAAGTTTGGAGATGTCCTGGATGTCAAAACGAGTCATCACATATTCCTTCACAGTACAGGTGTTTCTGTGGTAAGATTTCTATTCTTTGATTAAATTATTTTTGAGATCTTATTTTTTATTGTCGTTGTGATACTTTTAGATTAATGTGTCTTTCATGCATTGGTGAATTTCTAAAAAAGTAAATCAAGACAATTCCCAGTTTTAATACAGATGCGTAAAAAGTATGGTAAGTAAAAATATGATACTAAAAGTTATTTAAAATTGTTTTAAATAATGTATCACAATTTTTGTGTCAATTTTGAAGGGGTTTTTTCCCCTGTAGACAGCATATTTTCATCATATCATGGTTTATTTTTTTCAAAATAGGTAAAAGGAAAGATCCTACATATATACGAGGAGAGACACCTCATAGTTGTGGAGAAGCCTGTCGTAAAAAGCGAAAAGGAAATTGCAAACATCCCTGTACAATGTAAGATCTTATCTCAAGGCAATTATATTAAACTGGCATGGCAGTTTTTTTTGCATTGTTTACGGCTGCGTTGTGGCTGCAAATTTTTTTTAAAAATCACTGATTTGCATTTTGTCCGTAAAATCTGCAATCTTTTTTTTCAAATTTTCAATATTTTGCCCAAAAAAAAAAATGATCAATTAAAAAATTTTTTTTTTTAAATAAAAAAGATACGGTCTTCTCTACCCCTATATCTGTTTTCTAACATGCTTTCTGTCTTTGTCTTGGAATGAGATTACTTGGTTTTGTCCTGGCCCTTGCTGGATACCCTGGCTGGGAGGGAAACAGTCAAATGTATAGTAAGAGTTTTGGGGGATTATATTTTTTGTCTCGTAAATCATCTCTCTGTTATGCACTGTATTATTTTTGTTTTACATTTGAGTGTATTCCTCTTAGTGCTTGTGTCAGGATGAAAAATTTAGATAATCTCAAAATAAGTACACTGACTGATAGTGTGTTCTTAGAATCTACATCTGTTCCCTATTTGAACTCATCCTCCTTTGTCTTCCTTTTTATTGGGTACTTTAATTGTAATTCTAAAACTTGCTACTCACAATTTTCGCATTTGAAAGTTCTGCAATGAAAGATTGCAAGTTCACATCTTTCTAGAGAAACTTCCAGATTCACCAATTTTACCCCCAAAAGTGCATATAAATTTTTATTTGTTTCGTGGTTGTTTTTTTTTTTTTTTTCATCTCTTATCGATTTTCTTCTTCTTCACTCCCCCCCTCCCCCGCTCCTCTCCTCATTTTTAATAAAAGAATTAAACAACTTTAATGAATTGTTTTATCCATCTCACCTTTTACAACGTTGCTACTTCAAGTCAAGATTTTTCATTAAAAAAACAAACAAAACAAATTCCAATCCCAGGCCATCTTATCTATTGACCCTCTTAATTAATATCAATTTTATTAAGAATTCAATTCCAGTCTACAACTACAATGGCAAACTGAAGTTTGACAACACTATTGCTGAAAAGAAAGATCAAACTGATCGATGCAGTTGAAAAGTCTGGCATGCAACAGAAAGTCATGCAGAGGAAATTGGCACACCAGCCAATTCAGTCTTGACGATTTATAAGAAGTGTGACCACTACAGGGACCTCTACTTTTCTTGTCAATTCGATGCGACCAAGCAATGTCAGTGGAAAGCGTGACATGAAGGGCCATACTTATGGCAGAAAACACAAGAAGGCCCAAAATGGGGGTCTCCTTTTGAAATAAACTTATTTCTATGAAAAAATCCAAATTCACTTATTTTTTTGTGTGTTTTGTGTTGATTTATGGTTAAGGAACCTGTGTGAGCAGTTTGAAAAAAAAATATTTTGTTGTTATTAAGATATTGTTTGTTGAAGTGTTTTTTTATGGGTTTTGGCGACAACAAACGTTTTCATTTCAGCCACGGTAGTTTCGGAAAACTGCGTTAAAGAAACATGAAATCAACTCAGAAATTCTTTGAATGGCCATATTTTGTGAAATAAAACATTAAAAAATCGGAGAATGAGTCTCATTTTTAAAAATAATTATGATTTCATGCTTAAAATAAAGAAAAACGGCCGTTTTAGAAAACACAAAGTTTTGGGGACTTCGTAATTCTTCCATAGCGAGGCTCTTACTTCCTGTAAAATACGAGTCAAAACATCCGGTGTCTACATCGTTTTTCCATAGCTGCAGTTTTTGTTTACGGCCCTAAAACGTTATCCGATAACTTCGACGAGTGAAAATTGGTAAGTTGACTATTTTTATTATAATTTTAAGTATTTTAGTATAATCATTGTGAAATTCAAAGGATTTGTGTTAGTTTTAATGCCCGTTTTTCTGTGTGTCGCTCTTCCATAGCAGTTTTTCCATAGCAGAATCAAGCCGGCTTCGATTGTTTTGATTCTGATAATTCCATTTCTAACCCCTGAAAGTCGATAATCGACTTACTTTATTGTAAATATATGATGAATAACAAGATAGAAACCCACAACTACGCAGGATGATGTTATTTTGGCTTGAAATGCCTTGATTTAATGTGCGATACGGCAAAGTTTGGAAAACTGCTATGCCACAGAATAGCGAAACCAATATGGCGGCTGATTCACGATAATGGCATGGCTGGCGACCCATAAGAAATCAACTAAATTTAGATTAAATTTATGAAAATGATAAATAGACGTTATTTTTATCAAATTTGAATAGAATTATGTTCCCTTTCATTTAATTTGATTCCCACCATTTTTCTTTCTTGTATGATTCAGATAACATCAGTAAAATTTCTCTAATTAGTTGTACATTTATTTCAGCTACTTTTCTTCATATAAATATTTCAATGATTATATGTTATTAGACTCATTAATATTATTTGCTAATTTGTATATTTTTCTTTGGGCAGGTTCTTTTATTATTTCATATTGCATTACACTTCTTAACATATGAGATATAAACACAACTTTCTATTTGACTTTAATGTAATACCAGAACCATATTTACTTATCTTTCCCAGATCAGACTGTCCAGTGGTGAAGGTGGGGGAGTACCTCAAAATAACATGCGAGATAAACAAGCTCACAAAGACTTTTTTTTGCTGTTGTAAGAAGTTTTTCATACCTTTAATGCAATATTTTGTAATATTTATAACTCATTTTCATGTTTTCTGAAGTTGCAGGTGGTAAGTAAGCTGTTGTTTGACTTTGAAATTTGAATTTTTTTTTAATGATAAGAATATACCTATCATCTTGTTTCTTGTAATTTTTCCACAGGTTTCAACCCCACCAGAGCCTTCTTCTGATGCTCCATTCGTGCGATTCATGCGGAAGGGCCCTGGCAAGAGTTATGTGTTTGGTGATGTTCCAGATGAAAGCTTCATCAGTCAGGGCCCTCCGGACAACTACCGCTGGACGAAAGTGCCCTCGGAGCAAGTTACGATTGATAACAGGGGGCACTATTTTTTAAAATTATAATTGATTGTATATATTAACCTTTATTTGTATTTGCTGTATATATTAGATTTATTGATTATTTATAACATTTCAAAGAATTTTATACTTTAAAATAAAAAAAACATGAAAACTTCAAATTTTTCCGACTCGTGTCCTTTTGTATTTTTTTTTTTTTACATTAAAAAAAAAAAATATGGCATGAATCCTGCTATTATTTTGAGAAAAATGCATGGGCTGCTTAGTTATGCTGTTTTAAGATGATTTCAAATGCCTGGGGGCAGGTTTGCATTGAAATTTTGGTGATCCTGAGAATTACCAGAAATTTTCAAAAAAACGGAAGAGTTGTCTTTCTTTGACAATTTCTCTTCATGTAAGAGGCCTGCTGCTCTCAAAAGGTATTTTTTCTGAATCTGCAATGATTAACCTTTCATTTGATACCAAATATGATGTGTTTGGAGTATTTTGAAAATTGGTCAAAATGGGCCCCAAAATGAAAACCCTCTGAGACCCTTTGTGTTTTCCGCCTTATTGTAGATTGGCTTGCTTTGTTCACACACATTTTTGCTCATTTGGTTACACTCTGGTTAAATTCATTTTTGGTTAAGTTAATTTTTTTCCTGTTCCCCTGAGCATTGTCTTATCTGGAGTATACTGTATTAAGAACTTTATAAAAATATTTTATTTGGTTATAATGTTTGTCGTTTCAATATAATTTTGGAGAATTCAATGTGAGTTGCATAAAATAGTGTATTTGGTGTCATCAACATTTTTTCAGAAGTTACACCAACAGGTATCATCCAATGCAGAAACATGCTCAGTCTATGTTGACATTGTCTTTATTACATACAGCATCAGTTGTAAACTCATAAAAAATATTTTTCCATACATGTGTGTCTCTAGTTCTTGTTCATTTGAAAACTTCTATTTAACTAAAGTGTTGCTTCTGATGATGACACGATTGGATATTTATTTTATGTGTATAAAACCATGTTTTATGGTTGAAACTTCCCTGATTTATAAATGTGGGCTATCTAACCTTGAAAATAAAGTTATATGTGGTTGCAAAGTTTTTAAGTTGATTTTCTATGATATTTTTATCGTCATTTGATTTTCTGTGATCAGAAGTGACACCGCAGACACTTGTCCACGTTTGTGTCAAATTTCGTGTCACATGCTTCACATATAATCTTTCAATCATAAAAATACTAACATTTAAGGTTCCAAATATAACTTATGCCCTTTCATGTACTTTTGATTCTCAATGTCAACAAGACATTGTTTACATCTTTACTAAAAGTTTCATCATGAACAGAGATCCCAACCGTTCTGCATTATGCAGAATCACTCTGCAAAACAACCACTTATTGATTAACAAAGACAGGTAATGTGGACATTTTGGATTTCCCCTTTGTCAAAAAAACACAATGAATGAAACACAAAATACAAATGAGTCTTTAGTGTTTCATTCACTGTGCTTTGGAAAACCCAAAACTTCCACATCATCTGCCTTTGTTAATTAAATTGAAACTTCCATTCATTTTGACTAGTTTTATTTATTTCTTTGAGTTTCAAGCAACAATATTTGCATAATATTTGGGCACTCAGTAAAATAATTTGTTTGGAAACCACTGCTTTTTCCATTAATTTATCACACTGAAACATGTTTTTACTGGGTGGTATTTCAGTCTTTGTCATCCTGGCCCATGTCCACCCTGTAGCTCCATGGTCAACCAACCTTGCGACTGTGGAAAAGAAAGGTATGAATATTAATGAATTTTGATATTTCCATTTTATATTTCAGATTTTTCTGTTCCTTTTTTTTTCTGATTGAAGTTTTTCAGTTGTCTTTCAAAGAAAAATCTTATAGTCTTTAATTTGTATTGAATATTTGCTTTCCACCCAAGCAATGACCCATATGACCTGAATCTTGTGTACCTAGGGATTAATCTGCCTGACGATTTACCTATAGGTTCCATCAAGGGTGCTACCTGGAAGAAAAAGAAACACAACAGTTTTCTGAGGAAACTAGCAGATCTACTTGAGGTGCTGTGCCATGCCAACTAGACTGTCCTGAGGAGTCTGCTACTAGCAGTGATGCCAAAACTCTGGTTTCACCGGAAAAAAGTCCTGGGTTATGGGCAACTTCCGTAAAATTCTGTACTACTACAACCAGCATCACCACATCATCACTACCACTACTATTACAATCACCACCACCAAATCATCACCACTACCACTACTACTGCAACCACCACCACCACATCATCATTAACCTCCACAACTACAACCACCACCACATCATCATCACTGCAACTACTGCTACAACCACCAACACCACATCATTATCACTACCACTATATTACACCACCACCACCATATCATCATCACTACCACTACTACTGCAACTGCCACTGCCACCACCACATCATCATCACTATCTCTACTACTACAGCCACCACCACCACATCCTCATCACTACCACTACAACCACCAACACCACATCATTATCACTACCACTACTACTATACCACCACCACCACATCATCACTACCACGACAACCACCACCACCACCACCACATCATCATCACTGCCAATACTACAACCAGCACCATCATATCATCTATACCACTACTACTACAACCATCACCACCACATCATCATCACTACTACAACTGCTGCAACACCACCACCACCACATCATCATCAATACTACGACTGCTTCAACCACCACCACCACATAATCATCACTTCTACATCCAATACTACCACATCATCTTAACTAACGCTACTACAACCCCCACAACCACATCATCATCACTACAACGACAGCTACAACCACCAGCATCACATCATCATCACCCAACTTCTACTACAACCACCACCACCACATTGTCATGACTACCATCTACTACTGCAACCACCACCACCACATCGTCATCACTACCACTACTACTACAACCACCCATAATTGCATCATCATGACGACCACAACTACTACAACCACCGCCACCACATCATTACACTACTACTACTGCAATCCCATCACCACCATCACATCATCATCACTACCCCTGCTACTACAACCACCGCACTGTGTGGGTAGAAGCTGAACACCAAGAAGGTTGGTGCCAAACTGTGGAGATCAATGCACATAGTAATAGCATTGGGAATGCTATCAATAATAACCAAAAATTGGGGCCCACTTATGGTAGAAGTCCAGTCCCCATATGTCTGGCAGGAGATGATAGTGGGACAGAATTGGATAAACAAGACAAGGAGGGAATATAGTTTAACTCCTCAAATGTATAATGAATGATGCCCCAAGCACGAGCCAAATGAAATACCAGCAGCCCTTAGCTTCCTTTTTGATGGTAGGGGACACACCTTCGAGTTGGAGGTTGACTTGGAAGAAGTTCTTGGGGAAGAGAATGTCATCCTCTCTGATATTAAAGAGAAGCTTCCCGGATTCTGTACCCGTAAAAATATATATATTGGATGGTTGCCAGCATATTTTAGGTTTTTTCTTACAGCAGACACTGCATCGATGAGGCATGGTGGCATCACCAACTTTCACTTGTGGTGATGTTCTGGAGACCACAAGAGCAACTGGTTGCATCGTGACCTAATTGCTGGACAATTTTTAAGTGGTTCATGACTGTGGAAAAGCTTTTTCATATTAGGAAGATAGTTATGATGTTGTAGTGTCACCATTAGAAGTAGAAGCTGTTGCTATATAATGGGCAGACATACATTAGATGGAATGTATCAGAAGTATGAGTTGTGTGCGACATTTTCATTTTTTAATAATGAGATTATTTTCACTCAAAATGGTATCATGTCAGGATAACTAGATGCTGCAAAATTGTGTCTTTATTCAAATTGTTTTATTGAGAAGAAGCAATTTTGTTTTTTCACCTGAAAAACAAGTTTCATATTTTTCTGATGATTTTAATTTTAGATTCACTTTTGGGCATCTGATTCACCCAGATGCAGTTGGTGAGGTGGTGGGTGACATTTGTGCTTTTGACAAGAGTAGTAATTACTGTCGTCTCTGGGTTATCTTAATAATTTGAAAATGTTTATGGACAATTTTTTTACTGTTTCAGGAAGAGTATGAGATGTTCTGTTGCTGTTTCTTTTAAATGTGATACTGTCTGCAACAAGTTCCTGACTTGTAGGGAACACAAATGTCCTGATCGATGCCATCCAGGGGACTGTGGCGCGTGCACAGTATCAAAATCACAAGGTACCAAAATATTCAGGGGAAGATATTGATTAACAAAGCTTGAATATCTCTATTTTACATTATCATGTGTATTAAAGACATCTCAAAAATTACAATGTTGGATCAGTGGTTTTAACTGATGTCTAAATTTTTCTTGATCTTGGTTATAAGTTCCATTCCTGTAATTCTTTTAACAAAATACAGAACTTGCTCTTTTTTTTTTTTTCTTTACAATTTTAAAAACACAGGATGTTACTGTGAGAGGCAGACACGTTCAGTCCTTTGTGGCACACCTGAATATGAAATGATCTCATATAGCTGTGAAGAAATGTGTGGAAAGTAAGTGCAAAGTTGAAAATAAACATGAACATTTACATATACACATTTCCTCAGATACTTCATGCTTGGAGGGGGGAGGGGGGGGGGGGGGTGATGGAGTGAGCTGAAGAAGCAAAGATTAAGACATCCCTTGGCTCAAGTGATACTCCTAGTTAATAATCTTATATTGGAAATCAAAATAAATACAGTGCAAGCTGCTTAAGTGGAACCGGTTCTTTAAGTAGAAATCATATCAATTAAGCGGCATTCTCATTAACTGATCCCTTGAGTGAGTTTCATAATCAAAGCAACCTATCAATAATACAGTTGTTTGCCTAAAATTTTATTTTTTTGTAATATTAATATTACGTGTGTTTAGGTCTAATGATATAAGAGAATCAGTGCTGTTCTGTTTACGCGGAAATCCGCGATTTTGGAGCCAGAGGAGGAATTTCCTCCTTTTGAAAAATTGCATTTCCCCCAATCAAATGTACTGGCAGTGAGAGACTTGATATATGTGATGGAACAAATAGTGCAGAATCTCCCTCTTCAGAAATTAGAGTATCAATTATAGTTTATCATCTCAATTGCTCTCAAAGTGGGGAGGTTAAAGACAATTGTTCAAAATTTTCCTCCTTTTTCACTTTTTGTCATCATCAGCACTGGAAAATGAATGATCATATCTTTTGACCAAACATGTATAATGAAATGTCAACACTCTTTTCCCGAATACAGACCAAATAAATCGAAGACATAAATCCTGTTTCCCATAAATTACAAAACATTATACAAATGTAATCAATGAAGCGTTAAAAGCAAATAAACCATCATTATCCGAGCACTCATTAATTATTTGTTCTCCAAGACGATGAAAGGGGTTAACAGGCCTGTAAATTTCCAGCCCAAAGGCTGATTTCAACAGTTTTCAGTCTTTCAACTGTCAACATTGAGACTCTTTATTATTATCTTTCATGGAAACTCCAAAGCTTGATAATAGATCGTAATCCCATTGATCGTAATCCGCCGTGATCAAATCAGTCTAATTTTAGACTATCGGAGAAATCCAAAAATGAATAATTTTGCAAATGGGATTTACAGATGAGGATTGCGCCCTGCATTGTTAAACTGGTGAAACTACTTTTGTCATCCAAGGTCATGGATTTGAAATCCGCTCACTGCTTGCTATCTAGGCTTTGTTATTCGGAGTGGAGACCAAATTTCAGCCAAAAAGGCTGAAAAATTGAATTGCGAATAATGCATTTACTCAATGTGTGACAGTGCCTCTATTTTATTTTTTTTTCAACGGTGTTGTTATCGCTACTGTTTCCCTGTCCTAGATAAACCATAAAGTAAGTTGAAATTATTTTCGTCAGTTGTTTTATTACTGATTACGTATCAAGATTTTTTTGAATGCCTGAGACTTACATCGATTGCAGTGCGGATATCAAGGCAATTGATGCATCCATTTCAAACTGAGTATGTATTACATAATAATTGTGTATTTACAGGCCTGGGGTTAAGTATGATATACAATCATATAAAAGGGAAATGTTGGCGACAGGCTTAATAATTAATGGACCTATTTGTTTATTTGAAGACAAAGAATGATTCCATTATTGTTATTCGTAATAGGGATAATTATATATTTGATTTCTTCAGAAAATTTTATTTTACAATGTTCTGAAGGTCTAAAATCATTCAGATTAACCAGAATATGTTCCAATTTTGCAGTAGAAATTATTTAGCAGAAATTCTGTCACCAACAGATTGTTCCAATTAAATGGCTGTTCCAATAAAGCAATAATTACCGGCTTTAACTTTATTTATAATCTTAGAATCCTATTTATGTTTTTCCTGCAATCCTGAACTTATGATTTAAGCTCATATGTGGATGAATGCCAAGTTAAGTTGTTTCTTTATATTTTTAACCAGTGTGAATGATTAAAAAAAACAGTCTTGCATTCTTTATGGTGTAATGATTTGGCAAGAAAGTTTTGTAACCTCCAACAAAAGCTTGCCATATTATCTTTTTGGTCTGATTATTTTTAAAAGTTGTGATCTCATCTTCGATAGTTCTTTTCATTCTGTTAATTATCACATCATCATTGTAACCACTCTTGTACTCATTTGTTATACAATTTGGACCTGGCAAAATTTTTAGTATAACAAGTTGATTCACCTTTAATTTATTACAATCCGTGCTCATCATTAAATTGGCTTCAGATGTGGTTTAACTGTAATCTGATGGGACAATCATTTTTCAATCTCTGCGCTTTTCAGAACTCTAAACTGTGGTAACCATATTTGTGAAGTTGCTTGTCATCCAGGAGAGTGTGCTCCTTGTAGTTTTGATCCATCCGTCCGTACCCATTGCTGCTGTGGGAAAACATCTCTTGAGGAATTAGATGCACCCAGGAGACAATCTTGTCTTGATTGCATTCCAGTTTGTGAAAATGTTTGTAACAAGCCAATGGTCTGTGGTCCCAAAAGTAAGTATGGTAACTCACAGAAATAATTATGATACTAAAAGTACCAGTCATATGAGTGCAAAAGTAGGAAAATCCCAAGCTCGTAAAGTTAAAAAAAAAAGTTTTTATTTGTAGTTACATTTATTCTGCTCATTGCTTTGTGATACAGAGGTCTCCGTTTATAAGCACTCTGGCTACAAGCATAATGTGGCTATAAGCACGCTTTGGGCATGAAACAGATTTTTTATTATATAAATTTACCCCCTTATAAGCAAGCTCACCAAAAAGGACACCACTTATAAGCGCGCTCACTCTTGTGACTTTACTTTAAAATCACATAAATAAATAAATTTAAAAAAGGATAAAGATCAAAAAAGAAAAATGGTGATTTTTTTAAATACAAAAGATTGAGAAATTTAATCGAACCCACCAAAATGCTCTTCAAGTGACTTTTCCACAATTACTTCCCTTCACAAAACAATTCACACCTCAGTGATGAAACGAGTAATGCATGCTCGTTATAAATCTTAAGTGATTTTTACAGAGGTGCTAAGTGTGCCTATGATCTGAGGTATGAAGACAAAGTTTGCATCTGTAACTGTACTCATTGTCTGTGACTTTCTTGATTTCATGCATGCCTCTTTTACCAAGTATGTTTTTTGTTACAAAGCAGTACTCTGCACCAACAGCCTCAGATCTTAAACAAGCAATTAAACATCAGATTTAATGGCTGAGAACCGAGTCAAAACCAGTTTATAAAAACATAGGATGACATAAACATGTGCATCTTATCAAAAGTCAAACAAACAACAATCACAAGCTTCTTAACTCTTCGACCCACACCAATATCATAATGCTGTTGTACATTGCGGTAGAAAAGAAACGGTTTGTTTACCTGTTTAAAAAAAAACAGTAAAAGAAAAGAAAAACATATCTATAAATAACTTTTCTGTGGGGCAATGGCAGATCCAAGCCTGCAATCCCATGTATGCCATTATTTATACATTTGGAAAATTTATATTTACTGTAAAATGGGCATTGAACATAGACTAAGTAGAAAAATTTTAATCCACTAGTAAGAAGCCCGCAATTTCGCGGGGAAAGAACTATTTTCATTCGATATTGTACCCACCATCATTTAATGAGGGCAGATTGGTAAACAACGTTGTCTGTGTAACTTGGTATACCCTCGGTTGATTTTTCTGTGTGGCCCAACATTAAGTGTAAGCCACTATAGCCTCTGACCCGTGACACAGCAACATACAGTTGTCCGTGTGTGAAAACAGGTTGTGGTAAGAAAATCAACTGCTAAAATAAACCTGAAGTAGCAGACGTGAGCAGAGTTGAAAGACGTTCCTGGGATCGAGAACTTACCTTACATTACAGTACTCTGGTGATCATGTTTGGTGGCGTTTTTATGAACCTCCGTTGACGGTGCTTGTTGATTAATGAAAATGTTGCTGCTTGAAGCTCGAAGGAATAAATAACGATAAGTGTTGAATTGTAAGCCTCAATTTAATAGACGAAGACATACTGTGGATGTTTCTGATTTCCCCTTTATCAACAAAACACGACGAATAAGGCACTAAGGGCAAATGAGAGATGTGTAGTGTGAATGGCGTAGATAAGGTAAATAGACATAAACAATGATGGGACAGGAAGTTTTTGAAAAACAACAACAAAAACAACAACAACAAAAGAAGAAGAAAAAAACCCCAATAAAATGACAAAGACGCGGTAAACGAATAAACTGATGATAATGATAAAATATTATAAAATGATAACAATCGACGTTTACATATAAATGCACGACGATAACACATTGAATGGTACCGATGTTGTTTTTAAAAAAATAATAATATAATAATAATAATAATAATAATAATAATAATAATAATAATAATAATAATAATAATAATAATAATAATAATAATAATAATAACAATAACAATAATAATAATAATAATAATAATAATAATAATAATAATAATTATAATAATGATGATGATGATGATGATGATGATGATGATGATGATGATGATGATGATGATGATAATAATAATAATAGATTAATTTAAGGTTTTAAATATATGTCCAGTAACTATAACAACAAAAATGATGTCTTTCTCAATAAAGTAAAGTTGTTTTTTTAAATGTCCGCAATGGGATTGAACCCAGTACTTTCAAGGTTAGAGTCTGACAGCTTATCCACTGCGCTACGGAGTCACCTGACTGTTCATAACATTTAATAAGGTCTTTCTAAAACCTTAATTTTATTTTTACCTTCAATGCAGCTTCTATTTTCTGGTTTTAAATTTCGATTTTTTAGATTATTATTATTATTTTTTAATCTATTACCAAAGAAATTAAACCTGGGTATTATCCACCCGAAACCATCACACTGAAAGCATCATAGGGGCAATGATAATACTTGATGTCATAAATAGATGAAAACTGTTGAAAACGTAGTGTAGATCTGAATTCCGTAAAGTAATTAAGTGAATACATTATTTCGAATGCAACGATTTGCATAAAAACGCCAAACTGACAACTTTTTACAGTGTCCAGATTGGCTGTTTTTGAGAATGTTAGTGTCGTCGGTACGTATTTTATGATATCTGTTTGACTCAACGAACTTTCAAACTGACTTTGAATTATAAAAGGAAATATAGTTATCTGTTTATCTATCTGTAAAAAATATATTTCTAATTTTCAAATCTTTCAGTAGAGTTGTGCGCGGTATCATTTTTTATATTGACTCAAATAAGCACAATGTTCTCCACAAGGCTATATTTTTTAAAGAAAGGATTTATAAGCACGATCCGACTATAAGCATGCTCTGCTTGGTTCCCAAGGACTGCTTATAAACAGAGACCACAGTATTATCTAATATTTCAAAAAAAAAAAAAAAGAATGTGATTGCTTGTAAGCATCTCAGATTATCATTTGAGTTGATAATACTAGATTCAAAGAATCTGAATAAATCATTGAAATTTAAAATAAATATGGCAAAATAATTTATGAAGTTATTTCCTCTTTTAAGTTTATTTTGTTATCAGTTTTGTCTTGGTTTGTTTTGGTTTTTTAAATGACAATTTTCACCAAGTTTTGTAATATTGGTGTACTAGTAAAAGATGAACTGTAATTTGTTTTTCAGACAACCACCATCTTTGTAAAAACCAGTGCCATGAAGGGGATTGTGGTCCCTGCAACAGACAAACTTCAGTTACCTGTCAGTGTGGAAGGATGAAAAAAGACTTCCCATGTGAGACAGCTATTGCTTTTGATGGTACGTCTTATGGTTATATAGGCTTTTGAGAACAAATATAAATTGTGACAATAGATCTAAATTTCCAATATTTTTCTTCATTATTGCTCTTTCAATTCAGTAATCAGATTAAAAAGTCGTGATAAAAAAAAAATAATAGAGCTTTCATCTTGCGCAATGCCAACTAAATATGTGCTCAAAGCGCTTTACAAAGGGCCCCTGACCAACAGCAACCTAATGTAACATGTAGAACAAGACTTGACACCTGTTCGGTGATATTGAATTTTTTTCCAACAGAGACAATGCTGTAAACGATCAGGTACTCATTTTATATCTGAGTACAGTGAGAGAATCTGAGTAAAGAGCCTTTTCCAAGGACTCAACTATGCACCGATTGAGGCTTGAACCCAGGACCTTCTGATACGAAAGCGAGTGCATACGACCAGACCACATAGATGATAAGGATAGGGCAGTTTTCCATTATTTTTGTTCTTTCAATGATTACAATTGGGCCATTCTTGTTTAAATTATTAATTGTATTTTCTTCCTCTTCTTCTTCTTCTTCTTCTTCTTCTTCTTCTTCTTCTTCTTCTTCTTCTTCTTCTTCTTCTTCTTCTTCTTCTTCTTCTTCTTCTTCTTCTTCTTCTTCTTCTTCTTCTTTTTTAAAATTATTATTATTATTATTATTATTATTATTATTATTATTATTATTATTATTATTATTATTATTATTATTATTATTATTATTATTATTATTATTATCATTATTATTATTATTATTATTATTATTATTATTATTATTATTATTATTATTATTATTATTATTATTATTATTATTATCATTGTCAACATTTAGTGTATCACTTTTCCAGAAATGCTTTATTTTTATATTATTGAAATATTTTTTAGTAAAGAACCCATTCAAGTGCCAGAAGAGATGTGGAAAAAAGATGAACTGTGGACATCACAAGTGCTCTGATAATTGTTGTGTAGTAAGTTGTCTTTCAGTTCAGGCCTCTCCTTGAATGTCATGTTTTATTTTTCCATCACACTTTTTTTTTACCCTTTAGATTGAACACATGAAAAATAAAGTGTAGTAAATATTATTACATTTTTTGGATTTCAAAAAATATTCTGTTGATTATGAGTTAAAATTTGGTTGGGCATATTGAAATTAAACTAAACAGTGATGGTTTTTAAAAGTCTGTAATAGTGAATAAAAAAGACTTTGTATTTTTATTCTATTGGCGATTCAGTTGTGTTTTAATTGCTAAAGAGTCTGATGGTTGTAATTCTATTGAAACAGAAAGACTTTCACATTTGTGAGAAAATCTGTGGTGCCAAACTGTCTTGTGGCGTTCATAAATGTAAAGATATGTGTCATCGTGGGGGTTGCACACGATGTCTGCGGACAAGTAAGTTTGTTTTTGTTTTAAAAAATTATATTATCATATATTTATAGCAACTGTGAATGGCAGAGTAATGATACAAACAAAAAAGTATTATAGCCTCCAAATAGTTAGCTTTTAATTGCCCCCCCCCCCCCTCGTCAGTCTCTCTCTCTCTCTCTCTCTCTCTCTCTCTCTCTCTCTCTCTCTCTCTCTCGCTCTCGCTCTCGCTCTCTCTCTCTCTCTCTCTCTCTCTCTCTCTCTCTCTCTCTCATACACACACACGCAGAGAAAGTATAAACTTTGAATAAATGTTTTTATTGCTTACCCATAATGGTCTTATTTAAAAGCTGCCTTCGCAAATGACTTTTTTGAATGAAAAATTAGTTATTCACAGGAAAGCTAGATAATTGGAAATTTTCCATAGGAGATGAAATTTCTTGATTAGGAAAGGTTTACGGTAACATTGAAATTTAATTCACAATAATATTAAACCAGCATTTTATTTAAATGCTCTCTCAGGTTTTGATGAACTGGCATGTTTCTGTGGCGCAACTGTGATAGATCCACCCATCCCCTGCGGTACAAAACCTCCAGAATGTCGACAGCTGTGCACAAGACCCCAAAAATGTGGTCATCCCAGTGAGTCAATATACAAAGAATACTTTTACTACACATTGCATAAAAGCAGTGATTAAAATCAAATAATTTATTCTGCCAAGGAATAAGATTAGTTGGGTCGTCTCTCTACATTGTTTAAACCACAAGAAGGCTATTGTTTGTCATTCCCTTGTCATAATGAAATATCTTTACATGGATGTAAAAAATATTTCATCAAGAATTGAACTTCTGCAGCTGAATTAAAATGCAAGGTAGAATTGAGAAATGAATGACTGAGTAATAAGCTGTTTGCATTGGAAAAACAAAATTGTCCTAACAGTGGCATTTTTCTAGTGTGAAAGGGAAAAAAAATAATGAAACAAAATTTTCTATCGATAGTCCCAGGTTCACTCCCCAATGTTGTCCACTCCCATGAGTCCCAGGTTCTCTCTGCATTGTATTCCACCTCCTAAAGTCCCGAAGTTCATTCTCCTCTGGTACCCAACTCCTACAGTCGGCTTCAATTCCCACTGGTATCCATCTCCCATAGTCCCAGGTTCACTCCCCACTGGTGTGTACTTCCCTGAGGCCCCATTTCATTCCCCATTGGTGCCCACTTCCCATAACTTTTAATGATTTCGGAAGGTTTTGAAAATGAGAAGTACCTTCTGGACTCACTGTCCACTGATATCTACCTCTCGTAGTCCCTAGTTCAATCCCCATTGATGTCCATTTCCAATAGTCTCAGGTTCATTATCCTCCGAACCCAAATCCCATAGTCCGGCTTCAATTCCCATAGTCCCAGGTTTTCTTTCCATTGGTGTACACCTCCCTGAATCCCAGGTTCACTCCCCACTGCTGCCTACTTCCCATAACTTTGTTGGGTTTTGGCGGGTTTCTTAAAAAAGTACCCCCACAACACTGGTATTGCTTTTTTACAAAACCTGCTGAAACCCAGAGTCCCAGGTTCACTTACCACTGGTGTACACTTCCCTGAGTCCCAGGTTCACTCCCCACTGTTGCCTACTTCCCATAACTTTGTCAGGTTTCAGCAGTTTGTAAAAAAGTAATACCCCCCTGGTATTGCTTTTTTAAAAATGAAATCTGCCGATACCCATAGTCTCAGGTTCACTCCCCACTGGTGTACACTTCCCTGAGTCTCAGGTTCACTCCCCACTGTTGCCTACTTCCCATAACTTTGTCGGGTTTCAGCGGATTTTGGCGATTTCCTTTTACCTCACAAGATGAACAAATGGGATCCCAATTGAAATTAAAGAACCAGTCTGAAAAAAAAAAAAAATAAAGCAATATTTTGATGTGCCTTTTTTCCTTTTCTTTCACTCAGTTCGACATAATTGCCATTTGGAAGAGGATTGTTCTCTTTGCACTGAGCTGACAGAAAAACTTTGCATGGGTGGTCATATTGTGAGTATTTTGTTGATGATCTTTTTGTTTTTAATCTTAAATTTACACAATGGATTTAAATGGTGCTGTTATCGTTATATTATAAATACACATGCCAACATGACATCTTGGAATTTTCGTATTCCTCTAGATTTCAATGGTTTAACCAATTACAATAATAGCAAGTTGGTTCGCATGGTCTTAATAAAGAAAATATTAAGATTGTTCGGCTATATGGTCTTGTGGTACATTTGCTTTCGGATCAGAAGGTCCTGGGTTCCAGCCTCACTGTACTCAGGTGTAAAATGAGTACCTGACTGTCAACAGTGTTGTCTCTGTCTGAAAAAATCGTAATATGCCTAATAAGTGTCATGTCTTGTTCCGTGTTGCTGTTAGTCATGGGCCCTTTGTAAAGCACTTTGAACGTTATCTATAAGCTCAAGTTTAAGATTAAAATATGGTAGAGCACTATTATGATGAATATACTTCAGAAGGAATGTGTGGGCCTAACTTTTTTTCCTGTATTACTTCCCATTTTGTAAAGGACATTTAGGGTGATTTTCTTTATATCCATGCTCTTCTAAATGTTCAATTGGTCGAGCTCTTTCATGCAAATGGTCCTGTTATGAATCCGCATTTCAGACACCTTTGTTCATACAGCTGTTATTGGGGAGCTGGTTCTTAGATCAGGTGTAAATTACTTTGATAGAGCTTCTTCTTATTCAAATGATGGTAGGGAACTGGGTGTTGTTTGAAGTCACAGAAACTAGAATAAACTCCAAGAGTATGTGGTTTTCTAATTTTAGGCCATGATCACATCTGAACCAATGATGCATCATGTCTGTAATTATTGGATAAATCTTTTCAACAATGATTTATATTGACATGTGACGCCAATGGTTCATATCCATTGGACCATTATATTGTTGATAGTTCTTAAAATCTCGTCCAATGTTGTGTTTTTCTCGAGTTGAACATTTAAGACCAAAACCATGGATAGCTCTTGCAACCCACCTTACTTTCATATGATTCTATTCTCTTCATGAAATTGTTGTAACTTATATATATTGAATTATATAATTGAAAATGATACTAAAAGAATAGATGATTTTGACATTTTATTTGAAAGGTGCTGCCTCCGACATTTAACAAAATAAAAAATTGTAAGAAACATCCCCTCAATAAACATATCACAGCATCTATTAGAAGTGTCAGGGTTCTCTCCATCGAAACCAGAAGTGAAAGACATAAATGTTCCTTTCTCCCGACAAGCATCAGATTATTCAATATGCAAGAATTATGAACCTCTATTGTACTATTTATTTTTATTTTGTTGTTCTTAGCTGTAGATATGGTCTGCATTCTTATAGATAATTTTAGTGTAATGATTATGTACTCACTAACTGATCTATTTCTACACCATTTTTATTTTTCAAACATCTGCAGTAATTGTGATACTAAATATACTCTTAAATGAAATAATCAAATTTATTTTTATTCTATAAAGCCTCCGTATGATTTATATCTATATAATATTTACAATATTGCATATAATACATTCTGATTTAATTTATTTTGAGGTATTTATAGGTTATTTAATGCTGATTTCTGTGAATTTTAATGTCAATAATTTAATCCATCTCTTTTCTTTGCCACGTCTGTTGTACAATTTCTGAAAAGGATGAATAAGGTTTATTAATATTATTTTTTTTTTAAATTGTGTTGATTTTTACAAATCATTTGCCCTCCATGATTAAAACTGGAGCACTTAATATTATTATTTTTACATCTTATAAATATGGGTTGTGTTCATGTGTTGTCAATGTAGGTTAGAAAGAACATTCCATGCCATATGAAGCACATCAGCTGTGGAATGCCTTGTGATAAACAACTCCCATGTGGCATACATCGCTGTCAGAAAGTTTGTCATAAGGTGAGAACTTGATGATGAGAGGTTTTGTCCAATCATCTTTCTTGAATATTAAAAAATGCAACTACAGTCCACTCTGAATAATCGCAACTCGGTTAATCGCAACATTTCCTAAGAAACGGAATTAATTATATATAAAAGTCACTGATTAATTGCAACAAACTTTGGTTAATCGCAACAAATTTTCATCCTAAAAAGTGGTAAATTCAATAAATCAATCAAACAAAACATCATTATTTAATTTGATCATGGAAGAAATCGTGACAGGTTGAAAAATCGAGAGTGAGCGGGATTTAATGCTAATGTAGTTTGTCACCATTCTATTTGAGACAAGAGAAGGGGTGGCTTTGTAGTATGGGTTTGTGATGTCATCTTTAGGCATTAAATAGGAGGCGAGGGGGTTGGGCATAGATTTTACAACAGATAGCAATGACAGTTGTAAAGAGAGACTGAGCGTTATCCTGTGCATTTTGACAAACGAGTTTGGTAAAGGCTTATTGTCTCTCTTCACGACTAATCGCTTTGACTCTTACAAATGTTGAGAACAAAAGAGTGAATGTGAATCAAATCTGAATAAGACGTCGGCTTGCACCAAGGCTTCTTTTGCTTGTGAAAATAAATACAGGGATGCCATATGGCTTTTGTTTCAATCAAATTGCTATGTCTGTGGTGGACTAAGAACTTTGTTTACAACTATTTGTTTGAGTTTAGCATATATATATATATATGTGTAAAATGTTGCAATCGCAGACAGGAAACTCAACTTCAGTTAATTGCAACTTCGGTTAATCGCAACATTTCCGCTGATCCCAAGGTGTTGCGATTATCCGGAGTGGACTGTAGTTCCAAAGTTTTATAACAATATAGCCACATTTTAGCTTTTTATATTCCCTTCCCCCCCCCCCCCCCCCCTCTCTCTCTCTCTCTCTCTCTCTCTCTCTCTCTCTCTCTCTCTCTCTCTCTCTCTCTCTCTCTCCCTCTCCCCCCCCCCCCCCCCTCCCCACCCCCTGTGTGTGTGTGTGTGTGTGTGTGTGTGTGTGTACACGCACATTTATCCATACATCTCAAATGTTCTGGATAATCAGAAAGAATGTAAAATCCAAATTAATCATATTAATAGCAGGAAGGTAATGTATATAAGAAGGAATAGTGAATAATATTCATTGTAATATGCTTTTATCATTTAGAAATATTTATCTTCCTTTACTTAACAGGGATCTTGCTTACCAGAAGGAGTGTTTTGCAGCCAGTCATGCTCAAAGCCCAGGACAACTTGTGGTCATCCCTGTGCAGCACCATGCCACAAGGGTAATTGTCCGTCCACGGTCTGCAAGACTGAGGTAATTAGGCTAGTGCCTAATGGTCAGTACTGACAATGTACCTTCCTCCTAACGCCTATTTGTCGGTGCTAAATTATTCCATTTAGTCACTCTAATATTCTTTGATAGTCCTATTACTACAAAATCTCTTGAATTTCGATTTAACTTTTTTACAAGCAACCAATTGAAAATGTTCAATCAAAGCTGTTAAAATTACGCTAATAATATAATAGGCCAATGAGCTTTTTGTATTTCAAGTTATGCAAGATTTAATGATATGACACATCAAGAAATATACATCTGACAATATATTACGATTTTAAATAGATGAAACAGCCCATAAGATCAGTGATAATGGTGGTTATGTTTATTGACAATAATGTTAATTATAAACATTAATAGATAAAGATTACAAATAAGAATGAAATGCAGAAAAATAAATCATAATTAGCATTTTTTAAAAAAGGAATGAACTGAAAGTTGTTAATTTGTGTGTTTGTGTTTGTGTGTGTGTGTGTGTGTGTGTGTGTGTGTGTGTGTGTGTGTGTGTGTGTGTGTGTGTGAGTTTGTTGGATCATTGTTTTTTGTTAATTCGTTTTATGTTTTGGTTTGTCTCTTTTTGTATGTGTGTGTATGTGTCTTTTTTTAGGAAGTTTGTATCGAGGCAACCTGCTCACCTGTATACTTTCCTGTAAAGTTGGATATAGAGACACTAGACCGGTTCACAATACCTGGAGATGTGTTAGTATTAGGTTTTATTGCCATTATACACACACATCTAAATGCGAGTATCTAAAAAAAAGTCACTGGTGTCATGTCAAATTACCTGCTATGAATACCACAAGGCAGTGTCTTCATACTTACTGGTGATAAGGCAGTGCCTTCATACTTACTGGTGATAAGGCAGTGCCTTCATACTTACTGGTGATAAGGCAGTGCCTTCATACTTACTGGTGATAAGGCAGTGCCTTCATACCTACTGGTGATAAGGCAGTGCCTTCATGCCTACTGGTGATAAGGCAGTGCCTTCATACCTACTGGTGATAAGGCAGTGCCTTCATACCTACTGGTGATCTTGGCTGAATGGATTAGGCAATTAGCTAAGGGCATCAACTGAGGCAAATCAATGTTTTCAAATCTCAAGCCTCGACAGAATTGTGTTTTTGTTTTTGTTTCATGTGTTTGTGTGTGTGTGTGTGGGCGCACGCGCGATACATATATAAATTGGCATTCTGTCCGATTTCTTCATGTTGAAAATGTAAATTTACATTTTTGTAAGGACACATTTTATCTACTGACATAATATAGCTGTCTTACTTTTATTATTATTATTTTTATTTTTATTAGCATTATAATAATTATTATTATTTTTATCATTATTATTATTATTTTTATTATTATTATTATTATTATTATTATTATTATTATTATTATTATTATTATTATTATTATTATTATTATTATTATTTAGAAACAGGCAAACTAATTATCATTAAAAACAAAAATATAGTGTTTCAACATAAAAATAATACTAAGAACAATAATAAAATGTGGAAGATAATAAAATAAACAAAATTTAAAAACAAAACAAAATAACAAAATAAAAAAAAGACAATCTCAGCCAAGATTCGAAATGGATCTTCTTTGTCACAAATTGTCATTACCAATTCACAAGGTACTTTCCCGATGACAATTTAAAAATTATCTTTGTGACATTTTATTTTTCTTCAGACATTGAACCTTCAGTTACTTTGAGACTTCAAGATTAAACTTTCGGACTGACAGGTCGAGGGTCATTTTGTCACCATTTTGATCGATTGATAAAGAAAACAAAGGTTTTCTTGGAGTACAAGCAAATTAAATTCTAAGTGATAGTGACACATGACTTCATTGAAGATAGAATATTAGATCATAGTTAATTAATGATTTTGTTCACAACAAAATTAGTAACTAGCATGCCGAGTGAGAGAGATAAATCAAAAGAGTAAGAACTGGTGTGAGGATGCATGTTGATGATTTATAGTGCAAACTGGATGTAAAAAATACAGGTTGCATGTCTGATGTTTTGTAAGGCAAATTCAATCAAATTTGGCATTTTCGTGGATTGAAAAATTGAGCTTAAAATTTTGACATTTGTCAAAAACCACAATTGTTTACTTGTTTTATAAAAAGTATGTATTATTGCTATTTTGAAATGGCATTTTTTTCATTAAATTTGAATCACTTCAGATATTTTGGCATTTAGTACACTGACGAACATGTGCTAACACCCAGTATTGACCAAAAGTCATTTTGTTTTTTTGTTAATGGATTTTGAGGAGGTCACTAACTGTTCTGTTTTACTTTTATTTTTATATATTGGATAATGCATTTTACAAAGCTTGAATTGTAATGTTAGAAATCCTTTTTTATTAAAGATACAAAAGCTAAATACAACAAGATAATTAAAGATTTTAAATACTCTTAAAGATACGTTTTGTCTTAACAATACATTATTAAAAATTAATATGAGATTAATATGTTTTATATGCTCTTTGTTTTTATCAGATTGTTGTCACATGTCGCTGTGGAAACCGCTCCACCAAGATGGAATGTCAGATGGGAGGTGACCATGCACTTGAAATTGCCCAGTTCCAAAGACTCAGTCTTCAAAGCATTGCAGAGTCTTCTGGCGGGGAAGGTGTTGATATGGCACAGTTTAGCCAGACAAAATCTGGATCAAGAAAGTAAGATTTGGCACTGTAAAAGTATTTGAGTCTGCATAAACAATCTTTGTGTGTTTGGATGTCTCAAAGGTGTAGAGAGTACTTCTGAACATATTAATAGTTAAGAGATTATAGAAATGTCATAAGAATTTTTATTTTGATTTGTTATGATAATGATGATGATTAAGGCCACTTTTTAAAAACATCTTTATATGGTATATCTAAAGTATGGGGAAGGGTGAAATCTGTCAAATGATGTACAGTTTACCATATTTGTTTAATAGCTTTCAATCTGGGGGACACATTTGGGGGCTCATCTAATTCACCCCAACTGCAACCGTCTTCAACACACATTGACTGATACCCCTGATGAAAATGAAAACCTGAATTAACTCTTATTTCGCTCTCCAATTGTTTTCAAAACACTTGTGACAATTCACAACAGTTTAAAATCCTTTGATTTCTTTATTCCGCAAATGAAAATAAAGATTAAAAGCAATCCTGCAGTTTCTTTAACATGAAAGAGTTTAATCTCTTGCTTTACACATTTCTGTATTCCGTAGACTTGACTGTGATGCCAATTGTGCTATCTTGGAACGTAATAAAAGGTTTGCCCTAGCTTTAGAAATCAAGAATCCAGACATGTCTGCAAAGCTTGGCAATCCCACGTTCACTGATTTTTTAAAGGAATTTGGAAAGTAAGTACTGCCTTTCAAGAACCCTAGGCGTTGGAATATATTGATGCTAAATGGACATTCAGTTGCTGATGAAACTGATCCAAGACTCATTTAATTTTACTATTCATTCAAATGTCAAAAATTCAGTAGGATTCATATATTTCTTTGCTTTTTCTTGTTTAGTTTGTTTTTGGAGTAACAATTAATAAAATCATAATAATTGTCTAATGGATAATATGATAACTTATAGTATGTTTAAATTAATTGATGGATTAATTAAGCTAGAGTACATGTCAGGAAGCTTAAATGTATAATACTGCTCAACAATTTACTTTAATTGTTCTGCTTAATTTGTAAAAGTAAAAGCTTTGTTTTTCAATTTTCAGAAAGAATCCTGCATTTGCCACTAGTGTGGAAAAATCTCTTGGCAACCTAGTTCAGAATGCTAAAAAAGTAAGTTTGAGAGTGCATGCATGTAACTTTATGGTATATTATGTACTTTCCATTAAGGTTTATTAAAATCTGCATTATTCACAGGCGTTTATCACTTTCAGTTTAGTTCGCCAGGTAAATCTAGCCAGTCTTATGATGATGAGTCATAGCTTTACACTGAGAGAGGGAGACAATTTTTTCTCCGTTTTGATCGATTTTTTCTGAATTTCAAACTAATGTAGTATTGCCGTTATTAAGTGTAGCAAAAATATTTTTATACTACCAAACAGTTTATTAACAGAGTTTTTATTGATTATTTAATCATAATTATGATGGTGTTAAAAAGCAAGAGGGATAACCCATGAAATTGATACATAAATTTAAGTGAATTAAAATTTTTAAGAGAACATTTTAACATGTTCAACACCTAAGATTTTAAAACAAAAGTAATGGAAATGATGTTGAATATCTGTAAAATGTAGACATATAAATTTTATACCAGTAGATTGAGGCGTTTTTGAGATATCAGTTCACCTGTACGTAAAAGTAAGGATTTTGAGTAAGGTAAAATTGAAATCCAATCACAGCATTGTCTTAATAGAAATTTTTTAATAAACCAGTAACATAGTCAAATGTGATTCACTTATATTTATCCCAGAATCAACGAATTATAAGAATTCCATTAAAAATTGTTATATAAGGACATTCATTTAAAGACCATCAAAACCACTAAGAAAATCTTAAAGAGTTCTTATAATTTTCATAACCTTATTTTTGAGATATCCATGCCCATTACTTTTTTTTATGTACTTGACTTGCACCTCTTTTAATTTGTGTGCCATATAGACTGCATATAGCACATCACTGGTGAAAGATAAGGATCATATTCACCTCATTAAGTATTGTTTCTTGTTCAGAGTTTTCTCACAGAACCAAAGGTATCAATACCTGCATCGCATTTCTTTAAATTATGTATCAGTGAGATACATTTCTCGCAAATTGAAATATTTAAATATGTCAGAATTTCACGTTTATATTTATAGTCAATTGTTGATAACGTCTAGAGTCTTTTAATCCTCTCAGCACGGCTCTGTACTCTTTCACAACAAATTAGACATATTTCATTTGTACTGGTGTGATGACCGTCTTCAGTGTGTCTCTCCATAACCTGAACAGAACTTAAATAAGTAAATTTAAGAAATATCTAAAATTTCCGCTTAAATTCAATGAAATCAAACTAAATAAATGTCTCGTATCATCACTATCTAGTTTTATAATTGGGTTTCTAAAATATAATGAAATTTTCCTCTTTGTTGGTAACAAAAATAATTATTGAGATTCCTTTCCACACCCTCTATTCTTAAATCCCTGAATCTACATAATAAAGTATATATCATATGAAAGATAATCTTATCTACTTTTCTCTGATCCCTCACACTTGATGGTAAAAAGTGTTGGTTTGATATTTTGAATTTTTAAATATTTCTTAAACTTATAATTTTAATATTTATTTCATAAAAAACTCTGATTATTCAAAAGAGCAAAACACAAACTTATCATTTAATGATGTAAATAAAAATAATTGCGTCTTGTAGAGGAAAAATTGGCCTTTGTATCCATATATGTTTGAAAATAATGAAAAAGATGCTGCGTCCACAATGGGCTGAGAAAATTGAGTATTTTGATGAGATTTCTACTACTCTCTGCCTGAGAGAAATTCAAAGCGGTGAGATTTACCTGTAGACATAATTTATTGCCAATGCACCCTGTCTTGACAGCTGTTATCACTGTGGTTGACGGTGGATTGTTTACATTACTCGACGGTAGCCAGTGAGGGAAGAAGTAACTAAAGTGAAAGTTTGGGCCCTATTTAAACGGCTGTGTATTATTTCAATCTCATCTAAAATTAACATCTTTAGCTGATCTATCTTTCATTCGGGATTTTTAGCTCCAAGACATATTCTTTTTCCTTCTGTTATAAACCTAATGAATATATCAGATTGAGTACTGTTAGTTTAATATCCTGATTGCCTGGTTTTTATTTAATCTATTCATATCTTTATGAGGCCAGCTTGAAGTATTCAGGACAAGTAGGCTATCTCATCATTTTTCAAAACTCACATTTTCTCTCTAATGTCCAAGCCAAGGTTCACTCGGCAAACAAAGTCAGTGTTTAAACATCTGTTATATCACCAATGAATCAGTTGAATATCTTAGTGAAAAGATTGCCTTTATCCCGTCGTTATCTGCTTTTAATGAAGCCATAATTTTTAAATCCTCTTCATCCCACAGTCCTTACATCAGAACAGAAGTCATTCTTTTCCTAGCATGAATCGGGATCAGAGAAGATTTGTTCATGAACTTGCCGAGTTTTATGGCTGCCAGACCCAGAGCTATGATTTTGAACCAAATAAGAATGTTGTGGCTACTGCTTACAGGTTTGTTCACCATACATGTCCTTAGGCTTGGTCACATTCTGATTTTTTTTCTCTCCTGATTTTGATTTTTAAACCAAAATATTGGCAGAATTAGGGAAAAGAAATTCTTATTATAAGATCTGTTAACAAATTAAACTGCATATACTTTTTCCTAATACACTGATTAAGATTTAAAAAAAAAAAGAACTGAAAAAGATTGTGTATTTGTTACCAATGCCAGATCTGCATTCTCTATCTTGCCCTCCCCCATTTTGCTCTTTTGTTTTAAGTCTTTTTTAGTGCTATTTCCATTCTGTTTAAAATATTTTAAAGCCTGATATTTTGATATGATTCATTGATATGATTAACATGCATGTAATTAAGCTACTGACATAAACATTGATTTGACTTTTTGTTTTGTATACCCAGAGATAAATGCTGGCTGCCAAATTTAACGCTGACACAACTATTACTGAAAGATCACACTCCTAAAGTACCTCCTCCTTTATCTAGCTTAAAAAGTCAAGGAATCACGTAAGTCGTTATCATATATTTCTGATGTCGTCTCTTGTTTTTAATTGTTATGCTGTCGTATTGTCAATGAGACAAGGGAGGTGGCCTGAAGCAATCAGTATAGATAAATAGTAAATACAGTTATTGGAAAAGCTGTTTAATTGGAATTTTTGATTTAACATTCCTACTGGTTAATTGGAACGATTTCTGATCCTCAAAATGTTGTAGTAAAACATTTTTCTTTGTTAGCAAGATATCAAAAATATAATAATAAACACGAGGGTTAAAATCGATCTTTTTTGGGATCGTAGATAGCTCATACGGTAGAGTCATGATCTCCCCGGCCAGATGGAGTTGTCGTACCAGTAAGGTCACGGGTTCAAACCCCCATAGCCGCCCTAAACCATCAACAAATGTGATGATGACTTCAGAACCTGGATTGATACCTTGAACATAGAAGTGTAGCCGAACGATACTACTACTACTACTACCCGCCCTGAAATTTTTATTCTCTATTGTCTTCTGGCACTTTGTTACATGTTTGTGTTGAGAATATTGGCTATTAAGCTTCAATGCTGATCAACTAACTTCTGGGCATTTGTTTATGTTGAACCCGTCACCTAAGTCGGGGAGAGAAGGCTGTAATAAAGACTAGGGTTAAAATTGATCTTTTTTGGGATTGTGGATTCTTCTGGCACTTTCCTACTCACTTCATTTCTTGTTGTTATCAAAAATATAAATATCCCTGTTGAGATTAACAATTGTGGATTAATCTCATTCCATTTTATATTATGGTATGTTTTACTTTACCCCTTAGACTGTCTTGGAGAACAATAAATAATCAGTGATAATTATAATAAACATATGCAAATCTGCAAAATTCCTGAATTTTGCAATTTTCTCCGATTTTTTTCGATGATTTTGGCTTGTCAAACCTTTTCCTGTGAAGAGTGGTCAATTCACTAAGTGGTAGTTCCGCAGAAAAATCATCATCATGTTATCTTATATTACCATGATATAATATTTTATTTTTGCATTTGTTAGGTTGACTGATGAACCAATGTATTTTCCTTTTTTGACAAATTGCCATTATCATCCTTAATTATTAAGAGATTAATGAGAGATCGAATTATGATTCACTTGTCTATTTGCTTTTATTGCTGCATTCATTAAATTGTATAATATATTGTAATTTATGATGAAACAGGATTTGTGTGTCTTTGATTAATTTGGCCTGTTTTTGGGGTAAGGGATGTTGACGGGTTGCTATACACGTGTGGTCATAAGATATATCTTTATATCATCTTGCCTATACAGAAGTGCTATTGTTATAATAACCATATGTAGGTTGATCTAATTATAAAAGCAGCTTATGCAATTGGTTAATTGGAATACTGCTTAATTGGAGCGATTTTTGCATAACTGTATTCTTCCAATCCATTGCATAAAAAATAAATGGTTGAGAAGGCATCTTAAAGTGTTAAAAAATATGGAACATGTCACCATTAATCTGTTTACTGTACAATTAAACTTTACTAGTATCCCATGTACATCAGAATGTTTGATGAATCTTGATGAAATTTTTAACTTCCATATTTTTGAAAATATTTTTATAAATTTAAAATTAAATTATTATTTTAATATTTCAACATTTTAAATTTTATTATTTTGTTTGTTTGCAATTGTCTTGTCTAGACATTTCATTGAATGAGGTATTTAATTTGAAAAACCGCACCATTGTTTCAATGCATCCCGAGTCCCAACTTGTTATTTTGTGCTGAGATTTGTTCCTTTTATTTTAAACTTAAGGTTCACTGTTCTAGGTGATAAGAAAAAACCTCAAGCCAACGAAGAGCAACAAGCAACTCCACCCAGCGCATGGAAAACCGTATCATATGGAAAGTCCTCGTCCTCTTCATCATCATCTGCACAACCAAATGCGGAAAGCAAACCACCTGCTGTGCCAACTGTGGATTACTTTGACTTTACTGAGAAATAACCAGCTTTATAGAATGTTGTTTTTATTCCTTAATATTATATATGATTGAATTAGAGACAAGCATGCTATGATTAGTAACTCCTCAACTTAAATGCTTTATGTTGACATTTTGATGAAAATATTGCTCGAGATAAGAGAGAATTAGCAGCTGATAAAGTGGTCTTATATTCGACGACCTCAAATCTAAAAAGTAGACAAATTCACAAATAAGACATGAATGAAAATAAGAAAATCACCACTTACTTACTTTTTTTGTAATGGCTCCTTATCTTCAACAACACCTTTGATATGACCTTCATTCAGTCCTGCTAACCATGTTCTATTTGGTCCATTACCAAAGCATTTAGATTTCAATGAAGTAAACCTTAAACTGAACTTATTATTTTTCATCAAGTTTACTCCAGAGATTTCCAACATTTGCTCTGTATTCCTCTGAAACAAAAGCTTTCAGTTGCTTTTTATGTTGAATGCATAATATCATATAATTGAACTAGTTTTAAAAAATTAAAATTGTATTAATGCGTAGGATTTGATAATGACATGATATTAACTTCATGCTGTATAAACTTATCTTTCTTTTAATATCCCCCTACCCCTCCTTGAAAGACTTCTTTTCTAATCCATTCATTTAACTTTTGTGCTTTTAACCTTGTTTAGCTTGTACACTTTGTAACAAATGACAATTGTGATATGGTAAAATGGCGTCTTTCAGAACTTTATTTTAAACTCTGTTTCCAGCAGTCAAAACAATTTTTCTTTTTCCTTTCTAAATCTATTGTCTCTTCCTTTTGACTTCTGTCTCAGTTCTGGACTATGAGAGCTTGGTCAATAGCTTTTATTTTTTAAATGTGAGCTCTTGTATTGTCGTGGTTATCTTCTTCCTTAGATAATCTCTCATGACTTTATGTGTATATTAATATATTACATCTAAGTATCTCCAAATTGGTGATGATCATTTACCATCATTTATGTGGGACTTAGTTACTGATTGCTATATTTTTGTTCCACTGACCTTTTTTCTGACTAGATGTGCTGAGAACTTTATCCCATCCACCTTACAGTTTGATTTGTTTTTTTGGTTGTTTGCTGAGGAATGGTTTTGATCCCAAAACGCTCTGTGCCGAGTAGTATTATGTTCATTTTGATTCTTTTGTGTGTTTGTGTGTGTGTGCGCGCGTGTGTGTGTGTGTGAAGTTCTCCTCATTGTCATACTTCTGGGGAACCTGTGACCCAAAAGTGCTGTAGACATGGAATTTCTATTGTTTCAAATTGTACTTGGGTGCTGTGTAACATCAGCATTTTATGAGGTGCTGAAATGACTTCGAGATCTAGAAAATTCAACAAATCCCCAAAACTAAATTAAATATTGCTTAGCCTTTTATTTCCTGATTGTCAGCTTTTCCTAGGTATTTTGTTAATTTTCTATCGAGGATATCAGAACATTTCTTTTCATTTTGTTTAAATATAATTTGGCATACATGATGTTCTACTTAAACTTTATGTGTGTAAAACTAGAGAACGATTTTTTTGTGATCACTTATAAAATGTATGCAAATCCCAAACACCCATTTATTAAATTAAACCATTTTCAAGTTTATTTTACAAATTCTCCTACTAAACAAATACAGTAGAACATGAAAGTAACGTACTCGGAAATAGCGAGAACTCGGAAATAGCGAGTAAAATCTAAATCCCCGTTTTTTTTCCCCTTATTTGAGTCAATAAAATTAGCATGAAAGTAGCGAGTATGAAAAAGAGGTCAACTCGGAAATAACGAGCATTTCCTGCCCCAGCCTAGGACTGCGAACGAAGTAAAGCAAAACAAGAGACAATGGCAATTTAAATATTTTTAGCCTCGCCTCTTTTCTCTTCTTATTTTTCGTTACGAGTAATATTACATAGTAGCCTAGTCTGTAGCAGTACATAATAGGCGAAACACATTTGGGTGGGGGTTGGGTTTGTGTGCGTATTGGGGGTGGGGGTCAATTATTCACCCAATGTGGTGCCACGCGACGCGCGAGGTAAGCACATGTCAACATGCCTCACTTCGCAGCATCGGTCAGCGAGTAGCATCGTTAACGAACGACACGATCAGCGAGAGAGGGGAGTGTGGAACCATTATTTCAATGGGTCAGTGATTGAGTGATGCGCTTGGTTACCTCATTAAACATGCCGAGTGCATACAAACACTCGCGCGCACACACATACACTTCTATGTTCTTGTTTTTTTTTCTAGTCATGATTTCACTTTAAAAAAAACACAAAAACACAAAAAACAACAAAAAACCAAGCATTCTGCCACTTCTGTGAAGAAATTGAAATAGGGGCGACGGCTTTTACTCGAATTACACACTGAGGGGAATAACCAGCAATATTATAACCTTTCCTGGCAACTCGGGAATAGCGAGAACTCGGAAATAGCGAGTAATCAGGAGTGGACCCGTTGAACTCGCTATTTCCGAGTTCTACTGTAAACAAAAAAGAAGTTCTTATTTTGACGTCAGTGTAGACCAAAATAATCGGGATTACTATCAATTGATGAGAAAAAAAAAAAATGAATATCATTGCGATAGTGGTTTGTTTCAATTTGATTAACTATCTTTATAATGTCCTTATTTTTGTAGAGAATGCATTTTGTTGTTATTTAACATTACTTCATTGTGCCTTAATTCTTAACTATGCAATACATGTGATTAGACATTTGGTTATAGATAATTTCTTTCTAAATGGGAGGGTTTGACAAGAAAGAAAAAACATAATTTGGATGCAATCACCAAAGGACATGCTGAGAACTGATTAATGGTTCATGTACATGATGCAACAAATCACATTTCGACTCTTGATTAAAGATTCTCTCTTAGATTGGACGTGGATTTGTTGCCAAAGAGGCTGATCTTCGCCAGCAGTAATGAAATGATAAGGAAGAGGTCTAGGAAGTAGAAATAATGAACTTTGTGATTTCATTTTCAAACTATTCTCACATTGGCACCTTAAAGTCTTTTTTTAAGAGATATGCATTTGGCTAAATTAACTCATATTTTCCCAAACCTTGCTTTTCCTTAAATTCTAGTCGTAAACAAGACTAACCAGGCCTCATGTATGTACTTGTTCAAGTTGATGGACATTCACATTTGCACTGAAACCCAAAACTATGTGTAACTTTAAATGCTTATACACTCCAGCACAGTTTCCTCGAACTCCTCGGGACATGCAAAAATGTATGAGGAAACTGTGCCTTGCCGTAACGTTTTGATGGGAGGATTGGCAGTACAGTAGAACATGACCATAGCGGCACCCGCTACAGCGGGACCATCGCTACAACGGGACCTTACACAAACCCCGCTTTTTTTTACTATATAAATTCAATTACCTGTGCTTGGGTTTAGCTGGTCAAGGAAAGGCCTGAACTTGCTTACAGCGGGAAAAATTGAGCGAGCTGTACGCGCCGCGACTCAGCGAGTGACGTAGACTGGGCTCTCTCCCGTCACCCAGGACTAACACACACGCCTCCGTCTGCCATTTCGCTCGTGTCTTCACACACACCTCTCGTGTCTACCCGGACTTCTTTTGCCGCTCGCTCTATTTCTTTATATGTGTTGATTGGTCAGTCTTGCGATGATTAATTAAGTTGGTCAACCTGATATAAAAGAGATGCGTTGCACAAGATGACGCCGTGTGTAAAGCCCTTGGCCAATTAGAGAGAAGAGTCTTGTGCGCACGCTGTGGTGTGTACATTTTAATCCAGATTAGCCCTATTATTACTATAATGCCATTCCTCATTCATTGCAATTGTTGCTGCTCAAGCATACACATCACTCGCACTCGTTCGGTTCGTATCGTAGTCCTTCCTGCCTAAATCCCCCCCCCCAAAGAAAAAAAAAAAAAAAAAAACCCAAAAAAAACAAACACTGAACCAAAGATAGTCCATTTCAAGGCTCATGGGTCACGTTAGTTTTATTGACATTCAAGGGAGGTAATCATGTTTATTTTTGGGACATTTTCCCCTGCTTTCCTATAGCGGGAACTTGGCTACAGTGGGATATTTCTGCTGGGACCAAAAGTCCCTCTATAGGCATGCTCTACTGTATAGACTTTACCACACACCCAAATGATACCTAGTTCAATATCCATAGCGTTGTGTGGCCTTCAGCAAGCCACTTCTCCTTAGCTTAATTTGTGGTGCTGCGACTGAAACCTGGGTTATTCCAGTCTTCCTTCAGAATAGACCTTAAGACAAACTTCCACCAGAAGATGAAAAAGGGGAACTGTATTATTTATTTATTTATTTCATTGATATGCTGAGGGAGATATTTATATATGACATAATACACACCGTGTGTATGTGTGATGGGGGTGGGGGGGGGGGCGAGGTTTGCTATGTCACAACATTAATTTACCGTTGTAGCCAATCATGGTGAGTGACATTGAAATTAGAATGAATAGCAAAGTGCTAAGAATAAGCAGAGAGGTGTCGGTTTTATATGAAACGGTGGTGGGGTGTGTGAGTCTGCATGTGTATCATATTGTATTCACACACATGCAGTGCAGATAGATACACATGATATATACATACGCAACTGTCAGTGTCATAGTAAATAATCAGTGGTTGAAATCACCTGGCCCATTAAAAAACAAACCATTAATTAATTTTTTTTTTCAAAACGTTGGCTGGGTGAAATTAGTGTTAGGAAACCGTGTTCGAGGCAAAAATTAGTTCGAGGAAGGAATGGAATAATAACAAAGAATAATGAAAAATTTCGGGACATTTGAATGAGTTCGAGGAAACTGTGTGTTCAAGGAATCCATGTTTGAGGAAACCGTTCTGGAGTGTAGAATAATCTGATTAATGTATGTTAGTGAGAGTTAATCACCCAACTGGTGGTCCAAGAACGATAACAGAGAGCTGAGTGACCTCAATAGTGGAATCCGCATCATAAAGTGAACACTCAAGTCAACTTCTGCTATTGTTGGCCCAAATTTTCTATCCTTTATCTAAGTGTGTTCCATTGATAATGGATCAAGTCAACCTTGCTTAAAATAGCAAATATTTCTGGTCCGGCGATGTTTGCTTTATCAGGATTCCTTTGTATATTAATTTTTTATTCCTTTCCAGTGTGGAAAATTTCATGTTATTTTGAGAGCATCTTGCAAATCTTACCTTCACAACAATTGTTTATTGATCTTAACTTTCTGGTTGTGAACATGAATAAAAATCAGATTTGTTCGATTGTTCATGTATGAACATGAGAGTTAATTGTGGGTAAGAGATTGACTATAGTGATAAATCGCTTGTCTTTAACTTTCAAGGTCCAAATAACACTTCTTCAGAGGTCTGAGGTTGCTGTCCAGTGAAGCCTTTAAAATAGAAGTATAGTCAGAGGCTCCTACCTTCAATTGCCCTTGTAAATCATCTCTCTGTTATGTACTGTATAATTTTTTATTTTACATATGTATGATTTGTAAACAATTGAGTGTGTTCCTCTTAGCGGGTACCTGTGCTTATGTATGGATGAGACATTTAGTGATCTCAAACTAAGTACACTGATAGTGTGCTCTTGGAATCTACATCTGTTCCCTATTTGAACCAATTCCCCTTTGTTTGCCTTATTCTTGGATGCTTTAATTGTAATTCTAGAAATTTTTACTATCCCATTTTCTTCCTTTTTACTGGTGCTGATATGGCCTAAATGTGTTGCAAGCACTGTAAAACCCTTAAAAACCAACAAACAAAAACAGCTTCTTGAGACAAAATGGCGTCTTGAGTTATAACGGCGTTGGAAAACGCAAACTTGGGATAAGCTACAGTCTCATCCGTGATACCGATCAGTTGTATTTGTATTCACTCTGAGCTTTTACTTGATAAGATTTCCCTCTGTTGACATGTGGAGTTTTTGCTTTGAATGCGGAATGCAGACCAATTGTGCGTAATGAATCCGTGAAAAATGGAAGGGTAGGAGCCTCTGTCTTTTCAATTCTTAACTAGCAGAAAGGGGTATTTATTAGAAATTTTAATCAAGTAAATCCTGTGGACAGATTTCTTTCATAGTTACTTTACTCTGCTTATTTGTCCATCTTTGGAAATTTGGAGCGTATTCATTTGGTAGAATGTGCAATTAAGTGGAGAGCTAAAAGGGCAAAACGACCAAATAATTGCTTGATTAGCATAGAGATGAAATGTGCAGTTTATGCAATTTGAATATGCGATTTAAAATTTCCATGTTATTCTTACTCCACAATGTTATACAAACAATATTGATGTTAGCAGCCCAAATAATACCATTATATCAAGTGAGGTCATTTGTTGGAAAAAAAAGGTTAATTTAAATTGTTTGAAGAATTAAAGCATATATACTTTCCCTATTAGATTTTGTTGTCAACTTTTTTTTTGCTTTCTTATGAGGTGAGGGCCCTTGACCTCCCTTTGTCGACGGAGAGGTCACATTGCTGTGTCTTCTATCGCCTTATATCTGTTTTCCTTTCCCCATGTTCTGTATTCATTCTGGATTAATGTAATTGCTGTTTTTTCCTTTTCCTGATCCTGTCAGGGATCCTAAATTGAGAGGGAGGCAGTTTAATGTATAGTTCCTGGGTGGGGATCCTGACCTCCCATAGCGGGCAGGGAGGTACATACTGTCTTCTATCCCCTTATATCTGTTTTCCAACATGCTTTCTGTCTTTGTCTTGGAATGAGATTACTTGGTTTTGTCCTGGCTCTGGCCGGAGTCCTAGCAGGGAGGGAAACAACAGTCAAATGCATAGTTATTGTTTTGGAAAATAAAATATCCTAGAGCCGTTTGCAGTTTACAACACCCACCCACTTCCCTTAGGACCATATTCATAGGCGTTCAAGATCACCACGGGTCTGATGTCATAAAAAGAGAATGTCAACAAATTTCATGCAACTGAGCACAGGTGTCAAAATATACAAGAAGTGATCGCGGTAGACTAGGCTTTTACCTCACTGAAGATAGCAGGTTTTTAGCGGGACCTTGATTTCATTTCAGCGGGAAACCACTAAATAGCGGGAAATTCCCACCTATGTTAAATATATTGTGTAGTGCTTTTGTGTGTGTGTGTGTGTGTCTGCGAGTGTGTATTTGTGAATGTGCTTATCTAGGAGTTTTATGCTCTTGTGACACGTTTCAGTCATTCTCGCCAGAAAAACAGATCTTAAGCTTAGTTCCACTTGAAAATAAAAAGTAAGATTTTTGTAAAACTGAGTTTTTATACAGTGTGATATCCATAAAATGAGTTGTTTTTTTTACTGAGACAACGCTGTACAGGTCAGTTACTCATTTCACACCCGAACATAATAAGAAAATATGAGTAAAGGGGGGTTTGTTTTTCTCCACCAAAAGTGCAACTTGAACCTGGGGGCTCAAGCCTCATTTCACCACAAGGCCGTGCAAAATTAGCAATCTGCTTCAACTGGAAAACAGAAGTAGACAGCGAGATTAAACTACCGATTAGCCAAGCTATGCCAATATGTTCAGTTTGCTATTCGCTTTTACTATTTAGCATTTAAATGAGTTCCACATCAATATCACACTTTGTAATCAACAATTCATCTTTATTCACATTATTTTGTTTTGTTTTTAAGGGTTTTACGGCGCTTGCAACACATTTAGGTCATATCAGCGCCAGTAAAAAGGAAGAAAATGGAATAGTAAAAAGTTCTAGAATTACAAATAAAGCACCCAAGAAAAAGTAAGACATAGGGGAACTGGGAACAAATAGGGATCAGATGTAGATTCCAAGAGCACACTATCACTATCAGTGTACTTAGTTTGAGTCTCATCCGGACACAAGCACAAAATCCAACAAAGAGGAATACACTCAAATGCTTACATTATAAATTCAAAATAAAAATATAATAATACATAACAGAGAGATGATTTACAAGGAAACAAATATCATCTCCCAAAACAATAACTATTAGTTGACTGTTTCCCTCCCAGCTAGGACTCCGGCCAGGGCCAGGACAAAACCAAGTAATCTCAATCCAAGACAAAGACAGAAAGCAAGTTGGAAAACAGATATAAGGGGATAGAAGACAGTATGTACTATGGGAGGTCAGGAACCCCACCCAGACATTATTTTGTAATCACAAATTCAGCTTTGATTATAAGGATTGGTTTAAAACATTTTGACATTCAAATTGCCACAAACATTAAAAAAAGGTTATTAAAAACTGCACACACACACACAAAACTGCACCCGTCCAAGCATAAAAATAATGAAAAAAGTAACATGTTTCTTTGGCTAAGACTCAATGAAAAATGACAGGAAATAGGAGTCTATTGTTTCTTTTTAAACATTGCAAGGGATGTTGATCATCTAATTTTTTGAATTCCAAGACCTCCGGAAATCCCCATCTCCTCTCATCTATTTATAAATAATAAGCCATAGAAAGTTTCCTTGAATTTTACATGATCATAAGATATGAAATGGACATATTTTATTTTTCAATGGCTTTTATTTCATTTTGTTTGTTTGTTTGTTTTAAAGGTTTTTCGGCACTTGTGATACATTTAGTAATTTAGATCATTTCAGCGCCAGTAAATAGGAAGAAAATGGGATAGTCAAAAAATTCTAGATTTACAAATGAAAGCACATGAGAAAAAGTAAGATTGATTTTTATTTTAAGGGTTTTACGGCGCTTGCAACACATTTAGGTTATATCAGCGCCAGTAAAAAGGAAGAAAATGGGATAGTAAAAAGTTCTAGAATTACAATTAAAGCACCCAAGATAAAGTAAGACAAAGGGGAACTGAGAACAAATAGGGATCAGATGTAGATTCCAAGAGCATACCACCAATGTACTTAGTTTGAAATCACCTACAAGTCTCATCCCGACACAAGCACAAAATCCAACAAAGAGGAACACACTCAAATGCTTACATTATACATTCAAAATAAAAATAATAATAATACATAACAGAGAGATGATTTACAAGGAAAAATATATCATCTCCCAAAACAATAACTATGCATTCGACTGTTTCCCTCCCAGCTAGGATTCCGGCCAGTGCCAGGACAAAACCAAGTCATCTCATTCCGAGACAAAGACAGAAAGCATGTTGGAAAACAGATATAACGGGATAGAAGACACAGTATGTACCTCCCTGCCCGCTATGGGAGGTCAGGATCCCCACCCAGAAAAAGTAAGACAAAGGTGAATTGTACATAAAGGACACAGATGAAGGTTCCAAGAGCACATCATCTGTGTACTTAGTTTGAGACCACCTAATAGCACAGGATTCAACTAACATAGCAACCCTTCCCCCCCCCCCCCCCCCCCACACACACACACACACACTAACAATTTGTAATATGTCATATATAAATTTATCCAATTTCCAAGGGAAGATTGGAATAACCCAGTCCAGGTGTCAGTCGCAGCGCAGCAAATTGGGCAAATGAGAAGTAGCTTGCTGAAGGCCACATAAAGTTTTAGATATCGGACAGGTATCTCTCGGTTGGGTAGCAAAGTCTATACTGCCGAGCCTCATTGCCCTCCCCTCCTCCCATTAAGTCATTATGGCAAATTACGGTTTCTCGAACTTTTTTACATGTCGTGAGGAGTTCGAGGAAACCTTTCTGGAGTGTATTTAATTTTTTACTGAGTTCCAATCAAAACAAGTTCAGTTTTATCTTCATTTAACAATAGCCTATTTTCATAATAATAATAACAATAACAATAATAATTATAATAATGACAATAATAATAATAATAATAATAATAATGATGATGATGATGATGATGATAATAACAATAATATTGATGATAGTAGTAAAAGTAATAGTAGTAGTAGTAGTAGAAGTAGTAGTAGTAGTACTACTACTACTACTACTAATAATAATAATAATAATGATAGTAGTAATAGTAATAACAACAACAATAATAATAATAATAAAAATACTACTACTACTAATAATAATATTAATAATAATAATACAGTCCACTCCGGATAATCGCAACACCTTGGGATCAGTGAAAATGTTCGATTAACCGAAGTTGCAATTAACTGAAGTTGAGTTTCCTGTCCACAATTGCAACATTTTACACAAATATGGTAACTCTAACCAGTTGAAAACATTGTTCTTAGTCCACCACAGACTGAGCAATATGATTGAAATAAAAACCTTGTGGCAGCCCTGTATATGTTTTGGCAAGCAAAAGCAGCTTTGATGCAAGTTGACATCTTATTCACATTGGATTAACTTTCACTATTTTGTTCTCAAAATTTGTAAGAGTCAAAGTCAAAGAGATTAGCCGTGATGAGAGACAGTAAGCTCTCACAAAACTTGTTGGTCACAATGCAGAGTTGTCAATCCCAAAACAAAGGATCAAAGGATATCGCTCAGCCTCTCTTTACAACGGTCATTGTCTACCTGTTGTCAAGACTATGCCCAGCCCTCTAGCCTCCTATTTAATGGCCATAGATGACATCACAAACCATACTGCAAAGTCTCGCCTTCTTTTGTCTCTAATAGAGTGGTGACACACAACTGTAGCATTGAATCCCACCCACTCTCTTTTCTTCAACCCATCACATTGCAATTCACCAAAGACTTTTATATAGAAGTAATTCCATTTCTTGGGAAATGTTGCGATTATCTGGAGTGGACTGTAACAATAATAATAATAATGACAATACATGCTGACGATTATGACGACAACGACAGTGATAAGGATGATGATGGTGGAATAGGGTGGTTATTATGACATAATGCTTCTAAAATATTTACTGAGATAACGAAACCGGTTTTTATCCACTCTCAGGAATGAAAAGATCATGATGTCATACATATAAACCAAGGTAAATGGGGGCATTAGGCAAAAACCCAAATAATATTCATCATATTGGACAATAAAAATATGGGGGGATTAAGGACGTTGTAATTTCATAATTATTGTTTAAAGATAAAAATAAATCAACCACCATAGTCGGGAACAAAGGCCTGGTAAACCCAAATAATGTCCATAGCAAGCTGAGGAACACATCAACATCGACAGCATCGCCTCAACTGGGCCCAGCAGCATGAGCAAATGATCCAACTGTAATGAAACTCTGTTCTGTTTACAGATGAAAGCAGATTCAACATTAGCCAGCCTGATGGATATATTAAAGTATGGAGGCCCCAGGAAGAGCGATTTGCTCAAAACTGTGTCATGGAGAGAGACTGCTCTGGAGGATGCAGTGTTCATGTGTATCAAGTATCAACTACCGTCATCGGACACCACTACATGTGTTTAGAGAATGAGTTACTGTCCAGGTTCATCTAGATGAGATCAACCGACCCATCATTAAGCCAGCATTTCAGGCAAACAACCTCCTCAATTTTTAGAAGGATAATTCATGTCCACATACTGCCCGAATCACCATGGACGTTATTCAGCATCAGAACTTTGACCTCATGGACTGGCCACCATATTCACCCGCTGGTTTCCTTTCATTTAGATGTGCTCCATCCACTTGACAATACCTTTTCTATTAGACCTATTACATTTTTAACGGTGATCTGCAGCTATATATTAAAATAATTTTTCTTGGATTTCGTTTTTTTCCCCCCTTCATTAGATTACAATATAATGAAATTCTTGGATTCTATCAACATGATTGACTAGTTATTTAAACACTAGGTGTTTGGAACTTTGGAAGATTCAATGGCTAAAAACCAATTTTGTGACATTTAAAACTTCAGCACCTGGTGCAAAAGAGTTGATAGTGTACACCAGTGTTACTGTTGCTACAGAGTGTGCTCAAAATTGATTGTGTAGGGATCATGTGGCAAAAAGGCATTAAATGTTCCTGCTAACAATTGGGATCATGGCACTCTGAATATTTCTGTGACATCAACTAGCAGTGGGCTCCAATCCAAATGTTTTGGACTTTAAAAGATAAGACTGAAATCAGTGCAAGACTTGGTAAGTGAAATCAAGATGGGGCTTTTTTAAAGTGAGCATTGACTGCTTTTCTCATTAGGCTCTTTTGCTTCGTAGTTATATTGTGTGTGTCTGGGTGTATGAAGTAATATAAAGATGCTTTTCTAGTTTTTATGGATTACTTTCATTCACATATAATTTGAAATTCATGAAAAAGCACATTTGAACTTGTTTGTTTTTAAGGGTTTTACGGCGCTTGCAACACATTAAAGGTCATATCAGCGCCAGTAAAAAGGAAGAAATTGGGATAGTAAAAAGTTCTAGATTGACAATTAAAGAATCAAAGAAAAGGTAAGAAAAGGGGGAATTGGGTCAAATAGGACACAGATGTAGATTCCAAAAGCACACTGTCAAAGTACTTAGTTTGAGATCACTAAAAGTCTCACCAAGACACAAGCACAGGTCCCCACTAAGAAGAATGCACTCAAATGTTTTAAAAATCATATAATATAAAGAAAACATAATACAATGCATAACAGAGAGATGATTTACAAGGAAAAAAATATCATCTCCCAAAACTGACAATACATTTGACTGTTTCCCTCCCAGCTGGCCAGGGCCAAAACAAAACCAAGTAATCTCATTCCAAGACAAAGACAGAAAACTAGTTGGAAAACAGATTTAGGGGGATATAAGACACAGTAAGTACCTCCCTGCCCACTATGGGAGGTCAGGATCCCCATCCAGACATTTGAACTGTAAATGTTTCATCCACACCATATTGTTCATAGTAAATTGAATTATAATTTCAACTGCATCCATAAAGTTGCAATTTATGTATATATGAATGCTATGGTTAATTAAAATTGAATTCCATTTTTTATGAATGTACAGCGTATTGAAGATCAGAATCTTATTTAAGCTGTAACTATGTGACAGTGAACCTCGTTGGTGTATTTACAGGATTGATTTCATTATTAGTATTTTCCCCCTTACTTTTTCTACACGAGTTGGTCTGAGTGGAGAAAAATCGTCTTCTGTGGCTTTTTCTGCTATATGCCTAAAAAAGAATATTTGATCAAATAAATTAAAATATACTAATTGTTTAATTAATAATGTGTATATGGCTGACAGAATTATGTAAAATGTTTAATTTGATTGGTAATAATTGTAAAATAATCTTCGCTCATCAATCAAAAACCATAAAAATTAATTGATTTTAGCACTTGAAGCAGTTAGTAATCTTAAATTTGTCAAGATTTAAATATAAAAAAATGTGCTGCAGTGTGCTCAATTCATTTATCTATACAATGATCAAAGGAATTTGTGATAACTTGTATAATTTCTTTGATAGAGTTTGATAAAAAATTATTTCAAGCAAAAAGAAAATTTTTCACATGGTTTTCCCTCATAATATGTCTCACAGATGATTTATAACAATGGTTGATCTTGCATTGGTTTTTTAATGTATATTTTATACATGAAGGTTAAACATGCATGATAGTTCATTATTATAATGTGTTGCTCTGGTGTCTGACCCAAGGTTTCAAGATAATTGAGAGTTGTCGTTGGTGTGTAGGTTTAGAGTGCACACTTTGCTTGGATGTATATCCTTATTTCTGTCTCACATCTAAAGAGTTATTAAATCCATTTTTATTAAAAATTCGATATGCATGGGCACATACATTAGGCCAAAATAGCTTGAAATCCATTTCCAACTAATTCAAAAAGCCTGAAACTTATTTTGAAATGTGATCTACTAACTCAAAATGGTATTATGTCTGGATGATCTAGATGCGGAAAAGAATTTTTAAAATCTGGAAATTCGGGTTAAGCCTGAAATCATGCACCCATGGGTATGTCTCAGTTTGGCACAAATCTAGTGGGTGGCTATGTCTCAGTTTGGAGAGGAAGTGAAAATGAAAATCTTGACAATGTAAACTTTTTAAAATGATAGATTAAAAAAAAAAAAAAGTAATGTTATGATGTTCAACAAGAGGAAAACTTTCAATGTATCAATTGACATAATATGCATTCTCTACTGGTCTAAAATTGTAATGTAGAATATCTTAAAACAAGAAGTTGACTTATGTCTCACTTTGGAAACAAACTCTTCTTATGTTGACAACAAAATGTTATTAAAAATTCAAAAGCGAAGACAAAAACGATAATACATCTAATATCTACATATAAATTTTATAAATAATAATAATAATAAATGTACATTTATATAGCGCTTATGACTAATGTTGACACGTGAATTTGGAATTGAGGAATAATTTCAAATCTCAACAAAAATAATCCCATTCGTTTTAAATATAGCACCTGTTTCTGGCCGTTTGGATGTGAATCAAATCTAGTCTGATGGCTTTATCTTGCTGTCTTGGGTATCATCTTTGACATCAATTCTTCTACTTCTTTGTTTTCTGCATTGTCGTCACCATTGAGGCTTTCTTTTCTGAAACAAAAACAAATTTTTAAAAGAGAATGTGTTAATTAACTTTGTTCCACACATCAGGATGTATTCATCAATTCTAAACATAGAAAATGATCCCAATACAATTATATTAATTCGCAATGAAATACAAAGGCTGTAAGGTCAGAACTTGATGAAATATGGACACCATTAAACCGAATGAAACATATTGTCTGCTTTACAAAGAATAATAATAATAATAATAATAATAATAATAATAATAATAATAATAATAATAATAATAATAATAATAATAATAATAATAATCCTCAAATTAAACCACACAATCATGACATTATCTAACACTTCCCAACATATTTATGTTATAATGTTTCATATAACTTAATTCTGATTTTCTATTGGATCAGAAAATATATTGTTGTACTGATAATTAAAATTATGTGGCTTTATGCTTGATCGTGATATATTCACTTATCAACATTTAATGTTTAGTTATAATAATATAGGGTAAGCGAGAACTTGCAAATATCAAAATATCGAACGCCAGCCACTTTTTTTTCCTGAACATGAGCTTCAGTCGCATTTTGAATGAATTCACAGAGGAAAAATCTTGTTTCCAATAAGTGTTCATTCAAAACTGACAAACTGATTCAAATTTTAAACGCTTTTTATCTACAGACATTTTAGAAGAAAAATATGTATGCAACCAATCATAAAAATTGAAGGAAGATATGGATACATTAAACAATTAATCAAATAATAATAATAATAATAATAATAATAATAATAATAATAATAATAATAATAATAATAATAAAAATTATGATGATGACAACGATAATATATTCTTAAAAAAAAAACAAAGGTTGAGAGGTGAAATGGTTCTGTACAGTCAATGTTAAATTTTGCAAACGTCGACAAAATTAGTGGCAAATGAAAAAAAATAGTTTTAACAGATTGATATAGAAGTAACTTGTGACCCTTTGCTAAATTAAGAGTATTTTTATCACCTATTGACTCAAATGATTATTAATAAAATCTGCTAGGGAATAATGATCATTTTTTTAAATAGCAGAAGTTTAGATGAGTTGGCAGATTGGCTTTTACTTGCAAAAGTTGCATGCATAATGTATTTGTTTTGTTTAAGTGGCATAATTGCTGATTTGTAAAACATTTCCCCAAAGATTTTAAATAATTTATAAAATAAATTAATATGGGTGCACTCATTTTGTTCTATCTGTTCAATTGGAAGATTGCGTTTATCAACAGAAAACATATGATTTAGGTCATGATTGAACTTATTTTATTATCTCTCCAATCGAAAGAATAAGTTTGTGAACATATTTTCAAGATTACATTAGAGTTCTGATGTCACTCACTTAACCTGTGGTGTTCAGCTCAATTCAGTTTTAGTTTTAGAACTTATATTTTAGTTTTACACGGCTCACTTTTCCCCAATTTTCTTACTCTCACGTAATGTCAAAATCAGTAGTCCAGATTGATCCAGAGAGATAAATATGTAGCATTATAATTTCAAACATAGAAGTCTAGATTGAAAACAAGGTAGAAAAAAAAAACACAACAGCAACGACAAAATTATAGCCCTAGGTATCAGGCACCTCATCAACAAAGCATTATTTGTACGTCATGAAAAATAAATCTCATAACAACATCTGATTCAGGCTTATCATTCAATTTGAATACAAAACATTTCTCTTTAAGCTGTGACATGCAAAGACCTTAAATAAGTCTCAAGGGCAGACATTATGTAAGGTGGGAATTGTCATGGCCCAACCAGTCTTTACGCATGGACAGATGTATTTTGCTGCTTTATGGGTAAGAAGCTACAAGCTTTAAATTCCATGTAGGGCCATGCAGATATATCAGACCATGTTTCATAGATGTAGTTTACAAAGCTGTCCTAATAATAATAATAATAATAATAATAATAATAATAATAATAATAATAATAATAATAATAATAATAATAATAATAATAACAATAATAATAAATAATAATAATATAAACCCCTTTAGTAATCTCTAATGGAATATACATAATAAGGATTTTAAAAAGTCAAGCTAAAATGCATCCACTGATTTGACTTATTGTTTTAATGGCTTCAACAGTTCACATTGAAGGTGAAGGAAAGCAGTGATTTATCACAATTTTACGTACTGAATTGAACTTGGAATGAGTTGGGTCACCATAACTTCTTATATCATCTAACAATACAAACACTGTGGAGTATTTTGCAACAATGTGATGTTTTGTTGACACTTTGAATTAAACTAAAATCTATGATTAATTTCCTATTGTGTTAAAACTGTATTCACTCTGATATTGTTTTTAATTTTCTGACTTTAGAAATTATTTAAATGGGAAACAACTGATATTTGGTGACCTTGGAGAAAATACAATAAGCGTCAAAAACTCATACAATAATGATGATAATAATACTAATACTACTACTACTACTACTACTACTAATAATAATAATACAGTTCACACCTTCTCTGCTTAATCGCTACACCTTGATTCCATCTTAATTGAAAAAAAAACCTTAGAAAAAAACTGAATGTATTTCGCCATACCATGTAATAGAGCCTTTTCTTTTAGCCAACTCTGTTTGGCCGTACCGCATTTCAGTGTATTTTTTCATATTTTCCACAATAAATGAACGTATTGTTACAGTCTGGTTGCACTACAGCATGAACTCCTTGCAATTTATTACGTATGGCTGGGCTGGACTACGGCTAGGTGGCCAGTAAATTATGATTTATTACAGTCTGGCCACCATGAGTGTTAGTTGTATCAAACCTATAAAGTCATTTTCTTTTCAATGTTTGACGAAGTAACATCTTCATAGAAACAAATGGAATGTGCTCATTATAATGATACACACACACACACAAACACACAATCAGCGATGATTATTAATGATGATTCAGTTGAAAAGTGCAAGATAGAAAATGGTAACATTTAAGTACAGAATTGCTTGCTTTCTTTAAAGATACAATAAGGACTGTGCCAAAGGTAATTTTTGTGACGTTTGCCACAAAAATACTCCAATGATAAGCTTTTTAAAAAATCGTTTTAATCAGTTTCTATTGGTGAAATACATTTATCTATTCTAAAAAACGATAGGGTTTAAGGATCAACATTGTTCCGTTTTGCTAATGTTAAATATTTATCATCCGGCAAATCGAAAATTTCTAAAAACATTTTTTACATACCAGTAACTTGCAAACTTTATTAAACTTTAGGCTAATTTTATCACACGTTGACTCAAATTGATGCCAAGAAAATCTGCTAGGTCGTAATACTCTGTCCTAAATTGACTGCTGGCATTCATTGTGCATGCAAGTATAATTGATTCTACGCAATTCTAGCCCATCCACAACAAAAAATGATGACGTAATTTTAAATCTCTCTTGTCACCATCAAGTAGTAATAATCTCATCTGCAATAAAAATGATGACGAACCAGTTTACTTTTCTTCTTTTTTATTTTTTTGTTTCAGTTCTCTCTCTCTCTCTCTCTCTCTCTCTCTCTCTCTCTCTCTCTCTCTCTGTTTGTGTGTGTGTGTGTGTGCGTGTGCATGTGTATATGACATGATTGGTCTTTATTTCTCATTACCCATGCATCACAATTTGTGCAAAATCTCCACGTGACATATCTGACAGTACAGGGTCAATCATGGTATCATAAATTAATGGGGCAGGAAAGGGTCTGATACGCTTTTTTACGAACCGATCGAAAGATGCCAGTGTAATTAGAACAGAAATAATTCATTTTTTAGATAAATATCTACAAAGTGAATGGCTACATTGTAATGAGATTCAGGTAAAAGTGTCATCAATCATTACTATGTGTACTGTCCAAAAATAAAGACGTTTCGTGCAATAAATATTTTTCAAACCCGACCTCCGATGGAGAATGCATGTCTTCATGAAAAATATTGTGATAGGCATTTTTCAACAAAATGTAAAATATTTGAAAATAATTGTTTCTATAAGAGTTCCTGTATCCAAACTGTCTAAAGTGCTTTAAAGTTATAGATGGAACCAGTTTTTGATTTGAGTAGCTCATTTTAATGTTATTGCTCTAAAAAAAAATGGGTAAAAACGAAAAATTAAATGGCCAGACTGAGATCACTGCTAGAAGTAATCACTGGCCTTAGGAGGAAAATTAGGCTTTTTTACGGTGCTACCAAATCAAGAAGGAATTTTTCCAATACTTTGGCCAGACAAAGGATGTGGTCATTGCCTTATTTGAAAAAGAAAAAACAACAAAAAGACTGCACCACTTATACAAGATGGTGTCATCGAAATTTACTATCATTACAGCAATGGCTTCTCCAAAGTGCAGAAATCTCACTGTTCAAAGAGAAACTTCAATTGATTGCAGATGTAGAATCAATTCCAAAGTAAACGCAAGGCGAGCTAGCTACAATGTATGGCGTATTAAGAACCCGTCTTTCACTTGCTGAAAAAGAAAGGGATGATGTTGCATTTAAGTGAGTAACGTATCAAATCTGGTATGTAAACCACAGAGAGATGGTATTGTTGAAATTGCCTTAGTCATGGGGAGTTAAATCAAGGTGCTCGATTGTCTGGAGACCTCATTAAGCAAAAGGGAACTGAACTGAACTCATGGCACGTCTTTCTTCCCATCAGAAGGTTGGTTCTCGAGATGGATAGGTCGACACAATGTAGTGTTTAAAAATGAACATGGCGAAAAACATGATGCTGTCGATAAAACATGAAAAATATTTTTTTTTAAATAGGAAAAAAAAGAACTCCCCCCCCCCCCCCCCCCCCCCGTTAACAATCAAAAACCAAAAAACCCCCAAACAAACAAAAAGCCAAAAAACCACAAACAGACCACAACCTTCTAATGAGGTCATATCTAAACATGACGGTCTCAAGCCTGCAGAAAAATCAGAGAAGGAGGTCCTATATAAATGACATGAAATCTGGAGCTAAGATGCTATTTTTAGCTTCTCCGCTTAATCAACACACTAACCCAAACTCCTGAGGGTGTGTGAATAAGCGGAGTCGATTGTAATAATAATAACAGTATTAATAATAATAATATTAATAATAATAATAATAATAATAATAATAATAATAATAATAATAATAATAATAATAATAATAATAATAATAATAATAATAACAAGAACAACAATAACAACAAAAGTATCACTTTCACAGATTAACACCCAGAATAAAAATTCGTTATGCTATCATTACTCAAGAACCCTATATGAAAAAAGAATGTCAAGATTCCAACAAGTGGCCGAGAAAAGATTATAATTTACTTAAATTTCTAAATGTATGACTTATCTTATACCGATGACAGTCTAAGATTAACTAATGGAACAAATATTAATGTCACACAGATACACACACCAAAATGAAAACTAAAAATTCAACTAAATCTTTAACATTGGAGAAAAATGAAAATGATGTTCAAATGATAAACAGAAATACATTTAAAGGAAAGTTTTGAATTCATTTTTAATTATTGACAGTTGAAAACAATGTTTGTTTTTAAGGGTTTTACGGCACTTGCGACACATTTAGGTCATTTCAGCACCGGTAAAATGGAAGAAAATTGGATAGTCAAAAAAATTCTAGCTTTACATTTGAAAGCACACACATAAAAATGTAAGACAAAGGGGAATGGTTTAAATAGGGAACAGATATAGATTCCAAGAGCACACGATCAGTGTACTTAGTCTGAAATCACCTAAAAGTCTCATCAAGTCACAAGAGCATGATCTCACTAGGAGGAATACACTCAAATGTTTACAAACCACTATAAAAAAATAAATTTAAAATAACAATACATAACAGAAAGATGCTTTACAAGGAATAAAGAAATCATCTCCCAAAACTAATACTATACATTTGAATGTCTTCCCCTAGCCAAGGACTCCGACAAGGGTCAGGACAAAACCAAGTGATCCCATTCCAACACAAAGAAAGTAACTCAGAAAACAGATATAGGGAAATAGAAGACATAGCAAGTGACCTTCTGCCCACCATGGGAGGTCGAAAGATCCCACCCAGAAACACAATCTTTCAATACGAAGAGAATTAAGAGTTATTGTGGACTTGAAGTTAATACTCAGAAGTGAAATTTCAAATAATTATTGCAAGAATGAAATAAAATATGCACCATTTGTATTCATCTTTGCCAGTTATGAAAACTAAAGGTGACTAAAATATACAGTAAAATAAAGGGAGTAAAAATGATTCTTATAAAAGATACAACACAAAGTAAACGACAGTTTGGTCTTTGGCCTTCTTCAGGTAAACAAGAAAAGGAAATAATACATTTGCATTATGCAGGCCTGTAAATGGCTGGTGAAAAAATTGTCAGAATTTTTTGAGCACTGGAAAATAAGACCAAAAACATGACAAAAATATGAATTAACAAACACAACACAGATATGACACGTCAATTGACTAGTCAAATCGTGTCATTTTTTTCCCCCCCAACTCGTTTATAATAAAATAAGCAGGTCCTTATTTTATAGTACAAAAAAAAAAAAAAAAAAGTTGAAACAGTAGCTACACATATTTCTGGTGTTAGTTGTAAAATGAAGGAAGAGAACAATTCTTACTTTTTAAAGGATGTGTATCTAGTGCCTGACACAAGAGGCTGCTTTATCTTCGCTTCTGTTTGTGTTAAATTTTTAAGCTGATTCTTTCATTTATTTGGCTTAATTCTTATAAAAGAAGAAGAAGAAGAAGAAGAAGAAGAAGAAGAAGAAGAAGAAGAAGAAGAAGAAGAAGAAGAAGAAGAAGAAGAAGAAAAAGAAGAAGAAAAGAGGAGAAGAAGAAGGAGAAGGAGGAGGAGGAAATGCAGTTGTGTGTGGAGGAAAAAGATGAGAAAAATTTAAACAATCACGGTCGTGAGGAAAGAAAACTTCTGCTGAGAGCAGTCAATCATCTTTCAAAAAATATATATATTTCGAAGAAAATTATTTATTTCGCATTCATCATTCTGGTTGCCTTTCAACCAGATACAAAGAAAGCAGAACGGAGATTGTTCAACTGGAAAAATGTGTGTGTGTGTTGATAGCAAAATAGAGAGAAACAGCCCAGTCTGAGACACACTGTATGCGTTAGTTGATTACTGACGATGAATGTACGACGACTCGCGATGCAACAAGACCTGTGGAGAGACACTGTCAGTGAGGCATTGGCTACCAACAGCACGTGTGGGCAGCATAGGAGGCAGTGGGCAGTGAATACGTGAGGGTGGTGCCATGTCCGGTGGAGTGTGTAGGTGGTGATAATTGACAGGATGGAATGATAACATGCCTAGTTGACTCGTTTGTTTTGTCTTTGATGCGATGAATAAAAAGTTTCTTTTTTTTTTAAAGTTGGCGCTCGAAATGGAATAAAAACTGAGTTTTTCGAGGCATGAAATAAACTCTTTTATTTTCTTTTTTTGTTGCTTCTGTCTTTTGACACTACACATTTTATTTTTACTTTTAATTAATTTTTTCAAAATGTCAGCACTTAACAGAAATTATCTAACAAAATTATATTGTCTGAAATCCGACAATTGTCGGAAGATTTACAGGCCTGATAATGGTTAGTAAATGAGAAAAAGATATAAATCTGTATACTTCAAGCATAAGATAGGGAGGCAGGGGATGGGTTATTAAAGGATTCTAGACGGTGATAGTGTTTTAAGTTTATTTTATTTCTATTTTAATTTTAGAATAATTCCATATTTACCTATCATTTTTACTCAGGTCAACCTAGTTTTGTTTCTCTTTCATTTATCTTAAATATCTGCAACAACTTTGAAACGCACTCTTCCTCTCCCGCTCTTTCTCTCTGCCCCCTCCTCTCCTTTTTTCTTTCATTAATAATATTATTTTAAAAGGAGAGGGAAGGTGTCAATAAAAACACTTTCGTCATTTAGAATTCTTTAATAATCCCTCGTTTACTTTGTGTTGTATCTTTTATAAAAGTAATTTTTACTCCCTTTATTTAATGTATATTTTATTGACTCGTTTAGGCACCTCTAGATTTTGGCACAAAGATAACTAAAACTGACATTAACAATATAGATTTGACAGTGCTTCAAATATTCAATGTCAATATGCAGTTCTGGCATTTTGGCAAACAATAAATTGACAAAACGCTATTTAATTGTGTAAATTAGAACAAAAATATCAGGTGGTTAGCAACTTTAACAACTCTTAATGGGGAATGAAAGATTTGAATTTGAAACAGCTGTTAATCAAGGGGATTATAATTGGTCAAACATTGAAATGAAAACTTCGCAGGATCACACTCACTATTGAATTTAAATCTTGTTAAGCTGAAAGTGGTGGCAAATCATAATTAACACACAATGATCATTTGGGAAAAGAAAGTAGATCTGAGTACAAATTTTACTTTTTTATACACAATATTATTTACTAAGAGCAAAATTATTTAAAGTGAAAAGCACCACTCCGGGTCCCTTTAAGAACAACATCCCTGTGAGCAAGGGGGTCATGACTAGAAGTCAATACAATATGGTGAAAGGGACTCAAATTCGGTACCTTTTGATTGTGAGGTAAAGATCACACTAATGAGAAGTGTTGCCCCATATATATCATTTAACATAAAAGGAGTTACTGATTTTGTCAAATTTGAATTATAGGCACAAATTAGCTCTCAATATGATCTTCGTATCAGGACCAATCATTTTTACTGATATCGAATGTGAAGCAAACGGAATGGAATATGGGTATTGGGTATGGGGTAAAGTAAAAGCTTTCTTCAAACGCCATAACGAGACCTTTCATAGTGACAACGTGATGACTTCACTGGATGGAATGTGATGTGCTCACCCTGATTGGCAAATTGTTTGAAAAGACAAAGAAACTTCAGCAAAATTGATTTTAGAGATACAACCATGTCTGTTTAATTACAATGGCCAATGAAAGCATAATGAAATCTAGTGGGAATAACAATTGGATTCTTTGAAAAAATTAGATGTCTACTTATTTCCAGGGTGTTGATAATTCTTATATTTTACCTCAGCTTTTTGGTTAAGCTTAAAACTTCAATTTTTTTTTAATGTATGGAATATATAAGAAGAATAGAGCGAATAAAAAGGAGGTCTAAATATGACTCGATGTATTCAGACATTAACTTCCATTAATTTCTGAAATATATAGATTTTGATGAAAGGATATTTTATACTGCTGATTAAAATTCATTTATTCCTTCAGACTTGCCAACCATGTCTCACTTCTTTCATTTTCTTTGTTTATTTTCTATGAAATTTTACACTGATATTGCTTATTTTCTATGAAAAATACTTGTTTTCATTGGAGACTGAAAAATTAAATCTTAAAATAATAACCTAATTCACCAGAGAGACTACAGTGGCATAGACATGATATATCAGGCTGACAGAGGGAAGGATAGCCTGAATCTCCTTTGACAATCTACAATTAGACTTCCCCACTACCCATTGTTAAACTTGTACCAAATATCAGCATTATCTTTCTTTCCAATGGCTCGCATGCATGATACTTTTAAAACTGAAGCATTTCAGATGACTGGTGACAATGGGTAGTTGGTATGTGTTTGACAATGATTAAAGCTTCCAGAAGGCTGTCACCCACCTTCGATCAATGGTCAGCTTTTATCTTTCTAACACTTGATTAACACTTTCACAGTTTGCAGAAGAATGGGGCACAACCAAACGGTTTAACCCTCTCCTTCCTACATGAGAATCGTTAAGTTTGTTACGATTATCAATTAAATTTATTCTGTACAAAATTTTATGAAATTAATTTGTCACAGTTAAATGATCGCGTTATACTGAACAAAATGATGTAGGTATAGTATGTATTTATTTACTTTTGAGTTAGAGTTTTTTAAAATTCAATTTTTATGTTGGTAAGACAAGGCATTTCTGGGAAAGTCCGGAAAATGTTGCGTAAGGAGAGGGTTAAGTAGAACATACAAGTCCATTCTGGTATCAGGATCATTTGCTTGCTTTGCCCAGATTTCAACTATTTTGTCAGATTCTGGAATTTTGCCTTCAAGGATCATATACTGAAGGTGAATAAGCTGGGTCTCAAGAACATCTATAGAAGCGTGCAGTGGAATAAAAGGTGATTGCTCTGTCATTATATGTTTTAACATGGCAATAAACCAGGCTTCAACTAATGTATTTGGGACAGCAGCTTCAACCCTCACAAGAAATTTGCCCTGATGGGGCAGATTATCCAAGACTTGACTTAAGCCTCTTGATTCCTTGTGGAACATAGGGCCGCAGATTATTCAAGAGGTAATGTCTTATTGTAGTATGAGATGGCACAGTTGACAAAGGTGGTTTTCTTCCATTTTGAGAACTTCTTTTCTTTCAAGAATCTCTGTCTCACTATCAATCGAGATGTCATCTTAATCGTTAGTGTTGTAATCGAGATTGAAATCCATATTAAAGGATCCTTTGAATGTGCATGCACTTGGCTTAACAAATTTGGAAATAATAATGATCAACACTATTACCTGGATTCATGGAGATTGTGTATTTTGGAGGAATCTGATTAGCTCAAATACTTTAAAAGCATACAAGATGGCACAGGCCCTATTATTCTCAGTGCAAAGCATTGAATGAATGGATTTAGCCCTGATAAAGCCCCCCCCCCCCCCCCCTCCAAATGCACACCCAACCAAAGGCACACAAGGACACACACACACACACAAACACACACTACCAAGATTAAATAGCGAGAGTGGACACAGTAATACAACCAACTTATTGGAGGTAGCATATGGAGTAAACATATATAATAACTCACGTCATTGACCCCCCCCCCCTCCCCCCCACATACCTCCATATAAAATATTATAATTATCTATCATAATCAACTGTTTACACTATGAAAGGATACAAAAAAATATGTATTGACTGACCATAGAGGCTGACAATAAAATAGACTAAAACTTACACATTTAGAGCTAATTTTCTATTTGCATAATTTATCTACTTTTCTCGTATTTATGTATTCTAATCAGCATCCATACTAAAATACGGAAAATCAAACTGGTTGGCAAGTTTGCTCTTATCAGCTGATAATAAATTTAGTTTTAACTTATATAAACAAAAAGTGCAACACGAGATTAGCTAAAGTGATCATTATTGATTAAAGCAGAAAAAATAGCTGTTCCTCTGTTTTCAGAATTAGCCAGGCATCTTCGTTTTGCTTTAAGCACTTATGTTCAATAAACTATTTTGTACATAAATGAAAACACTATAAAAATCACACCATTTTTTTCAAATGATTCTTATGTTTTTCTCTGTTGATTGGCTATTTCAGAAATAATTATTTTCCGCATTTATTGATTTCCATTAGTAGGTACTTTGGTAAACGTCCATTTGGCCCTCCAGCAGGGAGCCGATAAATGGCCTAGTGGCTGTGACCCGATTTTTTGGACTTTTGAGTGATGGGTCTCAGAAAAAGTTCCATAGATTTTTTGTTTATGGATGGATTTTAATGATTTATGTCTTATTTTCTTCAGGAGAAATTACTCTATCGTTTGGTGTAGTTTATTTTAAAATCAATGACAATTTAGTATAACTTTTGATTATGGATAAAATAGGGTATAATTTAGCTTTGGATAATTAAAAGATTAGAACTTGGTAAATCAAAATTTCATGCTGGCACGTTTATTTAACATCTTAACTTTTTATAAAATTAAATTCAGGGCAAAGTTGTATACCGCATCCATGAAATTCGTTCCAGTAAAATCCTTACTCAAATCTTAGCGGTCATTTTAGACCAGTTTTGAAATCCAAATGGCGGTTACTACCGGAAATGCAACAATTTTCAGGTCACAAAGTCCGTCAGTAAATAACAAAGGCAAATAGAAGACCATTTGTCAGCCTTTAAACTAACACAACTTTTTTTCTGCTTATCTGATTTTCACAATTTTGGTATCATTAGAATCGTGTTGAAAAGCACTTTAAAATGATATAGGTTTCATTGAGCTCAATCCAATTTGAATTTTTTACCAAAGTACCTATCATTAGCGCCTTGACATGAATTTGTACACACAACCTTCAAATTATGATAAATGGTTACTTACAACTCTTCATTTCAACAAATAGTCAACCAAATAAAATCTGAATTTACTTCTATGGTTTTAAAGTTAAAATAAGTAAATGGCAATAAATCACTTGATAAAGTGCACACACACAAAAAAATATATTTAAAAACAAACTTTGATATCAGTAACTGCACTTAACTTACTCCAAGAAAGGTGAGCTGGGTGATGCTTGACTGAGATTGTCACCAGGTCCAAAAGAGGCAGACGAACTACTTGTTGATGGTCTTACAGCTGGATCAGTGGCCATGGAAGGAAGTTTACGATCTCCTGTCATTGGACTACTCCTACCTTGTTTTCTGTAGTTATGTGAAAGTAAAATATATATACATTTCTATAGGGATTAGTCGGACCAGCTGATACAAAAGAGATAAAGATAAGATCCAATTATTAATTAAAAGAGGAAATTAAATTGTGTTTTATACAAGTACAAGACTCAATTAAATCCAAAAACATAAGTATCAAACTAACAATAACAGAAACATCAAACGCACACACATACATACACACACACACACATCAAACCAGAGAAGTATGTTGTTTTACAGAGTCCCAAACCATGATTTAATTTGACAATAACACCCACACAAACACACACATTAAATTTTAAAGTAACCATTGTTTAGGTAATCAACAAAAACATAGCAAATCATAGATTCACACAAAGAAACACACACACACACACACACACACAATTTTTAATCTAATTGGTTAAGGACCCAAACTAATAACGTAAAATTAAATCTGATAGACAGACTTATAGAAAAAAAACTGAGTTTTTCATTTCTTATTACAAAAGACTAAACGAATTGAAATATCTTTGTTTTGTTGTTTTAAAGTGAATTAGTTTTCCATTCATGTTACTGTGTGAGGATTTGAGGGTTGAGGAAGTGGGACTCATCCTGTATAAATTTGTTAATCTTTTTATTACTAAGATTTTCATATAGTTCGTTGAAAGTATGGGTGGTGCTTTGCAGGCCTGTAATGGCTGGTGACAATAATTGTCTGGTCTTTTTGAACACGCGAAAATAGACCAACTGGACAAAAAGATGGATAAACAAACATAACACAGATATAACACAGCAATTGACTAGTCAAACTATGTCATTTTTCCCCAATTCATTTATAATAAATAAAATCACAATTATTTGAGAGAATACACACATAGCTGGTCCCCAGTCTGAGCTAATTGTAAAATGAAAGGAAGAGAACAATTCCTATTTTTTAAAAAGGATGTGGAGCCCTTGACACGAGAAGCTGTTTGTGTTAACTTTTTAAGCAAATTCTTTCGTTTATTTGGATTAATTATTAAAGAAGAAGAAGTAGTATAGTAGTAGTGGTGGTGGTAGTAGTAGTAGTAGTAGTAGTAGTAGTAGTAGTAGTAGTAGTAGTAGTGTAGTAGTAGTAGTAGTAGTAGTAGTAGTAGTAGTAGTAGTAGTAGTAGTAGTAGTAGTAGTAGTAGTGGTAGTAATAGAAGAAGACGGGAACGAAGAAGAAGAGGAAGAAAAGGAAGAAGAAGAAGAGGAAGAAGAAGAAGAAGAAGAAGAAGAAGAAGAAGAAGAAGAAGAAGAAGAAGAAGAAGAAGAAGAAGAAGAAGAAGAAGAAGAAGAAGAAGAGAATAAGAAGAAGAAGAAGAAGAAGAGAAGAAGAAGAAGAAGAGGAGGAGGAGGAGGAGGAGGAGAAGGACTAGGAGGAGGTGCAGTCGTTTGAAAGAAGAAAAAGAGCAAATGCAATTACGGTTGTAAAGGAAAGGAAACTTTTGCTATTAAGAATTCATTCACCTTTTCATTAAAAGAAAAATATTTATTTTGCAAGAATAGCCTAATGCTAAGTCAGTAAAAGGCGAATATTTATTTTGCATGCATTATTCTGGTTCACTTTCGACCGGATACAAAGAAAGCGTTGGAATAGAGAGTTGCGATAATTATGACAAGATGAAATTACAGAAGGAAAGAAATTGACTTCTCTCAGCTCCTTAATATTGTTTTTAACCAGTCATTTTATAATTACAGTGCACTCTGGATACATCGACGTTGCCTAAGTCGATTTTTACCCAAGTCGATTTTTTTTCTTGGTCCCTCCCCCTTCTTCCTATATAACATTAGTAAAAAAAAAAAACAAACTCCACATAAGTCGATGTCGCTTAATTCGATGTTCTTATCACTAATGACTACAAAAAAAATCACAAATAAACATTTCCATTGGTTAAAAAAGCTACAGTAAGAATTTTAAGTGGTTAAGAATATCCGTGAAAGATTGGCGCACATCGATGTGATGTAGGTGCTTTGCCTGACGTCCGTGTTCAATGTACATGAGCAGTATTGAATAACTTTAATTTCTCCATCTCAAATTTTACATTGTCGCAACTTCAAGTTCAAGATTTTTTTTTGGTTCTAATCCTAGGCCATCCTATGTTATGGCCCTCTTAATTAGTATCAATTTTATCAAGAGGAATTCAAGTCAAGTCTACAACTACAATGGCAAACCTATCGCGGAAAAGGAAGATTCGATGCATTTGGAAAGTTTGGCATGTCACAGAAAATCATCCCATAGGAAATTGGCATACCAGCTATTTCTGTCTCGACGATTTACAAGAAGCATGACCTTGACCTAGTGGCTCCTACTCTTCCGCTTTTCGCGGAATAATTTCACTTAATTGGTATACATTCCAAATTCAAGGCATTCTCATCAAGGAATTTTTTTTTTAAATCTCTAGCGAAAAAAAAGTGAGCTATGGCTTATTTCGTCATCTCCTATGGTCAATCAACACACATTTTGTATGTCTGATAAGTCTCTTCAAAGTGTGTGCTGCTGATGTCGGATATTATATGTTTGAAAGGGGGGTTGACCGAAGTATTATTATTATTATTGTGACTCCAATTCGTGAGGTCAATGACCTTGGTAATATTATATGTTGGCTTCAATCGGTAATAATATTATTTGAGTACGGTCAGCTTATTTCCCTATTTAATTTTCGCCCTGTGTCCGTGTGTGTATGTGTGTACCGGCACGCGCGTTTGCTTGATGTGTGTGTGGGGGGGGGGGGGGGGGGGGGGGGGGTCCTGACAAGGTTAAATCCATCCATTCAATGCTTTGCTCTCAGACGGCCAGGACCTGTGTGTTCTCTATTATTATTTGACCCCATTCTTAGTCTTTACACAATCTGTACATTTTTACACATTTTTTAATTTTAATCATTTGAGTACTTTTGGATTGTCTATTACATTTTCTGTTGCAAAGTATGTCATAGTCAATAACAGTAAGTTGATTCCGCTTTTTAAATCTCAAATTCCGATTTTTATGTATTCTGATTCCTCTATGGGACTATTGGGGGTAGGAGCCTCTCATGACCACTATGAAGGGACATACTTATTCTAGATTGGTTTGCTTTGTTCAAATGAGTTTTCACTCCGGTTAAGTTGATTTTCGGATAAGTCGATTTTTTTCTCGGTTCCCCTGGGCATCGTCTTATCCGGAGTCCACTGTAGTTCTCAATTAATTCTATCAATCAGACTATAAACGTTCAAGGGTACACAAAGTTTTGTGTGATGGTAGGCTGTATCAGGCTGGCAGATGTTATGTGTAATAACACAGTATTAATAGCTAACGGGTTTTGTTTTGTTTTTGCCTTGACAGATTAAAAACTTCATTTTTTTTTCAAGGCGACGAAATAAGAACTCGTTTTTCTTTTATGTTTATTTTTTCTTTTGAACGACAAAAGTTTTTTTTCGTTTTTTTTTTTACATTGACACTTGACAGAATTTATTGAGCAAAGTTGTATTGTCGGATGATTTACAGGCCTGGCTTTGAGTGTTTTTTGATACATACTTTTATCTTTCAATTTTTGCTTTTTGTTTTGCCTAACATTACCTTCCCACACTGATAGATATGAATGCAGAATAATGAGACTCAAAAAAACAAAAAAGATGATTAACGATTTTTTGTCAGTGTGTAGTTGCCTCAAAGAAAAACAAATACAGTCCATTTGTTTATTTAATTCAAATGCTTTCTTTGTTTTTTCATTCCACTTCAGCGCATTGTCAACAGTAATGCCAAGATATTTAAAATGATTAACCAGTAATTATAATTACCAGACCAAGAATAACACAACACAACACCAAATATCAATCTAATGTACAACTTATATTAATTTTGAATTATATCCAGAACCAAGAAAACAATATTCTAAATTTAAAGGACTTCAAAAATGTCGCAATCAAGACTTGTTAAAACAATATCACAGCTACCATTAACAACCTAAAATCTAATCATATGTGAAATATTTGCCAGTGCTCTCTTAGGGTCACTGGTAATCCACTCAAGACAGAGTCGTCCTTACAATTAATAAAAGGAATAAAAATAAATTTGAAACCCTGATCAACTAACGATTTCAATTGATTAGAACATTACAAAAGAGGGAGAAAAAAGTTAAGGAAAAACACTTATAAACCACAAAAATCTGTCAATTAAGGAAAGTTCTCAGAACTTGGTGATTCTAGCAAAATAAACCTATCAAAATACCAAAAAAAAAAAAAAAAAGCAAGACTCCATTTTGTAAGTTAAATCCCAAACTTTAACATTAACCAATCAAGACATGCCAATGACAATGTGATTTATTTGGGTTCTTTTGGGTTTTTTCTTTTCTTTTGGTTTGTTTGGTTGTTTATTTAATTTGTTTTTGCTTAATATTTTTTCCCCGTTTCTCTTTAGCAATGATGGTGTTGGATAAGAAAGAAAAATAAAGAAAAGAAAAAAAAAAACCCAATTCAAATCTATCCGTGAGCTGTACTCAATACTACTACTACTACTACTACTACTAATAATAATAATAATAATAATAATAACAATAATAACAATAATAATAACAATAATAATAATAATAATAATAATAATAATAATAATAATAATAATAATAATAATAATAATAATAATAATAAAACAGTCCAATCTGGTTAATCGCAACATCTTGGGATCAGCAAAAATGTTGCGATTAACCTAAGTTGCGTTTCCTGACGCAATTGCAACATTTTACACATATATATGCTGAACTCAAACAAGTTTGAAAAAAAAAACATGGCAGCCCTGTAAAGACTTTGACAAGCAAAAGAAGCTTGGGTGCAAGTCAACATCTTATTCAGATTGGATTAAGTTTCACTCTTTTGCTCTTAACATTTGTAAGAATCAAAGAGATTTGCTTTGATGAGAGATAATAAGCTCTTACCCGACTCGTTTGTCACAATGCACAGTTATCAATCCCAAAACCAAGGATATTGCACAGTCTCTCTTTTCAACTGTCATTGTCTACCTGTTGTCAAGACAATGCCCAGCTCCCTCGCCTCCTATTTAATGGCCACTGATGACATTACAAACCCATATTGCAAAGCCATGCCATCTTTTCTCTAATAAAATGATGACACACTACTGTAGCATTAAATCCCGCTCACTCTCGCTTTTTCAACCTGTCACGATTTCTTCCATGATGAAATTTAAACATGATATTTTGTTTGAATTTATCACTTTTTTTAGGGCGAAAATTTGTTGCAATTAACCGAAGTTTGTTGCAATTAACCAGTGACTTTTATATAGAATTAATTCCGTTTCTTAGGAAATGTTGCAGTTAACCGAATTGCGATTACCCGGAGTGGACTGTAATAATAATAATAATAATAATAATAATAATAATAACAATAATAATAATAACAATAATAATAATAAAGACACATCAGACTTTAAGACCTTGAATTACAAGTTAGATTGGTTTTAAAACAAAGAAAGACACGCACATAAACTATTCTCTCTCGCTTCCTATACCCTCCACTAAAATAAAAAGATAGGTTTTATGCAAATGATATGTGGAAGGCATTATATATGACAAAATATGAGTGTACAGTGCAACTTGCTTACAAAAAAGTCAATGGGACTGAAGGTCATTATTTGTAATAACCAAGGTTTCGTAGAATCTAAAGCCTCACTTTTGACATAATACAATAGATGTAACCTTGTAAGTACGCACTTAAAGTTGGTAAAAATAAATGAAAAACCCCCTTGCCACATTGCCCCACAAACACAACACTAGCAGGACTGACCCTTAATCCAGTTAGGGTTAATGGGATAAGATTAGTGGATCATCTCCCGACCTTTGCTCCATCTCCCCTACCTCACAGACATCATCTCACAAAAGTAATAACCTGACTCCAATGAGCGCCATTCTTCTTCACATTTCTCCAGTTGTCTTAATTCGCAATGATACAACCCAACCTACCACACGTTTGATTGTGTATTTCAAGTCTAGTTTTCAGCCATTTGCATTCGAGACCTTTTTTCTCTCTTTTAACTTCGTTGTTGAGCCAAGAAAGTTCCCTCCTATCTGTGACTTTTTTCGTTTTTATAGGTACGTAGGAAACAATGGCTTCTCAGCAGATCGTTTCGAAAGTCTCAGAGTTCAACTCTATAAAGGATACACACTTATTTCTGGTATCTTCCTTAAAAAGAGTTAGATTTATATTTTTGGTGTTTCTTGAAATTACTGTTTTGAAAGGTTGAGTGTCTTTTGAGACATCCAAGCTAAAGTTCAGGATAAAATAGTCAGACAGGCCTATGCACTCAGATTTTCAATGTTGTTTTCAAAAGAGGATATAAAATATGGCCTGAAGTGTGCTATGGAACTTTAACTTGTTGATGAGACAGTCATTGCGATAATCCTTTAAAGCTGACATGTTATTGTATTCAGATAGAAAATTGATGATAAAATCGCCTATGGTGATACTAATTTGTTTTCAATTTTATGTCAGATATTATATTATAATAATCTTTTTAAAATGTCACTGGAGTTGTTTAAATGGGCAGCTGGTAGAGGCATATGATGTTAAAAAATTGTCTGTTTGCTTTAAAAGAGAAGGAAGCAGCCTCACTTGTCTCTTGGAGGATGATGTGGACATCAAATTATCTGAAAAAAATAAAAATAACTTCACTCCCTTGCTTGCCGTTGTGTGGAAAAGATAAAATCTGAAAACCAACCTTGCATTAAGCTGACTTTGAAATAATGATCGATACACTTTCCAATTTCTTGTTATGAATGATGTCACAAATGTCATTAACTTAATTTTTGACTGAGCTGGCATGAACCCATTCAATGTTAATGCTGTTTTATTGTAACTGACTCGTTATGTGAATCAGGATAGGTGGGGGCGTTCATGATGATGTTGTTGTGGACAGTGACTTTCGATCGTCTAAAAAATGCAGCATTTTCATCGGCCGCCACAGGGTCATGGTCGCCTGAGGCAGTCCGAGAAGTGATGAGTGTTGTCTTTGCAGTTGTTTCTGACTTCAGTGGCACTAATATAGCTACAAATGTGAAAACAAATCCAATTTAATGACAATTCCAGTGAACAGTTAAAAAATTTCATTGAGTTTAGAAAGCAATGCAAAAATAGTTTTATGATAATTTTTTCTCTATTCAGAAAAATAATAGACATTAAAATTTTATTAGTTGAATCCAAGGTTTCGTTGGATCCAAAGTGCACTGTATCTCATTTAGATTCAGTTAACTTAAAAAGCAAGGTATATTTTTTACTGATTTCCCAAAACCTAGAACAAGTCACTTTGGCTGATAGTTGATGATAAATGGCCACTTGTAAAAACAATGTCACTAACTGTTACTCTTAGCAGCACTGGAAATCAAATAGAATAAGTCTAACCTTGATTTAATTACCTTTTATTATCCTCGTATGTTATTTGCTGCTTCATGAACATGGCATTTTTCAATAAGTCTTGGATATTTTGGAAATGTATGGCACTGCTCTGCATGGCTTTCACTGCACTGAAAAAATTGAAAAAAACATAAAATTATTAAACATGTAAAAAAGCACCCATTTAGTACAATATCAACTAAATGTACTAAAGATGTTCATCAAGGGATCTCACACAAAAGTAACACCTGACATGTAATATAAGACATGATGCCCTCTGGGTACTATTACAGCACATCTTGTCATCTCTAATATAAGTGATAACATTTCAAAATATTTAATATTGAAAGAATAAAAGAGATATTTTGACTACAATATAAAATAATGTTTCTTTTTAAATAGGCGAGAGAAACAAGTTAATAGACAACTGCTACAAACCTAAAAGATGTATTTATTAAATCAAATTTGACATTCTTCGATTCAATTACTGATTGATCAAATAGAATGGAAGTCGCTCCAAATTAGGAGGAAAGCAGCATGCCTGATCATGACGTATAAGAACAAAATTGTGGCTATTTCAAACCCTGACCTCCAAACACCAACACGAACATCTAGGACTTCCCACATGGACAGCTTCATTCCCCTGACATCCACCAAAGACCTCAGAAAAAATTCTCATTTTAACCCAGAACCATCACAACTTGGAACAATTTAATGCGAGAAGTTACATCTGCATCCACTTTAGATTTATTTGCAGAGCTTCTAGATCACTGCTGAATTTTCAACTTAATGTTATTGTTCATGTCAAAATCTTCATGAGTAAAGGTGAATATTGAATGAAGATTCATATTCATATAAGACTATATTTGGAATAATTTACAATAAAAGAGTGTAATAAAAGATACTAACTTTACAGCGTAATCTGCATCAAAACAAGCACCTTGAACTTTAGTTTGGACTTCTTCTACTTCATGCTGTAATCAGAGGGAAAAATAGGAATATAAACAATAAAAAACAAAACAGAATGTTTCAATTAAAAAATTCCATAATAAGATGGACAATGATGGTGATCATCATTGTTGTCATTTTTCTATTTCATGCTGAAATCAGAGGGATAAATAGGAATATAAACAAAAAAATAAAAACAGGGATTCAATTAAAAATTCC
>NC_088361.1:77337592-77371937 GCF_034508935.2 Berghia stephanieae
TTACACAACCCCCCCCCCCCCCCTACTGGCGCCCTTTTATAAAGACACGACTGCTAACTTCATGACTGATAAACAAGGACTATATCAAATTAACAATAAGTCTATACATTAAAACCACCCACACATTACAATGCCAGTTTTGTCAAGGTCCCAAATGTGGTGACATAATGAGATTTTACTGTGATTCAAATGTGTAATATATCGATTAATAAGTTTAGTTGTATTTATTTAACGTTTAGTTGTAAACTGCCAAACTGGCTACACTGCACATTGTTTTTGGTTTGAGTTGAATAGAACCTTTTTCCGATTATCATCTAACAATCTTGTTGTGTTGTTCTTTGAGGTTTGACTTAAATATAATTATTATTATTGATAAAACAATATCAATACAATACACTTGGCGACGACATTACAATTGGCGACGAGGTAAACTCTGCAAATCACCGACTTTCTCAACTTTATGTTAATTTTATCATCATGAATTCCTTCGGTTTCGGGCAGATTGAACAGTTTGACCCTCGGCTTTGTAACTTTGAGGAGTACCTGGAGAGATTAAACTATTTCTTTATTGCAAATGAAATTATTGACGAAAACAAAAAGAAAGCAGTCTTTATCTCAGTGATAGGACCAAAAACATTTAACTTACTGAGAGATTTAGTAACACCAAATTCCATTTCCGACCGAACATTCGAGGAGATAAGACAAGTACTTCAAAATCATTTTGAGCCAAAACCGCAGAAATTCGTAGCAAGGACAGAATTTGAGAAAAGAATTAGAAGGAAGGAGGAGTCAATAGGTGATTTTGTGGCCGCACTAAGAAAGCTGTCACAATACTGTCAGTTTGGTGATCAGGTGGAAGACCGGCTGTGTGAAAAACTAGTCAGATCAATCAACGATGAGACAATCCAAAGAAAACTACTCGCTGAACCAAATCTAACATTGCAACGAGCTATCGAAATCGGTCAAGCCATAAAACTATCGTACGAGGGAGCAAAGGGTTTAAACGAAAACCTCCCACAAACAGTAAACCTCATTCGAACTCAACAAAATCAACACAAGTAATGCATGCGTTGTGGTAACGACCACCGAGGTGTAACGTGCAAATTTATCAACGCCGAATGCCATTTCTGCCATAAAACGGGACACTTGGCAAAATGTTGTTTACAACGAAAACAACAAAACTTCAACCATCGACCTTCAAATCAAACGCAACGTCGTCCGTTTGAACAACAAAAATTTCGTCAACATAGGCAACAACAACGTCAACAGCAACAATGGCAACCTCAACATCAGCAAAATACACAACAAGGGCAACATCGACAACGTAGGCTACAGCATAATCAAAATCAAAACAGATGTCACAATTTGGAAAAACTCAATACCAATGAATCATATTATCTGCATCCTGAAGCTGACTCAGAAATCTCAAACGATATGTTTACTATTAGAAGCAAAACCAGTAAGCCAATCACGGTTGATCTACAATGCAATGAACAAAATATCACCTTTCAGCTAGACACCGGGGCAGCAGCATCTGTCATAACGAAGCAAGAATTCGATAAACATTTCAATGATCATAACTTTTCCCTTTCAGAAATTCAACTACAAACTTACACTGGTGAAAACGTTCATGTGTTTGGGAAATGTGAGATGCTAATCAAATATCAAAATCAAACCAAAACGTTACCATTGCACATCGTTGAAGGAAACGGTCCACCCTTGATGGGGCGAGACTGGCTGCAGGAATTAAAACTGGATTGGCAGCAACTGATTCGAAACAACAGCATCAACAACATCAATAAGACCAGGGATGACCTCGATAAAATACTGCAACAACATACTGAAGTTTTCAATGACAATGCAGGAACACTCAAGGACCACGTAACAAAAATCAACTTAAGGGACAACACTCCTATTTTTAAAAAGGCATGGCACCCACCTTTTGCCTTGAGGAAGAAAATCGAAGATGAACTGGATCGTTTAGAACGTGAGAAAATCATAAAGAAAGTAGAACATTCAGAATGGGCAACACCCATAGTACCAGTGATTAAAAATGACAAAACACTTAGAATCTGTGGTGATTACAAAGTGACATTAAACAAAGTCATCGCAAAGGAAGATCACCCAATTCCAAAACCAGAAGACTTAGCTTTCCAACTGTCTCATGGACAAAAATTCAGTTCAATTGATTTCAGTCATGCATTTACAAATCTTGTCTTGGATAAAGCTAGCCAGGAATTAACAACAATTAACACTCACTGTGGACTGTACGCTATGTTACGATTGCCATATGGAATTTCTTCCTGCCCAGCAATTTTTCAAAGGACAATTGAAAACATTTTCAGAGACATTCCCAATACAGTGATTTATTTTGACAATTTGTATTTAACTGGTTCAACAGATGATGAACATTTAGATACCCTCAGGAAAGTTCTTCAAAGATGCAAAGAAAAAGGACTAAATCTCAAAAGAAAGAAATGTGAGTTCATGAAAAATGAAATCAACTTTTTAGGGTACAAGCTCACAAAGGATGGTTTACTTCCACAACCAGAGAAGATAGAGGCAATTAAAAATGCACCCATTCCACACAACTTACAGGAACTAAGAGCCTATCTGGGCATGGTTAACTATTATTCAAAGTTCCTACCCAACCTTGCAAACAAACTAGCACCACTCTATGAGCTCCTGAAGAAAAACGTTCCTTGGCACTGGGAAAAATCACAACAAACAGCTTTTGAAAACTCCAAACAAGCTCTAATTTCTGACAAACTTCTCGTGCATTTTGACCCTGCAAAACAAATAACTCTGACTTGTGATGCATCGCCGCATGGTATTTCTGCAATAATCACACACATTTTTAACAACGGTGAAGAAAAACCCATTTCCTACGCATCGAGATCATTAGACCCTGCAGAAAGGAATTATTCCCAACTCGACAAAGAAGCCCTCAGTATCATTTTCGGCTTGAAAAAGTTCCACAAATTTCTCTATGGTCGACACATCATTATCAAAACTGACCACAAACCACTGCTAGGTTTGTTTGGCGAACACAAGCCAATTCCTGAGCATTCGTCTTCTAGAATACAACGATGGGCACTTATATTGAGCGCCTATGACTACACTCTACAACACATACCAGGTCATCGAAACAATGCAGATGGTCTCAGCAGACTGCCATTACCATCTTGTACACAAACGCAACCAGCGCAACTACCCGAGGATGTTCTACATGTCTTCAATGTAATCGACTCAACACCAGTGACGAGTTTAACTATCGCCTTCGAAACGAAGATGGATCCAACACTTAGCAAAGTCTACGACTACTGCCTAAATGGCTGGCCTTCAACGTATAATTCATTTTCAGATGATGAATCGCTGCAACCTTACTTCCTTCGTCGTGCAGAACTCAGCATCGACAATGAGTGTCTCCTCTGGGGCATTCGTGTTATCATACCTCCAAAACTCCGCAAAAGCATCCTTGATCTGCTCCACGAAGAACACATCGGAATCGTCCGTATGAAGGCACTAGCACGTGGCTATGTGTGGTGGCCTCACATCGACAAAGCTCTTGAAAACGTATCAAAATCTTGTTTCGAGTGTCTAAGTATGCGCAACGCACCACCATCAACACCTCTTCATCAATGGATCTGGCCCAGCAAACCATGGCACCACATCCACATCGATTTCGCCGGACCATTCCTAGGAAAAATGTTCCTCGTAATCATTGACGAACATTCAAAATGGATTGACGTCCATATCATGGATACATATACGACGCAAAGCACCATCTCTAAACTGAGAAATGTTTTTGCTACTCATGGACTTCCTGATATTATCGTTTCAGACAATGGACCTACCTTTTGTTCACACGATTTCCAAACTTTTCTTACTCTCAATGGCATCAAACATATCAAAACAGCACCGTACCATCCAGCAACCAATGGGCTTGCTGAAAGAGCAGTAGGAATTTTCAAAACTTCAATGAAAAAACTGACAGGTGGAACACTCCAAGATCGTGTCAATCGTTTCCTCATAAAATACCGCTCCACACCACAATCTACAACTGAAATGACACCTGCCGAATTGCTTATGAACAGAAAAATTAAGACTCGTATTGACCTAATTCATGATTCTGTACATGCAAATGTTACTAAAAATCAAAATACACAAAAAGTTCACCATGATAAGAAATCAAAATTCAGACAGTTCAACACTGGTGAAGATGTAGTTGTTAAAAATCATTCTTCTAATGTTCCAAAATATGTTCCAGGCAAAATTATTGAACAAACAGGACCCGTGTCCTATAAAGTACTTTCAAATGGAATTCTCAAGAGATTCCACGCAGATCAAATCCATAGCGCTAGATACTCTAGTCCTACTACTACTGATGTAAATGAGCGATACATGCCTATCAGAAATGACTTTCAAATTCAGAACCATGACTTGCCTATTCCTATTCCCATTCAAAGTGAATTACCTATCACTAGAAATTATCCTACTGATGATTTTACTGAAAATCAATGTGAGAAAATAACTGTTGATGTAGAAGAATCAAATGATTACCATCCATCTCAAATTTCAACACCAACTGAAAAAGAATCAAGGCTTAGCAGCCCTAATCTGCCACCATTACGCAGATCTGAAAGGATTCGTAAACCCCCTGAGAAACTTGACTTGTAATGCATACGCTATATTTATGAGTTAAATCACTACTGTATCACTCACACTCACAGTAAATGAGTATCATTCTGGTAAATGTTTCTAACAGGGATGGAGGACAATGTTACACTGTATAAAAAGTAATAAAATTTTGATTTTTTACTGGTATGGTAAATCACCATTGTAATCAGTAATCCCAAATCGCAAATTTCTGATTTTGATTCAATTTTAAATGAACCCCTTATGTCTTCAACATAGGATGGAGGGATGTAATATATCGATTAATAAGTTTAGTTGTATTTATTTAACGTTTAGTTGTAAACTGCCAAACTGGCTACACTGCACATTGTTTTTGGTTTGAGTTGAATAGAACCTTTTTCCGATTATCATCTAACAATCTTGTTGTGTTGTTCTTTGAGGTTTGACTTAAATATAATTATTATTATTGATAAAACAATATCAATACAATACACTTGGCGACGACATTACAAAATGATTCTCTATTTCCAATTATCTTTATCACTAATTTGCCAACTATTTTCTTTCACATAATCAAAATAAATGTGGTTCTGAAATAACCTGGGTCTAAAAGACTGATAAAAAAAACACCTGAATCTTATAGGAAAATGATAGTGATAAAATGTAGCCCACAGAAAAACCCCCCAAAAAACTAGACGAGATGCATTTGCATCATAAAATGTTGACATAAAAGCATCATGTCGATATATCAGTCCATTCAAAAAATGAAAGGGAAACTAATGGGAAATAGAGTTGGAACAAGTTCAAATAAATAGAGGATGACATGAATAAATACATCCAATCATAAGCTTCTTTAGTGCTCGTCCAACACCTATGTGTAATTCTGTGGTATATTGTTGCAGAAAAGAAAGGCTTTTTTTTATTCTAATAACATACTTGGCTACTTGAAAATCTAAAAAATCATAATTTCTTGGAGATAAAGATTGTAGTCACTAAAGTTAACTTAAAAAATATACAATTTACTCTCACGGGGTTAAATAACACTTCGAAAGCCTTACAAAGATGTAGTGTGGCATCAACTTTCATTTTTAATAAGTTTTAATGACTTAGAGATGCTCTTGAAGTTCAGAAAATGGAGATAAATTCTACAAATTTTTGGTAATAGTAGACAGGTCTGTAAAGGTGCCTTTTTAATGGACCAATGGCATTTCCAAGCCTTTAACCTGGTGCATTCCAAATGTACACACTTGGAAACAACAGGAAAATGTAATTTTTGCTGAAATATGAGCATTGAACATAGACTTAACCGCTTATAAGCACAATCTGGTTATGAGCAAGCTGAAGACTGCTTACATATAAATAGCAAATCAAGTCGATTCATTACCATTTTCATTTATATACTTCTATAGGCTCTGAGGTGTTTCTAATCTGGTAGTAATGATTGGCTAATTAATTAAAACCGATGCACAATTATCATGAATGAAACAGAACCAACCTTTTTTAACCTTATGGTCCAGTTCTTGGTCAACATGACTGTATAGTGGCTGACCAGACATTCTTCTGAAGATAATATCACCAGCTGAAACACAATGTAAAAGCATTTTAAAACTCTAAAGTCTAATCTGGCATGGCATTTTTTTGCATCGCTTGCAGCCGCAAAAAATTGCAAAATATCACTGATTTGCATTGCGGCTGCAAAATCTGCATTTTTTTTTTTTTTTTGCAAATCTTTGCAAAACAATGATAATAATTTTTTAAAAAGGCAAAAAAAAAGAAAAAAAAAAAGACGAATTTTATTTGTTTTAATTTGATAGCTCGTGTAGAACGTGAAAGAAAATTAACCAAGAATAGTTTCTTTTTTACTATCCATAGCCCTACTATATTACTCCAGTCGGCCATGTTACTATCCCATTTTCTTCTTTTTTTACTGGCGTGATATGAATTTACATTTGTTGCAAGCACCGTGAAATCTTTAAAATCAAACAAGTACCCCATCTCTTTCATGAACTAATTATGGGGTTTTAGGAAAATTAACTGCAAATTTTTGCAAATATTTTGCAAATATTGCTGTTTTCAGCTTGCACATTTTGGGATTTTGCTTGCAAAATTTGGGATATTTTAAGAAAAAAAACTGCCATGTCAGTCTCAAACCATTCAGCCATTGTGAGGCACTCCTTAAAAAAAAATAGTTGAAGTCTTGATCAACACACATTAAATTATGAATAAAGGCTAATCTGGCATGGTGGTTTTTTGCAAAATAAAATAAAAAATTTTGTGTCCACATTCCCAAATTTTGCAAGCAAAAATCAACAAAATTTGCAAAAATATTAGGACTGATTTTCGTAAAAACTGACAATAAGTTCAAGAAAGAGAAAAGCGTTTTGGGTCTGTGTAATTGGTAGAGAGAGAGAGATTAACTAAAAATTGACCATAAGCTAAAATTTTTAAAAATCCTCCTCAACAAAGCATGCCTAGCCCCAATCTCAAATTTCAAGGACATTCGATGGATAAAACCTCCCATTCCAGGAACAATACACTGTCGCTGGTGTCAATTATATCACAAAGGCAAATGATATAATAAACGTATAAAGACGGAAGGCTATTAGAAAAAAATACCCCAACAAACTGGCATTGACAGGAAATGACTTGACACTGCCAACTGTAATAGTCATTCTTAGAAGGTTCTCTAATTGTAACCAATTTGACCACGCAATCAACGATGATGCATAGAAAGGGCTTCCCTTTGACAAATTTACTGTCTAGTCTAGGCAATAAATATAAATTCTATTTATTTTATTGATATTATAATTTATTCTCTTTCTGGAGTCTAAGTGTGGGATTTGATTTTAATATTCCTGAAACTGGATAGATTGTCATAACATAGGAGTGTGAGCACCATTAGAAGATGCTGCCAAGTTTTAGTCATTTGCTGAGGCCAGACTTCAAGCTTAGTCTCAGACTAGGATATATCATAGCATCGACATGATAGCATTTAATTTTGGATTGAGAGAGCTTCGATTTGGAAGGAAAATACAGTAGAATTACTTTAAACCGAAATTTTGAGGACCTTCTAAACCATTTCAGTTTAAAGACATTTTGGTTTAAAGCAAGTTCCCGTTTTGCGATGTTTTTCAAGGGTAGTAACTATTTAAGAAATTTGCTCATTTAATCGTATCAGGGGATTCCCCTTAAATGTAGTTGTTGAATAAATGCCGTCTTCGTAACCATTAAAAACTTGTTATTTTTTAATTTTATTATTTTATTTATTTATTTTTTTTTTTGGTGTGTTTTAAAAATATTTTTGGGGGTTTTTGTTTTCAATTCAAAATTGTTGAAAGAGTTGGGTTCGGGATACCGTGTTTTTTACATATCTCTGTCTTGATCAACTTTATTTTCATCGACTTCATATAGTATTTTGATTTTAAACTCCAACGTGTAAGCACAGTGCTTTCTTTTAGACATCTTTTAGTAAAATGTAAAGCTAAAATAAGATCGAAAGTACTTGTGCGATAATTGATAATGAATGATGCGCAGCTACTCAGAGGTGAAATGAAATGGAAATGAAAAGGCGTGTCAATACTAAGCTATCTACTACACACCTCTCTTTTGTTGAAAAGCCATTAGGTTCAAAGGCCTAATTACATAGAACCCCCCCCCCCCCCCCCCCCCCTCTCACACACATTCAATCAAAGTGGAAATGAAATGGCATGTCAATGGTAAGTTGTCTACCACCCCTCTCCTTATTGTCGTGTTGAAAATCCAGTCAGTTCCAAAGCATCAACACACGAGCGAGAACATCTCGCTTGCGTAATTCTACACCCCAACCCCCCCTCTTTCCTCATTTTTCGCCTGCCAGTCACCCGTTGTCTTCCTTTTCCAGTCTGCAATCGTGGTGCTGGCCAAACCCAAGTGCAGTGATTGAAGTGTTTGCCTACCCCCCCCCCCACCCCTCATCTTATACTTATGCTCTTTGTTTTAATATCGCCGGGCATTATTATGTGGGGCCAGCTTCCCGAATTTTTGAAGAAAAAAGTGAGAGAGAAAAAGGGAAGGTGCTCTCAAGTTGTTTCGGTTTAAAGAAAGTCCTTCTTAGAAGTATTTCGGTTCATCGTAATAATTAGTACAAAGAAAATGAAGAAACTAGTACAATTTATTAAATTCTTTGCGGTTTAAGGTATTTTTCGGTTTAGCTTCTTTCGGTTTAAAGTAATCAGTTACGAATCGCAGAGGCAAAAAGTGTCCTATTGCTATTGACACAGGTTCTATCAAAAATGTAAGATAAATGCAGATCGTCGATAGTGTGAGTAAACACTTTTTAAAAACCCGTCATTTGATCAGTCAACAGTCAATATCACGGGATTTGATTCAAGACAGAAGGGCTAGAGCTCAGGTGGTCGCTGGTTCGGATAAGTGATTTGATTCATCATGGCAAAAGTAAGTTCAAGTATGAAATGGAACAAAATATTATCTTAACCAGATGTGTTGCTAATTTCGTCTTTGGAAATCTTTCGCATTGAAAGTATGAAGGCTGGTATCTTACCTGCCATCGTGTACTAGATAGCTTGATGTTACCAGCACAAAATAGCCGAATTAGTCACCGTCCTTACAATGCCCACTTCTAGGCAAGAGCCTAGCTAGTCAGAGACTAGAAAATGTTAATAAAATTCGATATTTTTAAAGTTACTTACTTCGCTTAGGCTTAAGACAAACAAGTCATTTACTAGACTAGTATATAACTAAATCAGTCCGCTTACATAAAATTGGGCCATGTATACATACCAGGCAAGTGCTGTCCAAAGAAGCACAGTAAGCACTGCCTACCCAAGACTTTCAAGTTCATTGCCTATAATATTGCAGAGAAAAGTAAGACGAACGTCTACAAAATATTCATACGTTTTGTAAATTTGAATGAAAAATTGGGAATAGTATCCTGATAGTCAAGGAAAAATCTACTGGTGTGGCACAATGAAGAAATAGAGGAAGAGAGAGAGAGTAGCAAAGCACATTTCCACTACTTGTTTCATCAACCTAATAAGCTAATAGTATAGACAAGCAGATAATAAACTGCTTTCCCTCGCCGTTATATGAGATATATAGAAAGCCCCAGCCAGAACTGGCAACTCGCTAGTAGCAAATATTATAGGATCCAGTAAGCATTTTCAAAGGGCCTTGTTTTGTGTGTATTGTTCGTGTCGTGTGCGGCTATGTGGTCTAGTGGTATGACACTCGGCTTTCGGATCGGAAGGTCCCGAGTTCAAGCCTTGTTCGGTGCATAGTTGAGTCCTTGGAAAAGACTCTTTACTCACATTCTCTCACTGTACTCAAGAGTAAAATGAGTACCTGTTGTCTCTGTCCGAAAAAATTATAATATCGCCTATCAGGTGGCATGACTTGTTCTACATGTGAAGTGTTGTTGGCTAGGGACCCTTTGTAAAGCTCTTTGAGCACATTTAGTGGATATTGCACTATATAAAAGTTCAAGTTTTTTTTTGTTTGAGTGTTTTAAGAAGTCTTGATTTCATTCAATGATTGATTATGAAAGATTCGTCATTGGCACTGATAGGCCTATTGTTATATTATTAATTGTGGGACATGAGGATGGTGAAGTTAGACAAGCCCAACTTTACGATTTTGTTGATAATAGGAGGAACAAAATATGCTTGTCGAGAGAAAAAGGCCACCACATATGCCTGATACATACATACATATGAACATACATACACACTCAAGCACCAACACAAAACAACGTTTTAAAAGAGACTGTTAAGAGAATTACAATCAAAGTTTTGTTGAGACAAGATAAAAATGCTAAGATTACAATAATCTTTTAATAAAAAAAAAAAAGGGGAGGCCTTCCGAAAGCTCCCCATGCTAGCATTTCCTTGAATTTGTATTTTCTAACCGTGGATCTTTTGTCATGGGTTTATTTATTCAATTTGTCAATATATGGTAGCATTTAAAAAGCTCTAGCAAACCTTGATAGATTAGTGAAAGTTTGTTTTTGTTTTGTTTTTAAGGGTTTTACGGCGCTTGCAACACATTTAGGTTATATCAACGCCAGTAAAAAGGAAGAAAATTGGATAGTAAAAAGTTCTAGAATTACAATTAAAGCACCCAAGAGAAAGGAAGGACAAAGGGGAACTGGGAACAAATAGAGATCAGATGCAGATTCCAAGAGCAAACCATCAATGTACTTAGTTTGAGATCACCTATAAGTCTCATCCGGACACAAGCACAAAATCCAACAAAGAGGAATACACTCAAATGCTTACATTATACATTAAAAATAACAAACATAATAATACATAACAGAGAGATGATTTACAAGGAAAAAAATATCATCTCCCAAAACAATAACTATGCATTTGACTGTTTCCCTCCCAGCCAGGGTCAGGACAAAACCAAGTAATCTCACTCCAAGACAACGACAGAAAACAATTGGAAAACGGGTATGGTGAGATAGAAGACACAGCATGTACCTCCCTGCCCACTATGGGAGGTCAGGATCCCCACCCAGTAGTGAAAGTTTAAACTTTCCTAAATACGACCATTGTTTTGGTTTTCCGCCGCCATTTTGTTTGCATGGGTGACGGAGGTGTATAAAAACGATCCGTTAAGATACACCGTCAACGGAGGTGCATAAAAACACTACGTTTTCCTATTAGGGTTAGTCTATATTATTTCTTAGGGTTAGTTGAGAGAATATTTGGGTTGTTTCCCTTAGCATGGGAAGCTTTCGGAAGGCCTCCCATCTATCGCATTCCGAGTACGTCCCAATATTGAGGGAATTATTGAATTATCCCATAGGCGCCCCATTAATAATGAATACCTAATGAAAACAAAAATATCACTGCGCAAGGTCCGAAGACTTACTTACAGGTCTGATAATCCAATGTGTTATGGACTCATTGTTGTGATGGAATACTCTCAACAAATCTACGCACGATAGCCAGTTGTCTGTCCATTACAACATTGTTTCCTTGTTTTAATTTGAATTGTAATTAAGCCCACATAGACCATAATTTTAGACGAGCATAGCTGTAGATAGTGATAGGGTGGTATCATTATCATCAGCCTCTGACCTGCAACTGCAAATATCTGCACGTCGGAACGGTTAAATAATAACAACCAAAGTCCAAAGTCAACACCAACAAAAGGTGCCTCGAACCAGCAAGTTCACGATTTACCTTCTAACCAACAACGAAAGACGAACGACGAGGAAGAAAGCGACGATTGTCCTCATATCAGTCTTTCTTAGTCTTGGCCTTGGGACAATCTTCGTTTTCTCACTCGTAGTTCGTTGTACGTTGGGAACGTAGTCGGCGTTAACTCGTAAAGCATAATTATTTGTTTTAGTGTAGGAATTAAACTCTTGAATAATTACAGTTCATGTTCCGTCCAAATGTTACAGCAAAGGGTATTTGGAGAAATTTTAAGTCATCAACCTAAGCCTTAGCTTTAGCCTCTTCCATGTTTCAAAACAAAAACATGTCAAGTGACAAGTGTCAAGCTGGAGGGTGTGTCTTTTTTACGAAACCTGCCGAAACCCGCCGAAACCCGCCGAAACCTTACGAATCCCGACAAAGTTATGGGAAGTAGGTAGCAGTGGGGAGTGAACCTGGAACTCAGGGAAGTGTACACCATTGGGGAGTGAACCTGGGACTGGGTTTCGTAAAAAAGAATTAGACTCCTTCCGCACTAAGACAAAACTGTCACGGGACAAATTTGTCCTGTCCCACTGGAGAAAACTTCTATTCGAAAGGGGTTCCGCACTAGGACAGGACTGTCCCAGGACACACCTGCGCGAATGCATTATATATATATATATATATATTTTTTTTTTTACAAGATTCAAAAGTTTATTTGTAGGCAATTGTAACTCTAATAATTCACATTTTATGAATCAACATAAGATACGACATGACGATAATGATTTTTTATACTGTACAATGGGATTTGTTTACATAAGATTTATATAATCATGAAATATTCTTATAGCAAGAGTAATATTATTGCTACTACTACTATACTACTACTACTAACTACTACTACTTACTACTACTACTACTACTACTACTATACTACTACTACTACTACTACTACTACTACTACTACTACTACTATACTACACTACTACTACTACTACTACCTACTACTACTACTACTACTACTACTATACTACTACTACTACTACTACTAACACTATACAAACTAACTACTACTACTACTACTACTACTACTACTACTACTACTACTACTACTACTATACTACTACTACTACTACTACTACTACTACACTACTACTACTATACTACTACTACTACTACTACTACTACTACTACTACTACTACTACTACTACTACTACTACTACTACTAGTATGGTGAATATTCTACTTCTTACTACTACGTGGAAAAAAAAGACAAATTGAAAGAGAAAACAATATTGGGTACATCCTTTAATGACCCAAAGATTGCTCAAGGGTCAATTCCGTAGACTATGGTAATCTCCGATCTTATCTTAAAATGACTTTCTTGGAATCACCTCATTTCACCAGTTGCAAATGAGTACCAGTTCGCTGATGAAAGTAATCTTTGACGGACTAGCATCATTCAAGAGGATAATAGAAAGTCAGCATGCTTCGTACCCGAAAGGCATCAGTTGAGTAAGTCACCTCGCCTAGCTCAATTTGCGGCGCTGCACTGCGGTTGACGCCTGGGTTATACCTCGTCCTAGCTAAATTTTCGGCGCTGCACTGCGGCTGACGCCTGGGTTATTCCATTCTTCCCTTGGAATAGACCCTCGAGAAAAATTTCCCCTATGGGGTGAAAAAGGGAATTTTATTATTTTAAAGTTTAAACTGTTATCTGTCTGCTCAACGCCACAGAAACATGGATAAGTTCAGGATTTATAAGCTTAGGAGACAAGATGGCCCATGGTTAGCGCGTTGTATTCTGGACTCAGAGGTTCTGTGTTCGATTCCGACCGAAGCCAATTTGTACTTTCTAGAGCAAGAAAATTTACTCCAATCACTCACTCCATTCAGGTGTAAAAGGGTACCTGTCAAGCTGAGATAGTAATCTGCGATAGACTACAGACTAGCGTCCTGTTCAAAGGTTTTCAAACAAATACGTTAATTGTCCGCTTCACGCTATTGAAACCGGAATAACTCCTGCACAAGGCTACAAGGCTCTAAAGGACTTAATTTGTTTTACAATGAGTCCAAGTGGCTCAGAAGGACTTACTTAAAAATATTTTCATTGAGAATTCCCGAAATAAATAACGATAAAGATAATTGATCCCACAAGTTACCGAATAGATGTGCGACCGGTTTTAGACACGTTACTGCTGTGTCACAAAGTGTGACACTTCTTAAATTATATTTATAAACATACGTTTTTAAATTGCCGAAAATGTTTATGTTGCTATGCCTTCTGTACGTGGTTTCATCACATAGAATTATTTTTTGAATTCTTCTTGCTTTTTTATATTCAGAATTGAAATAAATAAATAAATTATAACTGTGAAATTGCATGTAAGCTTCAGTTTAATATACGAAAACAGATAAAATGGACGTTTCGGGTTTCCCCGTCATCAACAACACATGATGAATTAAAAACTACAGACGAATGAGATAATGTGGTAGTGGCGTTGTTAAGATGCATAAACAAAAACATTGATGGGCAGGAAATTGTATGCTACTTTGTGAGGAAGCGCGAATTAAAACAGAGCAATAGAAATTTATAAAAGGTGCGTGCTTAATTATGTTAAAAGAGGGGAGGCGAGAAGGAACTGTGTAATGCAGTATAGAAAGTGAACTAAAATAAAGTGTGGACTATTGTTGGAAAATAAATACAATGGAATTGGAAATAAATACAAAATATAAGGGATGTAGGTATTAATATATTAGTGGCATTAGCCGCAGCAGAAGCAACATTAGTAGTAGAAGTAGTAGTAGTAGTAGTAGTAGTAGTAGTAGTAGTAGTAGTAGTAGTAGTAGTAGTAGTAGTAGTAGAAGGGATGCAGAAAATAAAGACAGGCATTTCAATTTTGACACGGCGCCGCCAAGTCTGGGACTTTTTTGTCCTAGTGCGGAAGGCTGCTATATTTTTCTACTATCACAAACGATATGAACACGGGACTGGGACAGTCCTGTCCCGTTGATTTTGTAGCATTTCACAACGGCTTGGGACACAACGGGACTGTATTGTCCCGTCCCAATAGGTGCGGTAGATTTCTCTAAATTCTATATGTTACAGATTTGGGACAGGACTGTCCCAGGACAGTCCTGTCCTAGTGCGGAAGAGGGTTTAGTGTTTTTTTTTTTACGAAACCCGCCGAAACCCGCCGAAACCCGACAATATCCAGCTAAGTTATGGGAAGTAGACAACTGTGGGGAGTGAACCCGAGACTCAGGGAAGTGTACACCAGTCGGGAGTCAACCTGAGACTAAGGTTATCGGCGGGTTTCGGCGGGTTTCGTAAAAAAGCAATCAGTGTTTTTCTACGAAACCCGTCGAAACCCGCCGAAACCCGGCGAAACCCGACAATATCCGACAAAGTTATGGGAAGTAGACAACTGTGGGGAGTGAACCTGAGACTCAGGGAAGTGTACACCAGTCGGGAGTGAACATGACTTGACTTGACTTGACTTAGATGCCTTTCGCGTCTCGACCGAAAGATCGGGTCGCCTTGGCTGTTTCCAGTATTTCCTGTGTGAGGTGTCTCCAATATTGCCGGTCCTCTGCTAGGGTTCTCAGATTTTCAAGGTCCCCTGCCGTTATGAGACTAATGCTTTGTCCAAGTGTTGTGAGGTTTTTGTTTAGGATCACAGGGAGTGTTGTGATCGGTCTTCCTCTGAAAAGGTTCCCGTGTTTTTGGAAGTACAGTAGAGCATGCCTATAGCGGGACTTTTGGTCCCAGCAGAAAAATCCCGCTGTAGGCAAGTTCCCGCTATAGGAAAGCGGGGGAAAATGTCCCAAAAATATACACGATTACCTCCCTTGAATGTCAATAAAACTAACGTGACCCATGAGCCTTGAAATGGACTATCTTTGGTTCACTTTTTGTTTTTGGTTTTTTTTTTTGTTTTTTTTTTTTTGTTTTTTGTTTTTTTTTTTTTGTGTGTCTTTATTTTATTTTTATTATTTTTTTTTTGGGGGGGGGGGGGGGGGGTCTGAGGTTTAGGCAGGAAGGACTGTACTGTAAAGTGTGCCCCTTCCTCCCAGTACGTCTCATGGGCTTGGGGGAATCACACCTGATGGTTGTCTTTCTAAACAGGCTTGAAGAAAGCCTTGATGCTTGACTGTTTCTTTGACTTTGTGACGATCTCATAATCCCTGCAAATTTGCGATTTCGTCTTCCTTTTCTTGTCTACTTCGTTGATTATTTCAGCTTTCAATTCGAGTGAGAAACATTTCCTCTTTCCTTTGGTAGCCATTGTTTCCTCAGGATTTCTCTTGATACGAGTACTAAAATAGTAAAAATAATACGATTCGAACGAGTGCGAGTGATGCGTATGCTTGAGCAGCAACAATTGCAATGAATGAGGAATGGCCAGCGACATCTATAGTCCTAGGAATGGCACAATAGGGCTGATCTGGATTAAAATGTACACACCACCGCGTGCGTACAAGCCTCTTCTCTCTAATTGGCCAAGGGCTTTACACACGGCGTTAGCTTGTGCAACGCATCTCTTTTAACCCTCTTCTTACCAGCCTTTTTCAGGATTTTCCCCAAAACTTCACATCCAACACACACAAAAATATTTCTTATCACTCAGACATAACAGCAGTAAAATTCTTGCGATACATAGTTTCTTTAGCAAAACATTCTCTACAACACACTGTTTATTTTCTTTAAACTTTATAATGTACAAAAAAAATTTGAATAATAAAACTGTTACTGTAGTTGTATCATAACGAATGTGACGATTTTCCTATAGTTGGTAAGGAGAGGGTTAAATCAAGTTGCCCAACTTTTAATCACCGCAAGACTGACCAGTCAACGCATACAATCATACAAAGAAATAGAGCGAGCGGCAAAAGAAGTGCGGGTAGACACGAGAGGTGTGAGTGAAGACACGAGCGAGACAAAGGCAGACGGAGGCGTGTGTGTTAGAGAGAGACAATGCCAAGTCTACGTCACTCGCTGAGTCACGGCGCGTGAAAGATTTAGCCGATCGATAAATTCTTGGCCCGACAGCTCGCTCAATTTTTCCCGCTGTAAGCAAGTTCGGACCTTTCCTTGACCCGCTAAACCCAAGCACAGGTAAATGAATTTATATAGTTAAAAAAAGCGGGGTTTGTGTAAGGTCCCGTTGTAGCGATGGTCCCGCTGTAGCGGGTGCCGCTATGGTCATGCTCTACTGTATCCCGACATGGCTTGGTTTGCTGGTATGTTTTTGTCCCTGCGTAGTATGTGACCGAAAAGTTGCCATAGTTGTTGTAAAATGTCAAGGGAGATTGGTCTTTCTTTTGTGATCTTATAGAGTGATTCATTTGAGATCTTTTTGGGGTATTTGATGTCCAGTACCCTTCTTAGCTGTGTGCGATGGAAGGCATCCAGATGTTCTTCTTCGGATTTTGTCAACGCCCAAGTGCCGCAGTTATACAGAAGTACCGGTTTTACAAGAGCATGGTACAGTTTCAGTTTGGTTTTTCTCTTTATTTTGTCACCTCTAATCCATACATTGGTGAGTTTACTGAGTGCGGCGTTTGATAGCTGTTTTCTTCTTTGTGAACCTGAGACTATGGTTATAGGCGGGTTTCGGCGGGTTTCGTAAAAAAGCAATCAGTGCTTTTCTACGAAACTCGCCGAAACCCGGCGAACCACGACGAAACCTGACAAAATATCCGACAAAGTTATGGAAACTAGGCAACAGTGGGGAGGGGGGGGGGGGGGGGTCCTGGGAATCAGGGCGGTGTACACCAGTGGGGAGTGAACCTGGGACTATGTAAAAAGGATATCAGTGGGAAATAAACCTGGGACTAAAGGGAGATGGATAATATTGAAAGTTGAAGCTGGATATGAGAGTTGAGTACCAGAGGAGAATGAGCCTGACACTATAGTTGGTGGGCGCCAGTGGGGAGTGAACCTGGGAATCAGGGAATTTCACACCAGTGGGGAGTGTACCTGGGAATATGTAAAAATAAGGTCAGTGGGAAATAAACCTGGGACAAAAGGGATATGGATACCATTGAAAATTGAAGCCAGATATGAGAGTTTTGTACCAGAGGAGAATGAACCTGACACTATTGTAGGTGGGCGCTAGTGGGGAGTGAACCTGGGACTATGTAAAAAGGATATCAGTGGGAAATATATCTTGGACTAAAGGGAGAAGGATACCATTGGGAATTAAAGACGTACTATGGGAGTTGGGTACCAGAAGAGAATGAACCTGACACTATAGGAGGAGGGCGCCAGTGGGGAGTGAACCTGGGACTATGTAAAAAGGTTAACAGTGGGAAATAAACCTGGGACTAAAGGGAGATGGATACCATTGGGAGTTGAAGCCCGATATGGGAGTTGGGTACCAAAGGAGAATGAACCTGACACAAAAGGAGGTGGGCGCCAGTGGGGATTAAACCTGGTACCTATTCATCTCCCTTTAGTCCCAGATTTATTTCCCACTGATATCCTTTTTACATAGTCCCAGGTTCACTCCCCACTGGCGCCCACCTCCTATCGTGTCAGGTTCATTCTCCTCTGGTACCAAACTCTCACATCCGGCTTCAACTTTCAATGGCATCCATCTCCCTTTTGTCCCAGATTTATTTCCCACGGATATCCTTTTTACATAGTCCCAGGTTCAATCCCCACTGGCGCCCACCTCCTATACTGTCAGGTTCATTCTCCTCTGGTACCAAACTCTCATATCCGGCTTCAACTTTCAATGGTACCCATCTCCCTTTAGTCCCAGGTTTATTTCCCACTGATATCCTTTTTACATAGTCCCAGGTTCACTCCCCACTGGCGCCCACCTCCTATCGTGTCAGATTCATTCTCCTCTGGTACCAAACTCTCATATCCGGCTTCAACTTTCAATGGCATCCATCTCCCTTTTGTCCCAGATTTATTTCCCACGGATATCCTTTTTACATAGTCCCAGGTTCAATCCCCACTGGCGCCCACCTCCTATACTGTCAGGTTCATTCTCCTCTGGTACCAAACTCTCATATCCGGCTTCAACTTTCAATGGTACCCATCTCCCTTTAGTCCCAGGTTTATTTCTCACTGATATCCTTTTTACATAGTCCCAGGCTCACTCCCCACTGGCGCCCACCTCGTATAGTGTCAGGTTCATTCTCCTCTGGTACCAAACTCTCATATCCGGCTTCAACTTTCAACGGTATCCATATCCCTTTAGTCCCAGGTCTGTTTCCCACTGATATCTTTTTTACATATTCCCAGGTTCACTCCCCACTGGTGTGAAATTCCCTGAGTCCCAGGTTCACTTCCCACTGGCGCCCACCTCCTATAGTGTCAGGTTCATCATTGTCCTCTGATACAAAACTCTCATATCCGGCATCAACTCCCAATGGTATCCATCTCCCTTTAGTCACAGGTGTATTTCCCACTGATATCCTTTTTACATAGTCCCAGGTTCACTCCCCACTGGTGTACACCGCCCTAATTCCCTGATCAACCCCCCCCCTTCCCCCACTGTTGCCTAGTTCCCATAACTTTGCCGGATATTGTCAGGTTTCATCGTGGTTCGTCGGGTTTCGGCGGGTTTCGTAAAAAAGCACTAATTCTTTTTTACGAAACCCGCCGAAACCCATTCCCAGGTTCACTCCCCAATGGTGTACACTTCCCTGAGTTCCAGGTTCACTCCCCACTGCTACCTACTTCCCATAACTTTGTCGGGATTTGTCGGGATTTGTCGGGATTCGTCGGGTTTCGGCGGGTTTCGCAGGGTTTCGGCGGGTTTCGGCGGGTTTCGTAAAAAAGACACACCGCCAGGGTGTGTCTTTTTTACGAAACCCGCCGAAACCCGCCGAAACCCTGCGAAACCCGCCGAAACCCGCCGAAACCCGCCGAATCCCGACAAAGTTATGGGAAGTAGGTGGCAGTGGGGAGTGAACCTAGAACTCAGGGAAGTGTACACCATTGGGGAGTGAACCTGGGACTGGGTTTCGGCGGGTTTCGTAAAAAAGAACCAGTGCTTTTTTACGAAACCCGCCGAAACCCGCCGAAACCGGCGAAACCCGCCGAAACCCGCCGAAACCCGCCGAATCCCGACAAAGTTATGGGAAGTAGGTGGCAGTGGGGAGTGAACCTAGAACTCAGGGAAGTGTACACCATTGGGGAGTGAACCTGGGACTGGGTTTCGGCGGGTTTCGTAAAAAAGAACCAGTGCTTTTTTACGAAACCCGCCGAAACCCGCCGAAACCGGCGAAACCCGAGAATATACAGCAAAGTTATGGGAAGTAGACAACTGTGGGGAGTGAACCCGAGACTCAGGGAAGTGTACACCAGTCGGGAGTGAACCTGAGACTAAGGTTATCGGCCGGTTTCGGCGGGTTTCGTAAAAAAGAATTAGTGCTTTATTACGAAACCCGCCGAAACCCCGCGAAACCCGACAATATCCGGCAAAGTTATGGGAGTTTGGCAACAGTTGGGGGTGATCCTGGGAGTCAGGGAATTGCACACCAGTGGGGAGTTAACCTGGGACTGTGTAAAAAGGATATCAGTGGGAAATAAACCTGGGACTAAAGGGAGATGGATACCATTGAAAGTTGAAGCCGGATATGGGAATTGAGTACCAGAGGAGAATGAACCTGACACTATAGAAAGTGGGCGCCAGTGGGGAGTGAACCTGGGATTCAGGGAATTGCACACCAGTGGGGAGTTAACCTGGGACTGTGTAAAAAGGATATCAGTGGGAAATAAACCTGGGACTAAAGGGAGATGGATACCATTGAAAGTTGAAGCCGGATATGGGAGTTGAGTACCAGAGGAGAATGAACCCGACACTATAGGAGATGGGTGCCAGTGTGGAGTGAACCTGGGACTCAGGGAAGTGCACACCAATTGGGAGTTAACCTTGGACTGTGGGAGATGGATAACTGTGGGTATCCGAGCCGGACTATAGGAGTTGGGTGCCAGAGGAGAATGAACCTGACACTATAGAAGGTGGGCGCCAGTGGGGAGTGAACCTGGGATTCAGGGAATTGCACACCAGTGGGGATTTAACCTGGGACTATGTAAAAAGGATATGAGTGGGAAATAAACCTGGGACTAAAGGGAGATGAATACCATTTAAAGTTGAAGCCGGATATGAGAGTTTGGTACCAGAGGAGAATGAACCTGACACTATAGGAGGTGGGCGCCAGTGGGGAGTGAACCTGGGACTATGTAAAAAGGATATGAGTGGGAAATAAACCTGGGACTAAAGGGAGATGAATACCATTGAAAGTTGAAGCCGGATATGAGAGTTTGGTACCAGAGGAGAATGAACCTGACACTATAGGAGGTGGGCGCCAGTGGGGAGTGAACCTGGGACTATGTAAACAGGATATCAGTGGGAAATAAACCTCGGAGTAAAGGGAGATGAATACCATTGAAAGTTGAAGCCGGATATGAGAGCTTGGTACCAGAGGAGAATGAACCTGACAAAAAAGGGGGTGGGCGCCAGTGGGGAGTGAACCTGGGACTATGTAAACAGGATATCAGTCGGAAATAAACCTTGGACTAAAGGTACATGGATACCATTGAAAGTTGAAACCGGATATGAAAGTTTGGTACCAGAGAAGAATGAACCTGACACTATAGGAGGTGGGCGCCAGTGGGGAGTGAACCTGGGACTATGTAAACAGGATATCAGTGGGAAATAAACCTCGGACTAAAGGGAGATGGATACCATTGAAAGTTGATGCCGGATATGAAAGCTTGGTACCAGAGGAGAATGAACCTGACACAAAAGGGGGTGGGCGCCAGTGGGGAGTGAACCTGGGACTCAGGGAATTGCACACCAGTGGGGAGTTAACCTGGGAATATGTATAAAGGATATCAGTAGGAAATAAATCTGGGACTAAAGGGAGATGGATACCATTGGGAGTTGAAGCCGGATTTATTTCCCACTGATATTCTTTTTTAGATATTCACAGGTTAACTCCCCACTGGGGTGCAATTCCCTGACTCCCAGGTTCACTCCCCACTGGCGCCCACCTTTTATAGTGTCAGGTTTATTCTCCTCTGGTACCCAACTCCTATAGTTTGGCTCGGATACCCACAGTTATCCATCTCCCACAGTCCCAGGTTAACTCCAAATTGGTGTGCACTTCCCTGAGTCCCAGGTTCACTCCACACTGGCGCCCATCTCCTATAGTGTCAGGTTCATTCTCCTCTGGTACTCAACTCCCATATCGGCTTCAACTTTCAATGGTATCCTTCTCCCTTTAGTCCCAGGTTTATTTCCCACTGATATCCTTTTTACACAGTCCCAGGTTAACTCCCCACTGGTGAGCAATTCCCTGAGTCCCAGGTTCACTCCCCACTGGCGCCCACCTTCTATAGTGTCAGGTTCATTCTCCTCTGGTACTCAACTCCCATATCTGGCTTCAACTTTCAATGGTATCCATCTCCCTTTAGTCCCAGGTTTATTTCCCACTGATATCCTTTTTACACAGTCCCAGGTTAACTCCCCACTGGTGTGCAATTCCCTGACTCCCAGGATCACCCCAACTGTTGCCAAACTCCCATAACTTTGCCGGATATTGTCGGGTTTCGGCGGGTTTCGGCGGGTTTCGGCGGGTTTCGTAATAAAGCACTAATTCTTTTTTACGAAAACCGCTGAAACCGGCCGATAACCTTAGTCTCAGGTTCACTCCCGACTGGTGTACACTTCCCTGAGTCTCGGGTTCACTCCCCACAGTTGTCTACTTCCCATAACTTTGCTGGATATTGTCGGGTTTTGCCGGGTTTCGTAAAAAAGCACTGGTTCTTTTTTACGAAACCCGCCGAAACCCAGTCCCAGGTTCACTCCCCAATGGTGTACCCTTCCCTGAGTTCTAGGTTCACTCCCCACTGCCACCTACTTCCCATAACTTTGTCGGGATTCGTCGGGTTCCGTCGGGTTTCGGCGGGTTTCGGCGGGTTTCGGCGGGTTTCGGCGGGTTTCGGCGGGTTTCGTAAAAAAGAGACACCGCACCGCCATCACTACTCAGTATTTTGTCATCGAAGTCGATACTAGTCGATTCTATGATAAATTCTTGGGTGTGTCTTTTTTACGAAACCCGCCGACACCCGCCGAAACCCGCCGAAACCAGACGAATCCCGACAAAGTTATGGGAAGTAGGTAGCAGTGGGGAGTGAACCTGGAACTCAGGGAAGTGTACACCATTGGGGAGTGAACCTGGGACTGGGTTTTGCCGGGTTTCGTAAAAAAGAATTAGTGCTTTTTTACGAAACCCGCCGCAACCCGCCGAAACCCGGCAATATCAAGCAAAGTTATGGAAAGTAGACAACTGTGGGGAGTGAACCCGAGACTCGGGGAAGTGTACACCAGTCGGGAGTGAACCTGAGACTAAGATTATCGGCGGGTTTCGTAAAAAAGCAATCAGTGCTTTTTTACGAAACCCGCCGAAACCCGGTGAAACCCGACAATATCCGGCAAAGGTATGGGAAGTAGACAACTGTGGGGAGTGGACCTGAGACTCAGGGAAGTGTACACCAGTCGGGAGTGAACCTGAGATTATGGTTATCGGCTGGTTTCGGCGGGTTTCGTAAAAAAGCAATCAGTGCTGATATCCTTTTTACATAGTCCCAGGTTCACTCCCCACTGGCGCCCACCTCCTGCCTCCTATAGTGTCAGGTTCATTCTCCTCTGGTACCAAACTCTCATATCCGGCTTCAACTTTCAATGGTATCCATCTCCCTTTAGTCCCAGGTTCACTGGTGTGCAATTCCCTGAGTCCCAGGTTCACTATCCACTTGTGCCCACCTCCTATAGTGTCAGGTTCACTCTCCTCTGGTACCCAACTCCTATAGTTCGGCTCGGATACCCAGGTATCCATCTCCCACAGTCCCAGGTTAACCCGCAATTGGTGTGCACTTACCTGAGTCCCAGATTCACTCCCCATTGACGCCCATCTCCTATAATATCAGGTTCATTCTCCTATGGTACCAAACTCCCATATCCGTCTTGAACTTTCAATTGTATCCATCTCCCTTTAGTCCCAGGTTTATTTCCCACTGATATCATTTTTTACATAGTCCCAGGTTCACTCCCCACTGGCGCCCACCTCCTATACTGTCAGGTTCATTTTCTTCTGGTACCAAACTCCCATATCCGGCTTCAACTTTCAATGGTATCGATGTCCCTTTATTCCCAGGTTTATTTCCCACTGATATCCATTTTACATATTCCCAGGTTCACTCCCCACTGGTGTACACCGCCCTGATTCCCAGGTTAACCCCCCACTGTTGCCTAGTTCCCATAACTTTGTCGGATATTGTCAGGTTTCATCGTGGTTCGTCGGGTTTTGGCGGGTTTCGTAGAAAAGCACTGATTGCTTTTTTACGAAACCCGCCGAAACCCGCCGAATACCATAGTCTCAGGTTCACTCCCGACTGGTGTACACTTTCCTGAGTATCGGGTTCACTCCCCACAGTTGTCTACTTCCCATAACTTTGCTGGATATTGCCGGGTTTCGCCGGGTTTTGTAAAAAAGCACTAATTCTTTTTTACGAAACCCGCCGAAACCCATTCCCAGGTTCACTCCCCAATGGTGTACACTTCCCTGAGTTCCAGGTTCACTCCCCACTGCTACCTACTTCCCATAACTTTGTCGGGATTCGTCGGGTTAAGGCGGATTTCGGCAGGTTTTGGCGGGTTTCGTAAAATAGAAGAATAACAGATGAATTGCTTTGAAAGTACTCATAACTTAACCTTTGTAATCTACAATCTGACGTCATTCCTCGTTACCTGTTATGGTCCGACTTTTTGTTTGTTTGTTTGTTTAAAAAAAAAAAAAGAATATTGCTAAAATTGTAGTTGGAAGAAGTTTCACATGTCATTTAAGTGTCAGTGGTTGAGTTGATAATCGAAGAGCAGCACGTCCAAAATATAATGAAGACTATTTCCAACTTCTTGACTTCACATTTCACTCAAGAATAATAATCTGAACAGTTGATGTGTTGCATCTAAAAGTCAGACTTATTCTTAAGTATGGTGAAATGTGTATTATGTAATACTGCCATCTTTCAAACTTCGCGTAAGAGAGCTAATCATAATATCTTGATTTGTATCTAAAGTCAATATGACATTTTCTTTTTCACATAATTGAAGACACTTTAAAAAAGCATCCGTCAGCCGTCAGACCTCTCAAAGATGAGGAAAGTATATCCCTGTAATCTCGGGTATTAGGTCCAGGCTAATGAAAACCCCTTATCATATCAATATATCTTTATTTGCACAGACTACCCGACTATATCCAAGGGAAAATGACGGGTAGATTACTACGGACGAGCTCATTCTATTTCTAAAGAATTCATGCAATTATATTTCGTTTCATTTCCACTGAATCCGGTACGGCCTTTGACTACGGCCCAGGGCTGGAAGTCAAATTGGTGATTAGGGAACTCCCCGGTGCAAGAAGCCCATACACACAGGATACAGAATACGCACTTAGCCTCGTTTTGTAAGGGCCTAAGATTTCTACTTTCTCTTTCTCATCCTATGCTTGATAGGCATGGCGTGTTTTGATGAACGTCTGTTAAATTTGATCTTATTCCCTTTTTAGAGTGATTTTTATGAAATGATTCTTATTTCCACAGCATTCTAACATTTCAGGATTAATTTATTTGTGATTTCTAATAGGATTTAGTATAAAATGGGGAGGAAGTGCTCAGTCGTAAATTGTCGAAGTGGATATCGTCCCACTCGCGATAATCCACCATCGGCACCAGATGAAAAGATTTCTGTTTATCGTTTTCCACCTGACAATGAAACAAAAAGGCTTTGGATTTCACGTCTGCCCAATGTATTGAAATTTGAGGATGTGATTGATAACATGGGCGTGTGTTCTTTACATTGGCCGAAAGACACTGAAATGATTCGAACCGTTGGAAGAGTCTTTCGACCTGCTAATCCACTTTTTCTATTTTCCCTAACGTTCCAAAATCTTGCATCCCTCTACAGGCTGGCAGACATACTTCTCGTACTACAGACAGAGCAACAGCAGAGTCGAGAGCTATTGTCATTGATGAAATGGCTGAATTTCGTGCAAGAGATTCGCTTGATGGAAAGGATTTTCATGAACGCTTTATTAACATGCTTCTTGACCATCCTGCAGGAGGTGTTCTTGGATTTGAGAAGGCAAGAGGGCTCTACACTTTCTGTAGTATACGTAGAGATGGTCCAATTTGTGATTTTTCTATGTTTTTAAATATTTTATCCTCCTCAGGTTCTCTGGCTTTATCATTTGAATGCTACAAGGGTGTCAGAAAAATAAAGAATTATCCAGACTTTATTTCTAGTGACAAGCAAGTGAAGTGTTGGAGTGGGCTTGATGCACTGATTAAGTATGTCATTTCAAATGATGAAGATGTTCCACAGGTGAAATTTCTACAACGTAATGTTCACATTCTTAATGCCTCTAAAAATAAACGCATTTACTCCACAGAGGACCTTTTTACTGCTTTTACTTGGTATTCGTTGTCTCGTTCTCTTTATTCACAGCTTAGGAATTATTTACAATTACCATCCATTTCTACTTTACAGAAAATTACTGCTGTCAGCAAAAATATGAGTGATGCAGCTTTATTTACCTCTATTTTCAGGAGCATCAGTGAGCGCAGCCGGGGATGTATATTGATTGTGGATGAAATTCACACCAAAGCCTATTTGTCGTATCGTGGTGGTGAAGTCTTTGTTTATGCTCATGATTATCCTGACAGAGCAGCTACAACAATGCTTGGTATTATGGTGATATGTTTTTTTGGTTCAAAATCTTTCCTTGCCAGACTTGTTCCGTGTCATTCATTAACTTCTGAATTTCAATTTCAACAGGTTGCTGAAGTCATTACAACTGTGGAGGAATGTGGAGGAAATGTTGTCGCCATTGTATGTGATAATAATAGAGTAAATCAGTCTTTTTTTCAGAAATTTGACAAGGATGATGAGCAAAAGCCTTGGATTGCTAAATCCCCAGTCTCAACTAATCACAAACCTCTTAATTTATTTATGATCCAGTTCACCTGTTAAAGAGCATGCGTAATAATTGGATTTCAGAAAGAACTGGTACCATTGCTTTTTCTCCTTTAAATAGTCCTGACCCCACAGACAAGAAGATTGCTAAATGGTTGGATTTGATCGAACTATATGATCATGAAACATCTGAATTTTCATTGCGCATGTCTAAATTAAATAATGTTTGTCTTAGGCCTTCTAACATTGAAAAGCAGAAAGTTTCTCTTGTTCTGATGTCTTTTCAGAAAAAAACAAGTGCAGCCCTCAAGTCTTCATCAGCTTCGACACAGTCATGGAAAGATACGGCTATATTCATTGATAATGTGATATGTTTATGGAAAGTTTTCAATACAAAAGATCCTCTCCGACAGACTCGACTTCGAGATCCTGACAGGGCAGTAATCAGGGATGAGGAGCATCACCAGCTGGATATTCTGAACTCATGGGCAGATATCGCATTACGTCTTACTCCACTTTCTAATCCTCGTATGCATTCTCTTACAGCAGATACAGCCAAGGCTCTCTTCTGGACATGCAGGTGCTTTATTGATTTGGCAAATTTTCTCTTGTCCTCAGATAACAGTCTCCATCATGATTATGTCTCTATTGGTTTTTTTCAACAGGATGATATTGAAAGCCATTTTGGCCACTTACGCAGATCAGCAGGGTGTAACTATTACATTTCAGTAGAGAATGCCTCACATACCAATACCATTGATCGTGCCAAGCTCATGCTGGAAAGCATGACAACAGATGTTGATTACAGTGGAGCACCGCATGCTTGTAGTTTATGTGACCTTCCATTTTCTGACAATGATATTTTGCTTTTAGATTCACTTCCAGACTTTCCTAGTAATCTGTCAACTGATGAGACAATGCCTCTTTTTATAATGCAGGTTATATTGCATCAAAACACCCGGATCTCCAAGGTAACATGTCATCGTTTCCCACTGAGACTACTTGTTTTACAGCTACGCTTTCTCGTGGTGGTTTGAGCTGCCCTTCAGAAGGACTTTTTCAACTTGTTCTCTTGTGTTTTGGATTTTTCAGACAGACAGCGGAGCTATCATATAGACGTAGATATCTCAATTTGTTCAAAGAATTTTCTCGTTTTTTCAGATTGGACTGTTCCATACCAGACGCTGCAATTTGAAGACTCATTAATATTTTGCTAAAGAATTAATGCAGGGAAAATGTGGAGGAAAGAAATGTTGAGCGGAATGCAAGGAAGATAAGAAAGCTGACATCAACATAAAACCTCATTATCCCCCCTCCTCCCCCCCCCCCCAATGTAAATTTTTATGTCCATGAATGTGAATACTAATTCTCGACTTTCAGAGACACTTTCAAATAATCTTCTCCTTATATCCTCAGAATTATATTACTTTACAGGGCCATGTATGTATTTATATGTATTTATTTATTTAAAAAAAAACAAAAAAAACAACAACAAAAAAACAACCTTAATGCGGCCACATTTTGAATGTGACGGTCACAAGCCCGTTAAACACAGAGTGAGGTACAAATTGTATCATGAAATGGAATCATCTGGATTATTCTTCCATTGGATTAAGATTGAGGTGAATTTCTTATTTGGATAAATATTTCTGAGGATTAATTTGTGGTTGTGATATTCATGACATGTAAGTAGACACCCTTAGATTTGGGTATTTTTTCCTTTCTTTTTCTTACTTGACTACTTGTCAAGTTGTATTCCAACAATGTGAATAATAGCATTTCTATCCCTCACTACTATTTACTCTAAGTTAGATTAAAAGTACATGTCAATGCTAATGGAGAATATGAACTAACAAACAATTAAAATATTATCTTAGAAATAAGTAGTAATCGTGTCATGATAATCATCCTCACTATTATTATTATTATCATCTTATTATAATTTTAAAATTATTATTATTATCATCAAAATCATAGAAATAGAAGTATTCAGGTTTTATGGGGTTCCTTCTTGATATTTCGTACTGTTTACAAAATAATAACTAGGTATCAATTTGCATTGCCCTTAATTAACCCATGTGTGATTTAAGCACATATAATCAAGGTTACCTATCATCAGAGTAATATTTATTTAAACTAGAATCATGAAAAATATAATTTCTCAATAAAATTTGTTGTAGAGCGGCATTTTTAAAAAGCGTTTTAAACGTTTCGTCATTCGTACAGATTCATTGAGGGCCAGTTTTTAGGCCCCCAATAGAAGCGAGTCTCTTCCGGATTATGTGACCTATTGTCTGTTCACCTGGCCCCGGTGTCACCATATGGTTTCTACCCACTCATCTTTATTGCTTCTGTCATTTTATGGGAGAGATGATAGTGTTTAACCTTGACGGATACAGGTAAGGGGCTTTCCGTAGGCGATGTTAAGAATTCCTTCAGTTAATGCAGCTTTGATGTCTTGAGAAGAATGTGGTTTGGCTTGGTTTCCGGGTTATTTTGTCTCTTGTGATTATAATGTTTTCTTTCTAAATTCTGTTTTATTTTGCGTGTTTATGGTCTTGTGGTATGACAATCGGCTTCGATCTGGAAGGTCCAGAGACCGAATCCCTCTCTGATTGGCGCATAGTTGAGTCCTTGGAAAAGGCTTTTTGCACACTTTCTCTTATCAACTCAGGTGTAAAAGGAGTAACTGTCCGTTAACAGCGTTTTCTTTGTCGGAATTAAAATGCAATTCTGCCTAACAGACGTCGTGTCTCGTACTACACGTTAAGTGTTGTTGTTGTTGGCTTAGACCCTTTGTAAAGCACTTTGAGCACTTTTAGTGGATATTGCTCAATATAAATGCTAAGATTTCTCTTGTTTTGTTCCTTTATTGAATGCATCGAATCCAGCGCCTCCATACCGAATTATGTCCGAATGATTTATATGCTATAGTTTGAATTTATGTGAAGATTATGACACTTGATTTAACTTCATAATATGCTTTGTTGGAAAAAAAACATATATTAATAAAGAAAGAGCACGTCTGCCCCCCCCCCCCCCCCCCCTCTCTCTGTCTCTCTCTCTCTCTGTCTCTTCTCTCTCTCTCTCTCTCTCTCTCTCTCTCTCTCTCTCCCCCCCCTCTCTCTCTCTCTCTCTCTCTCTCTCTCTCTCTCTCTCTCTCTCTCTCTTTGTATGTAAGTGTCAACTTCAGGGAAAACCAGACTATTATCCGCTATTAAAATTAGCCAGTTTGTTAATATGTTTATCCGTCTGATGAACGACACCCATTTTTTTTTGGTTGCCATTAAGGCCGATTTTACAATGAGTAGGGGGGATTAGGCTAAAACCGTGCAAATTCGGGTTGAAAGCATGAAAATTTGCATACAGGTTGCTAAGACCCATAGAAAAAACATCTGATATAGAACCACTCTGGCAATCAATCATAACGTATCGGTTTAACGCCTTAGATTTTACCTATTACAGCTATATTAAACAAGGGAAATAACTGCGTAAAATATATATTTTCTTCATATTCATTGTATTAGGGAAAATTAGGCTAAAACCGTGCACATTGGGGTTGAAATCCTGAAAATTGGCATATAGGTAGCTATGACCCGTATAAATAACACCTGATATAGAACCACTCTGGCAATTTATCATAACAGTGCGTTTTTAGCACTTTTATTTTTTCCTATATAGCATTACTTATCCGAGGAAATAACCACGACAATACAATGTGCGTTCTACAACTTTAAATACACCGGTAACCATTTACGGTAGCTAACTGATGGTTATTTCATGTTGTAACTAGAAGATAAATAATAATAATAATAATAATAATAATAATAATAATAATAATAATAATAATAATAATAATAATAATAATAATAATAATAATAATTACAATTCTTCTTCTTCTTCTTCTTCTTCTTCTTCTTCTTCTTCTTCTTCTTCTTCTTCTTCTTCTTCTTCTTCTTCTTCTTTTTCCTGTGGTTGTTGTTGTTCTTCTTTTACATTCTTCCCCATCTCTTCCTCTTCCCATCCTTCTCCTCCTCCCACTCCCTTATCTTCTTCTTCTTCTTCTTCTTCTTCTTCTTCTTCTTCTTCTTCTTCTTCTTCTTCTTCTTCTTCTTCTTCTTCTTCTTCTTCTTCTTCTTCTTCTTCTTCTTCTTCTCCTCCTTCTCCTTCTCCTTCTCCTTCTTCTTCTTCTTCTTAGTAGTAGTAGTAGTAGTAGTAGTAGTAGTAGTAGTAGTAGTAGTAGTAGTAGTAGTAGTAGTAGTAGTAGTAGTAGTAGTAGTTGTTGTTGTTTTAGTAGTAGTAGTAGTAATGATAATAATAATAATAATAATGATAATAATAATAATAATAATAATAATAATAATAATAATAATAATAATAATAATAATAATAATAATAATAATAATAATAATAATAATAATAAGAAGAAGAAGAAGAAGAAGAAGAAGAACTTCATCAACATCATCATTATTATTATCCTCATCATCATCATCATCATCATCACCATCATCATCATCATCATCATCATCATCATCATTATCCCCAGCATCAATATGATAGTCATCGTCATCATAATCATCACCTAGATTTCTAAGTAATTATCTTAGTCCAGACGATTGAGTCAGTCCATCACCTTAAGATTAAAAATAAGTATTACAATATAGAAGTTTATTACAAACGCCTACAACCCCTCCCGTAATTCAACATGAATTCAACATACTTGAATTAATTAGAAAAAAATACATGTGGCTATGGATAAAACGTATATTGATACTAATGACACATAACGATGTGTGTTCATGCATTACATTGACGTTCTCTTGGCTATGGTGATGTAGGCTACTCTTTAAAAACAACTAGGTAGTTAATATTTTTGCCAGAAAATCCGTCCTTTAAATATCTATCGAATGAAATGACCCTCATCTTCGGAAAAACTCTTAAATCTTTGACAGCGAAGTCCCAGATTTGAGAGTTTATTTTTACCAAAGCGTTTAATGACCACTTACACCTATTAACTTGTTCTTTTTCACCTTGAAAATTTCCCCCGTCCTGTATCCTTCATCATTTGCAAGAATTCAACATAAATTTTGTAATTTATGCAGAATGCTTAATAAGGACAAACTTGCAAATCTTCAACAAGAATAAGAATCAACTTTTGATTTTGTTACTCAAGTGAAATATTATATCCACAACCAACATTGTATAGTCCATGGTAAGATAGAACCGAATGGGCACGGGGGAAAAGCCATTCCATTATAGATAGTATGCGCTTGGCTAAGAAACTCACAAGATTGCCATCCGGAAGTATAACGGACCAACACACAAAACTATGTGTAACCTTAAACGTTTATAGTCTGGTTAATACCGTTTAGTGAGAATTACTAATAATCGTGGATGGTAAAAATCAATAACAAAGACCTGAGGAACGTCAACTTTGATCTATCTATAGACAGGATTTTGTCATTGGTGTTGTTGAGGCCTATAATTGACGTTAAGCGGAGGTTGGTGTTTGGGAAATCTTTTGAGATCGTTGTTGAGTGACCAGATGACTGGGCGTCCATTGGGTTCAGGTCCCAAATTGGTGAAGTAAAATAACATAGATTTATTTGCTGGTATTTCAGAATCTCGTTTCAGGATGTGTCCATACAGACTTCATCTGGTTTTAAATATTGAAGAGAGATCAGTGTTTTCTTACATTCTCGGTGCAGTGTTTGTTGTTGTTGTTGTTGTTGTTGTTGTTTTGGGGTTTTTTTTCGTAGGTATTTTATTCCCCGTACAGTTCTAAGCTGTTTAGGATGGAAGGTGTTGTAGTAGTAGTCACGATTATGAAGATGATGTTAATGATGATGATGATGATGCTGATGATGACGACGACGACGACGACGACGATGATGATGATGATGGTGATGATGATGATGATGATGATGATGATGATGATGATGATGATGATGGTATTAATTTTTACTTATTATAAAAGTTATGGGGAAAATAATGATTGTAATTCCAGCAAAAGTGACAATGGCGATAAATATCGTAACAATGATAAAAAGATGAATGATGTTGATCATGATATAATAATATTTCAAACATACATATATTATATGCATACACCCCCCACAGGGTGTGTCACAAACAATTACAAACACAAACGCATAATATTTTAATATATATAATTATATAATATATATATTTTTTTGGGATGTATGTGTGGGTATTTTTTTTTAAAAAAAAAAGGGTTTGGGGGGGTTAAACATTGTTCAATAAAAGCCCTTTTTTAAATTTCTACAAGTGAGTTAAATTTTCTTCAAATCAAAAACCCTAAAAATATTTTTTTACAGAATGAATACGAAAAAGTTGCAGATTTTTTTTTTCCCAGAAAAAGGGAAACCAAAAGGCCCCTATTTCTTTGGAAAGTTTTAAAACCACTTTTTCCGGGGGGATTGATAACACCCTTGTGTAATTTTTCTTCTGGTGTTGGGGGTTATCTTTTTTTAAAGTCTAAATATAAAATGTGGTAGCCCAATAAAGAATGCTCGTTCTCGCTCTGTTTTCATGATAACCCCAAAAAATTTCCAATAGTCCTGATACTGAATTAGTTAGGCCCCCTTTATGTAACCTATTCATTTTTGTTATTTATACTCGGTTTTTACGGTTTAAAACACTTCCCAAGGTTTTTGGAAACCAAAAAAGTATAAGGTTTGATGTCACGATTTTTTTCCCCCTTTAAAGGTAATTCTATCACCGGGCGAATCAAAGGTTATTTTAAACTTTTTGCTAGGGCCATACATAGGCAAAAATTAAGGATTAATTTCTTTTACCTTTGGCCCTTTGGGAAAACGCCATTTTAAACCCCTTGGGCAGAAATTCCTTTTCCCCCGCCGTCCCGTTTTATTACCCGGGCCCATTTTCTCGATATGCTCAAAAGATTTTGTTTGATTATGTAAAAAATTTTTGGGACCATTGGGTGTTTGATGGTCTCCTTGGTTTTGAACAATTTATTCAGGGGTTTCATTTAAAGGAAATCTATTTGTTTTTAAAAATTTGGGTTGTTTTTGTTTTTTTAATGACAAGTGGGCAGCTTCTAAACAGACCCAGTCGTCGTTAACCGTTATGTCATCTTTTCGTCTCCCAAAAGCAATTTTTCAAAAATCCTCTAAAACGGTGGGTCCCCAAAATTTTTTTTCTGGTATTAACCCCAAAACAACTCAGATAAAAAGGGGGAAAACCCTTTTGGGACAAAGTGGATGCTTTATGGTTTTCTTTGATGTGAATATCAGTGGTTGCTTTACAAGAAAACCCATTTGTACAAATTAATATGTGTTAAAAAAAAAGGGGAATGAGCTTTCCCTGAGCAAAAACCATAAATCCCTGAGAGGGCCCAAACAAAGCCGCAATTTTAATTTACCGTTACCCCCTTATTTCATTCAGTTTTCTCTCTCTCTCTTTCTCCTCTTTTTCCTTTTCTCTCTTCTTCTCTCTCTTCCTCTTCTCTCCCCTTTTTTTCTCTTTCTTTTTCTCTCTCTTCTCCTTTTTCTCTCTCTTTTTCTTTCTCTCTC
>NC_088361.1:77372037-77374537 GCF_034508935.2 Berghia stephanieae
TATGTTAAGTTGTAATGAAAGTATGTATGTATGTAGTATTTAAGTATGTAAATGTTTATGTATTATTTTTTTGTATTAGTATATGTATTGTGTTTTTTTATTTTTTTTTTTAAAAAAGGTTTGGGGGGTAAACATTTCAATCAGCCCATTTTAAGTTCTAAAAGTGACTCAAAATTTTCTTACAAATCTAAAAATCTTAAATATTTTTTTACAAAAAGAAACAAAAATTGCGATTTTTTTTTTTCAGAAAAAGGAACAAAATGGTCCCATTTCTTTGGGAATGAAAAACCAACTTTTCCGGGGACTGGGATACACCCCTTTTTTAAAATTTCTCTGGGTCGAGGTATACTTTTTTTATACTAAATATACCGGTAGTCAATAAAGATCAGCCTCTCGTCTGTACTCCAAACCCTAAAAATCTCCAAATCCTATATAATTTATTATGCCACCTTTATTAAACCCAAAACATTATTTTCGTTATTATACCGGAAGGACTTACATAAACACCCCAAGGATTTAGAACCAAAAGAGAGAGGGTTTAGTCACATTTTTTTCCCCCATAATAGCTATAGCTTAATGATTAATATTTTGACCGGGGCCGGGGAAATCGCCTTTTTGGAAAAACCCTTGAAATTTTCATTTCCGCCCGCCCCACGATTTCCAAAGATGCCAAAAGATTCGTCTCAAACTATTAAACATTTTGGTACACAGTGGGGGTTTGAGGGTCTCCTTGTTAACCTTTTATTCAGGGTTACATTTAAAAGGGGAAATCTATTTTTACAAATGGTATTTTTTTTTAATACAAGGGGGGCACTTCTAACAATCCTTTCTCGTCCTAACCTTATCGCTCATTTATCGCCAAAACCCAACTCCAAAAACGCTCTAGAAGGGGTCCACTTTTTTTTATCTGTTCATTAACCTAAACAACCAGAAAAAGGTTTAACCTTTTGGAAACAAAGTGGATCTTCAGGGTCTATAAAAAAAAAAAAACCATTTGCAAAAAAATTTCGTTTTAAAAAAAAAAAGGGGCGAACAATTTTTCCCGGGACAAATACCATCAACATGACGAGGGCCAACAAAGAAAATCATTTTAAATTTACCTTTACCCCTTATTTAAACCATTCCTCTCTCTCCTCTCTCTCCCCTTCCCTCTCTCCTCCTCTCCCCCTTTCTTCTCTTCCTCCTCTCCCCTTTTTTCCTTTCCTATTTATCAAACTTCACATCTATCATCTATCTATCTACTATCATATAAAAAATAAAAAATTTTTATAAATAAATATATTTTATATATATATTAAAAATATAATAAAAAAATCTCCAGGCATAAGCACATTGTTTTGGGTGATGATTGTCGGAAGAAAAATACATTATCAAAAAACCCCCATGAAGCCACACTAAACACAAAAAATAAAATTTACAATATTACCACATCGCCGAAAGCACTTTAATCAACTACAAACCTACGAACCATTTTAAAAAACAACAACCACAACAAAAAAAAACCAGTAACACCAGCCCGAGATGGCTGAAAACCAAACAACGATAAAGACTGACCCAACATGTTTAAAAATTAAAATTTATAAATAATAAATAAAACACTCCAGCAACGGGTTTTTCCCCGAACACTGTTTTTCTTTGAACACACGGTTTCCTCGATCTCATTCGAATGCCACTTTTTTCCCATTATTTTTAAAATTATCCAATTCTTCCTAAACAATTGTTTTTTTTTGTTTTTTTTTTTTACCCTTGAAAGGTTTTTTCTCGAACAATTTACACCCAACCGATGGAAAAAAATTTTTTTAATTTATTAAAAACTTTAATGTTTTTTTATCGCCCGGTGAATTTCACCACGACACTTACAGGAAAAATGACTTTACTTAGTAGTATCACTGCATTTTTTATATCATATTTGAAAACACAAAACCACCACAACCACTCACATTAAACTCCATCGCCGTTTCCCTTTTTAAAAGGGACCCCTCCTGCATTTCTTACCCCACTTTGGGGCCCTTAGTTTTTCCAATCAAACCCCCGCCCCATGACAGGTGGCTACCACGAAAAAAAATGTTTGTCAGAACCGACCCCCCCCCCCCCCCCCTTCCAACACACATCCAAACCACACACACACACAAAAAACACCCCCACACAAAACACACACAAAACACCAAACCTTGTAAAATCTATTTTAAAAATCAAAAAGTAAAAATTAATAAAATCTCTTTATTATTTCCCCCCGAGAAATTTTTCTTAGGGTCTATTTTCCCAAAAGGGAAAATGGAAAACACCAATTCAAAACCGCAGCACCAGCGCCCACAATTAACTACGGAAGGGTTTTTCTTGCTAAGCCACTAACCGCGTGATATGGAACTAGGTATCGGGTACAAAGCGAATCCCCTGAGGCAATTGCCCTTTAACCTCTCCCCCCTGTCCTTAAAAAGGGGAATGGCAATGTATTTTTCCTCTTTTCTTTCCGAACGTTTTTTTGCTTCCCCCGATGACT
>NC_088361.1:77379537-77392037 GCF_034508935.2 Berghia stephanieae
TTATTCGTTGTAGTAAATTCATTCCGAATCCAAATCAAATAACATGGATGGATTTCAATTTCAAGGTCCGTAATATCGAACCAAATTGGTCACCCCAAATTATCCATACACAATTCCATTATCCATAGGCTGCACAGTGTGTCACATAACTATAACTAACGCCGTCACATAAAGCCTTTTTGTGTGTTTACATAGCGCTCTTTTTCACAGTGTATTGAATAATTTTTTTTATAGTAAAAAAAATCTTGCACTAGACTAATACCAATCTGAACTGAATTCATCTGAATGAGTATATTATAGTCCACATTTATTAGACTATTAACAGATATTATTATTTCGCGGATTTTTCAAAAGTAAATTGAATTTGAAAGCATTGAATTCAATAGCTTTTAACAGCCTCATAAGCCAAATATTTTAAACTTTGTCAACTGTGTAGTGTAATATGAGTGAGTATTGGAGGTCGAAATAATTAACTGAGTTATGCTCCTTTTAAGAAGTGAGATTCTTTGCAAGTGACTTTTACAATGAAGCACCTCAAAATACAAGGAAAGCTTTCTTGTGCATACAGAAATAGTAAAATAAAGTAACGATAAGTATTCAATTGTAAGCTTCAATTTATTAGACGAAGACAGATACTGTCTAATAAATTGAAGCTTACAATTCAATACTAACCATCATTTTTTTCTTTGAGCTTCAAACAGCTCCATTTTAATTATAGAAATAGTGTATCTGCACAATATATCAAACTTTGAAAAAAATCCCAGCCGACAATTTGACTGTTTTGAGCCTCGAAGTTGGCGAAAATTTGCGATTTTGTTGAGCATCACATTATTCTATGAAATATTGTTTGGAAAATTAGAGTACCAGACCCATATGTTTGCTATTTTATGTTGGACCAAATGTTATGTATTGAGATTCACATCATCAATGACCAAAAATGAACCACTAAAGTCAAGAAAAAAATATATACTCTGAGCTATTTTCAAGAGCAGATAATTACAAAAGTTAAAGGAAATTTCCATTTTCTTTCAAATAATTATAATCTATGCTAAAAGTTGTACAGGATTACCAAATTTGAGAGATTTAGCTTGATTAATAAAAAAGTTGTAGCCTCTCAAAAATGGACCAGCAAGAAAATTTGATTTTGACACGTTTTGAGACAAAATTTCAAAAAAGTGTCAAAAATTAAAATGTCCATATTATGAACTGAAAATTTGGCTTTATTCACGTCACATAAGTATCTTCAATCAAGTTTGAGGAAAATCAAAAGGAGTGTGGTTCCCAATTTTCGAAAATTTGGTTCACTTGACATGGAATGGCCTTACGGTTAGTTTAGTGTGACAGGTAATAATATGAGATTAAGGGCATTTTTCTCCTAAAGCGAGATCAGTATTAGGGTCAATACATATGGAAAACAATTTTAAGGGTGAGTGCTGGCCACTATATCGCCTTTGGTCAGTGCGTGTAAGAAATTAAGATTGAGCAATTAATCTACAAATCACTAGTCTTATCTAATTGAGAAACCAGAACACACCATTGTTTAGAGACATGAACAGCTCTATCACATAAGCTCTTATCTCAGTCTGTATATTCTTTAGTGTCTTGGTCAAATATGAAATACATATGGGGGGGGGGGGGGAGTGGCCGAGTGGTTAAGGCATTGCACTGTGACCCGCTTCAGGCACTTTTGATTTTTTTTCCTTGAGCAAGATTATTAACCCCCAATTAGCTCACATGGACAACATGGGTCATTCCTGTTGACATCAAACATCCTGTTTGGTGATTTATCTTAATTCCTTCATGGAATGCCTAGGCGACGGTATCTTATGATGTCGTGGTGGAAGGGCATTATTTATATATATAATATATATACGGGGATTGTAGAATGGACAAATCTAATTTATGACTCCGATCTCACCGTTTTCTGATCCATTGTTTGGAATCCACAAACAAAGAGTTTTACAAACTGAAATCATAGATTCCAATGTTCCACCTTAGATTGCCATCAGCATTAACCAACATTTGGTATTTACAGAAGTGACAATTTGTGTCCTGATATTTTATTTTCAAGAGTTGGATTTTTTTAAAAAATTGGCAAGGTCAAAAAGATATTAGTTACTATTATCATTAGGTGCATATCTTTCAAAAGGCATTGCACTGCTTCAGGCATAAACATAAGTTCTTTGCTCATATATCTGTTTACAAATTCAAAACATAAACAAGAAATACATCTTTTTTATTTTTAATTCACTAAAGGACGGCATGAAGATACAGGATTGCATCGTGTATTCTTCAAAAGATTGTATTCGTAATGGAGATCCAATCTTGAGGTAGGTATTCCATTAGTTCTCCTCTCTCTCTCTCTCTCTCTCTCTCTCTCTCTCTCTCTCTCCTCTCCTCTCTCTTCTCTCCTCTCTCTTCTCTCTCTCTTCTCTCTCTCTCTCTTTCTCTCTCTCTCTTCTCTCTCTCTTCTCTCTCTCTCTCTCTCTCTCTCCTCTCTCTTCTCTCTCTCTTCACCTTCTATATCTCTCTCTCTCTCTATCTCTTTTTCTGTCTTCTCTCTCTGTTGGGCTTAGTTAACTGGTGAAGGCATTGTATGGAAAAGACGTTTTGATAATTCGATAATTATTCTTGCTAAACTTCAACTAATTAAATAGATAAGGAATGATAAATGAAAAAGATTTAAATACGAGGACACAAACAGCTGTAAACTGTAAAATATTGGTGATCAATAATTAAATAGTGAAAAAAACAAAAGTCCGGTGATATGAAACTCATTGAATCCATTGTTTGGAAAGCACTGACAAGAGTGCTTCAACTTCAAGTTCAAAGAAAAGTGGCCGAGTGGTTAAGGCATTGCACTCTGACCCGCTTCAGGAACTGTCGATTTTTTTCCTTGTGCAAGATTATTAACCCCAATTAGCTCACATGGACAACATGGGTGATTCCTGTTGACGTCAGACATCCTGTTTGATGGATTATCTATATTCCTTCATGGAATGCCAAGGCGACGGTATCTTATGATGTCGTGGTGGAAGGGCATTATTTATATATATACGGGAATTGTAGAATGGACAAATCTAATTTATGACTCCCATCTCAACATTTTCTGATCCATTGTTTGGAATCCACAAACAAAGAGTTTTACAAACTGAAATCATAGATTCCAGTATTCCACCTTAGATAGCCTTCAGTATTAACCAACATTAGGTATTTACAGAAGTGACAATTTTTCTCCTGATATTTCATTTTCAAGAGTTTGATTTTTTTTTTAAATTGGCAAAGTCAAAAATTATTAGTTACTATTATCATTAGGTGCAAGACTGCATATCTTTCAAAACATAAGTCTTTGCTCATTTATCTGTTTACAAATTCAAAACATAAACAAGAAATACATCTTTTTTATTTTTAATTCACAAAAGGACAGCATGAAGATACAGGATTGCATCGTGTATTCTTCAAAAGATTGTATTCGTAATGGAGATCCAATCTTGAGGTAGGTATTCCATTTAGTTCTCTCTCTATCTCTCTCTCTCTCTCTCTCTCTCTCTCTCTCTCTCTCTTTCTCTCTCTCTCTCTTCTCTTTCTCTCTCTCTCTCTCTTTCTCTCTCTCTCTCTTTCTCTCTCTCTCTTTTCTCTCTCTCCTCTCTCTCTCTCTTTCTCTCTCTCTCAAACCTTCTGTATCTCTCTGTCTCTCTCTATCTCATTTTCTGTTGGCTTAGTTAACTTGTGAAGGCGTTGTATGGAAAAGACGTTTTGATAATTCAATAATTATTCTTGCTAAACTTCAACAAATTAAATAGATAAGGAATGATAAATGAAAAAGATTTAAATACGAGGACACAAACAGCTGTAAACTGTAAAATATTGGTGATCAATAATTAAATAGTGAAAAAAACAAAAGTCCTGTGATATGAAACTCATTGAATCCATTGTTTGGAAAGCACTGACAAGAGTGCTTCAACTTCAAGTTCAAAGAAAACGCATAGACTAAAATATATTTCAATTGCTCAAGGTATTGAATATCAATCAAAACTCAAAGGTTACAGCAATAATGATTACTAATTTTGAGTTTAATACAAGCTGTGTGCAGGGCTTCTGACTGACAAGTTTCTAAAAATAGAGCGCAGCCGGTATTCGAACTCGGGACCTTTGGGGTACAAAACAAAAACTGTACCACTGAGCCACACTTCCCCACCCAACTGAAACTGAAACAGTGATAAAGATCAATGTATCCTGCCACAAACATGGTTTTAAAGAGTTCACAAGTGATAAAATTAATAAAACTGGCCCACCATTTAAAGAAACTGTCTCTATCCTTACTGTAAAATATTTTCTCGTCATTTAGCTAACAACTACAAAGTAAAATTACTTATAGTTATAGTAGTAGAATTCTTTTTTTACTAATGTTATATAATGAAATAATGAGGAGTTTGGGTTGATGTTGATTAAAGTATAAACTCTCATAAGTGTCGATCTATCTGTACTGCACGATTAATAGCCTTGTGCTATGTCTTCATTTAGAAGTTAGTTTTTGAGGCTCAACTGGGGAACAGAACTTGTCACATTGTTTTAGTAGTTAACCAGTTGAGCTATCGGGATGAATGTAAAGATGATCTGAACGTTAGTCGTGAGACTACATTTCTTTCAAAGCATAACTTCTTCGATCACAACATAAACAAGAATAACGTTTTTTATTATTTTCTCAAGGATGGACCAGATTGGATTGTGTATTCTTCATAGGACTGGAGCCTTCTCCTCGAGGTAGGAATTTCTGTTGGTCTCTCTCTCTCTCTCCTCTCCCCTCTCTCCCTCACTCTTCCTCTTCCTCCTCTCCTCTCTTCTCTCTCTCTCTCTCTCTTCTTCTCTCTCTTTCTCTCTCTCTCTCTTCTTCTCTTCTCTCTCTCTCTCTCTCTCTCTCTCTCTCTCTCTCTCTCTCTCTCTCTCTCTTCTCTCTCTCTCTCTCCTCTCTCTCCTCTCTCTCTCTCTCTCTCTCTTCTCTCTGTGTTCCTCTTAGTGGGGACCTGTGCTTGTGTCAGGATGAGACATTTAGGTGATCTAAAGCTAAGTACATTGATAGTGTGCCCTACATCTGCATCTGTTCCCTATTTGAACTAATCCCCTCTGTCTTCCTTTTTCTTGGGCACTTTGATTGTAATTCTAGAAATTTTTACTATCCCACTTTCTTCCTTTTTACTGGCGCTGATATTATCTAAATGTGTGGCAAGCGCCGTAAAACTTTTAAAAACGAACATACTACCACTACTACAAGCACCACCACCATTACTACTACTACTACTACTACTACTAATTTTTCTACTTCTACTACTACTTCTGCAACAACTGATACTACTACCACTACCAAAACCACCACATCATCATCATCATCATCACTACTACTACTACAATCATCACCACCACTCATCACTGCTACTGCAAACGCCACCACAACATCATCATCATCAATACCAGCTATCATCACCACATCAACACTACTGCCACTACCACTACAACCACCATGACATCATCACCACAATTACTACTAAAACCATCATTATACATCATTACCACCGCTGCAACAACCACCACCACCACATTATCATTAATAAAACTTTGATTACAACCACCACCACCACCACCACGTCATCATCACTACCGTCGTTACTACAATTATCTCCACCAGATCATTATCCTACAACTTTTACAACAACCACAACCACCAGATCATCATTACTAATACCACCAGTACAACCACCACCATATCATCACCACACCACTACCACTGCATATCACCAGAACTACAACCACTACTACCACCACATTATCATCACTACCACTACTACCACAACCACCACATCATCATCACTAAAACCACAACTATCACATCATCAATACCAGTACGACTACAACCATCACCGCCACATCAACACTTCTACCACTACGACTACAATCACCACTGCCACTCATCATCCTCTCTACAACCACCACCACCACATCATCATCACTACTGCTACAGCCACCACCATCAACACCACTACCACTGCTATTACTACAACCACCGCCTCCACATCATTATCACTACTTCCAATACAACTACAATCACAAGCACATCATCATCATACCACTACTACTACTACAACTACAACTGCAGTAAACTCCACCTCATCATCACTATAACTACTGCTACATGCACCAACACATCATCTTCACTACAAATACAACCACTGCTACCACATCATCATCACTACAACTACTACTACTACTACTACTACTACTACTACTACTACTACTACTACTACTACTACTACTACTACTACTACTACTAGTACGACTACTACTAGTATGACTGCTACTAGTACGACTACTACTACTACTACTACTACTACTACTACTACTACTACTACTACTACTACTACTACTACTACTACTACTACTACTACGAAAGGAGGTAAGTATTTTCATCGAGGCAGTAATTGCAAATAATAGCGTGCAATATGTGTTTTGATCATCTTTTTTGTGCACCATGAATGATATCAATCAATGTCATATTGTAGGTGTTGAATAGGCCTCTCACAAAATAGTATGTATATAATACTAAGACTAGGCCTCTCACAAAAAATTATGTATATTATACTAAGAACAGGCCTTTTATAAAATGTTATCTATATACTGAGACTAGGTCTCTCACAAAATATGTATGTACTAAGACTTGGCCTCTCACAAATAGTATGTATAACCTAAGACAAGTTCTCTCGCAAAATAGTTTGTATATACTAAGACTACAAACGACTTAGTTGAAACAAACCTTGAAAATCTTGAAAGATAGAAAGCACCAGGATTAGACAAGAATCAACAAAAGTTGAACTAGATGTGAAGAACTGATTTTTTTCCTGCATTTTATAATCTGTTACTTTTTGTTACAGATATTTGACGTCATCAAGCTCCAGGAATCGAGATTGGCCATATGTGGGCGGTAGGGGCGGTGGCCAGCAGGGATGGTGAGGTCATGGAGGATGATTGTGGTATTCAGCGGAGTAATGGGATGGGTTATATTGGAGGGCCCCGGGGATTGTAATGGCAGTGATCAAGATGTTGGAGGAGTTGTTGGTGGCGAGGTGATGATGGGGATGTAGATGGTGGAGCAACAATAGTGACATTGTTGGTGAAGGTGGCATTGTTGGGTGACGGGATGATGGAAATCATGATGGGAGGGTTGTGGTGGTGAAGGGATGATGATGGGAAGTGATGATGATGGCAATGGTTGTGAAGGGAGGTAATGGTGGAGGAAGTGATGATGGTGGTATTGGTGGGGTTGTAGTGATTGTGATGAAGAGATTGTGTTTGTCGAGGAAGGTGGTGGTGGGTGGAAGTTGTGGGGAGGATGAGGATGCTGGAGGTAGATTCAGTGATAAAGTGAAGGTGGTGGTGTGGTTCTGGACTTGGGTTCGAGTTGATTCCAACTGGTTAGGGCCGGGTGAGTTACATTCGTGTTCTTTGTTGACAAGATGATTGTGGTTGGCATTCGCATGGATTTGAAATACAGATAAGTGTGCTTCTACCGGTGGGGGTGTATTTGTTTGTGTTTCATGTCCATACCCAAGTGCAGTAGGCGGGACTGGAGGCCTACAGGAAGCCCGAATGTGTTTGGGCAGAATGTTGATTTACAATTGTCTTGAAGACGGGGATAGGGATGTGATTTGTTTGACTCTTTCTGGATGGGTCACCTTGACCCTGGGTTTGGAACTGTGCCATTTACTGGATCTTTATTGTTGAACCTGCTTCTATCATTTTCGCCAAGCCATGGCTTTCACTTATTACCACTAACCTCACAGCATGGTCTCTTCTATCACAACCCCTATGACTCTACCATTACTTCCCATCATCCCTTCCAAAGCTATCACTTCCCAACACAACCACTGCCATCAGAATCACCTCCCATCATCATCATCTTCACCACCATAGCCCTGCCGGAGTGATTTCCATCATCACGTCACCTGCCTTGCCATTTTCACCATCATTATCACTGCTGCTGCTTCCATCTTCTACATCCCTGCCATCACTTTTATATCAACAATACTTTCTTCATCTTGAGCTCTGCTGGTGCAATCTCTGCCGATCTGACCCTGAAAATTACTCTTAGAACACCATGATCATTTAAAGTGGCTTTATCGTCCCTGCCACCTTGCAAGGCAAGCAAGGCAAGCAAGTCAAGCAAGGCAAGCAAGTCAAGCAAGTCAAGCCATCAATGGTGACTCTTATCACCATTGCCTCTTTCACCATCAATGGTGACTCTCATCACCATTGCCTCTTTCACTATCAATGGTGACTCTTATCACCATTGCCTCTTTCACCATCAATGGTGACTCTTATCACCATTGCCTCTTTCACCATCAATGGTGACTCTTATCACCATTGCCTCTTTCACCATCAATGGTGACTCTTATCACCATTGCCTCTTTCACCATCAATGGTGACTCTTATCACCATTGCCTCTTTCACCATCAATGGTGACTCTTATCACCAATGCCTCTTTCACCATCAATGGTGACTCTTTTCACCATTGCTCCTTTCATCGCGTCCTTTCCAATTTTTTTCAAGCCTATATTATACACTCAAGCACTTAAAGAATTTACTTCACCGTTAATAAGATTTAAATGCCCAATCTTTAACTTCAGATATGGTAACTTTCAGTTGTTTTTGTCATATTTTTTCAAGTTGCAATGTGTCATTTTTCTTTAATCTTAATTTTTTGTTCACAATATTTCATCGACTCACAACATGTCATATGGGGATATCTATTACAATTACCTTGTAGTTGGATAGAAAGATAATTTTTTAAAAGAAAAGTCATCTCATCAAAATTAAAAGAATTTTTTTTCCTGTCTCAGAATTTTCAATGGCCATTTTAATGTTAATGACTCGCGTACTGTATAAAATAGCTTTCATTTTGTATAAAGTTTTGATAAATGTACTTTCATTGCATCCACCATTCACTTTACCTTATTTTATTCTCTTATTCATGTATCATTCATTGCCTATAAGTTTTATTGTCTAATATTTTAAAGTCATATCAATGTCTGGTTTTATTGGAATGTAATTTCAAACTCATTTAATACTTTAACATCATTTATGCAAATATAACAGTAGCTTTTTAAAAACAGAATAATTCATTTATTTAATATTGATTAGCTTGAGTATATTTTTTCTGTACATGTAAATGCTTACTACTTAAAGAAGTGTTTTGTTTCTAGAAACCTCTCTGTTTAAACATTACACAGATCGTCTATAGATATATTCTAATACCCTTTTAATTTCGCGATGCCTAAACACTTTTTATTTATTAGCAATGATACAAAAGTAATAATAGTTTTTCTTAAAAGAAAGGTAAGAGTGATGCACTTATTACAAAATATTAAAAATACGTTAAGTTTTTATAAAACATGGTTTTAATTTATTTCATATTCATCGTTATTCAAATTATAAATTTCTTAGTCAGCCTTAGTAATTTGATAATTTGATATTTTAGTATTTAGTTAGAATGCACATGATGAGAAAATATGTTACATTTTGTTTTTAAAAAACAGGTTCAAAAATGCTTTTGTTATCATTATATACAGAAACTGAAATTCAGGTATTTCGTATTTTTTTGTTGGCATTACCTTACATTAATAGAAAATTCACTTTTTTTGAAAATGTTTATTCTATTTCTTTTATAAATTTTGTGTCAATTTAATGTTTTTTGTTTGAATATGTTTTACAATTATCTTGTGATTGGATAGGCTTTGTCATACATCTTATATTTGTATAAATCGCTCGTTCGACCAATTCTAGAATACGGAAATTACATCTGGAGCCCATAATATAAAGAAAATCTATTAGTATTGAAAGTGTACAGAGGAGAGCTACCAAAAAGATTTATGCAATACAGTATTTATCTTATAAGGAAAGGTTAGAATTTCTTGACTTGCCAAGTTTGAAATATAGAAGATTTCGTGGGGATTTAATTCAGGTTTATAGATTGGTACATGGTCTGGATAGGATAGACTTTTCTGATTTTTTTTTCATATTCTAATATTACTTTTACTAGAGGGGACAAGTTTAAGATTTTTGTCTCTAGATGCAAAACAAACATAAGACAAAACTGGTTCAGTATTCGTATTGTCCAGAAATGGAACAATTTGAAATTTGAAAAAAAGAATGCAAAATCTATAGATTATTTCAAGGTGTTAGTAGACAGGGAATTATATGATGGGAGATTTATGTATGACGAATAATACTTTTTTGCACTACTGTTGACAGGGCTTTCAGTCTTGTATGTATATATTATGCGCGGGTGGTTGGATGGGAGCATCACCCTTGAATCATATACCTATGATGTTCGCATGGGTGTACGATCCGATAGTGATGTCGTTTCTTCTTCTCTTTACTAGCCTATCCTGCTTCTTTGGTTTGTGATTGTATTTTTGACAGGGGATATTTTTTTTTTCTGTAAATCTTCTGCCTGTTTGTTCTTGGTTATTTATAATTTAGCTTATGATATCTTTAGGTTATGATTTTGATTTACATTTGTACTATTTTTGTTAGATTGCTTGTTTTTTTGTTTCAGCGGTCTCTCATATAACCTCAATTGTGTTGGAAGAGACCTAAAGCAACAAACAAACAAAAAAAATATATATTATGCATTGTTATATTATTATGGTTATCTTCTATATGCGTGTGTGTGTGTGTGGGTGTGTGTGCTTTGCATGTCACGGTTAAAGATATATGTTTGTACACCACATTTGCATGAGTACATTTAGGTTGAAATATTATCTTTACCAGTATATCATTATTGTAATCTTTAATCAATATATTTATGGCATTACTATTAATATTAAGGGCATTCAAGCGATTTTATCCTATTTTGCCCTATACCATATGTTATGTTATGTTATACATATAGTGAAATCGTCTCATCAACCTTGCACTTTAATAATAATGCATCTACCATTCATTTCTCCTATCATTATACAGTTTGATATCTTATTCACACAAAATTACGTCACAATATCATCATGTTCTTGTACATATTTTATTATCTCGTGCTTTATAATCATATCATATATGTTGAGTTTCAATGGAATGTAATTTTGAATTTGTTTTATACTTTATGGCAGTTGTGCAAATATGACATAAGCGATTCACAAAAGGAATAGATACTCCATTTATTTAATATTGAAATATTTTTGTATAATGTTAATACTTAATGCTAAGAGAAGAAATTATTGTTAATATAAAAATTATACTCTTTTATCTGAGAAAGAAATAACAAGCTCAACAATTTTACACAAATCCGTTATTTACATTATCGTTGTAAAAATATATTCTCATATATAGATTTGATCTTCTAATATTTTTTTTGATCCATCAATTTTCAAACGATAAATTTCTCAGCCAGCCATTATTACTAAATAAACATCAGAGAGAGAGAGAGAGAGAGAGGAGAGAGAGAGAGAGAGAGAGAGAGAGAGAGAGAGAGAGAAAATGTATATTCACACTTTTCATTCCAAATTAATATTGGCTATATGACAAGTGGGGTCTAGAATTTAGCTTGAATAAGTTAAGAATTAAAAATAAAATGATCCATTGTTTTCGAATATATGATGTCATGGCCAAGTAGTCATTATATAAATAAGCAAGTATTTGGTTGTATTTATTTGAAATCAACATGTAGTTTACCTTCCTTTTTTCTTCAAATAATGAACATCTCAGTCGCCCAATCATTAATTGGTAAAATAGAGTAGTTTAGAAGTAACATATATTGCCAGTTAGACTGTGCGTTTCTTTGCTCATTGCCAAGGAAGAAATATATCATTCTGTAAGGAAATGGGCCAAAAGTATTTTTTATCTTTTTTACTTGTTTAAATATTAATACAATGTTGAATTAAGCAAAGTCATACATGGAATTTAAACAAAATGAAATTCATTGTAATTGGATATGGCATTTTATTTGGCATCTTTTAAAGAAATCATCATGTTCTAATGATTTGTAATAACCATTAAATGTTTATTGCTCGCATAAATTATAAGATGCTACCACTTTCTAACATAGATTTTTGAATCGTGATATTTAATGACATTGTTTATAGTTTTGATGAGTTTATAATAATGTATTTATGACATACATATGTAATCTCATTGTATATAGAAAATCCACATATACTTGTGGGGCTGTATTTTATATTGTTTTTTTTTTACAATTGATCTAATTTTATTTCCATACTGTCTGGTGACCTGCCACTCAAAACTTTCATAATTCTCAATTATATCGGCTCAGACCACTCAGAGAAAATGTTTTAATTTTTGAATCACATTCTTGGCTTGTTAAATTTGATATTATCACACGGTTTAGATATTTTTATTCTTCTTCTTCTTCTTCTTCTTCTTCTTCTTCTTCTTCTTCTTCTTCTCTTCTTCTTCTTCTTCTTCTTCTTCTTCTTCTCTTCTCTTCTTCTTCTTCT
>NC_088361.1:77394537-77404537 GCF_034508935.2 Berghia stephanieae
ATCATCTTCACTTCTTTTCTAATTAATTTTTATCATTTATTGCTTTTATGCATCTTTTTTTCTCTTCTTCATTTTTCTTCTTTTTTCTTCTTATTTCTTTTATCATTTTTTCTCCTCTATTTTCTTTCCTCTTTTGATTCTTTTTTCTATGCCTCCTCTCTTTTTCATTCGTACTTATTTTTATTCTTTTTTCATTTTATCTCTTTGATTCTTTTTTTAATGCTTGACTTTTTTCCGCAATCATTCATAGATTATGTCTTTCTTTCGCCTATCTAATTTTTTTTCTTCTTCTGATCTCTGCCTTGTTTAATTTAAATTGAAATTGCAAATATTCAGATTATTATTTTACATAAATATCTGATAGATTTTATGTTAGATCAAATTCAACATCTACTTTTCTTCTGTATATTTGTACCACAATGTTATACACACTTTTAGATTTAGAAAATGCTCACCCTATTAATTGTGAAAGCGTGTAATACGCTCATGTTTGGAAATAGTACTCATGAATTTTAAGCTTACCCGTACTAGACATGTTTTTCCTATATTATTTGTGAAATATTTGTTTCTAGCTATTCTGTAGAATCATATTACAATGTTATCTTTTGTCAATTTGGAATATGACTTTACTACCCATTTATGGCTTGATAAACATAGGTATGGCTTTTTAGATAATAGCAAAATGAGGATTCTTATCCGGATCTTTATTGAATCTGTTGCAAGCGCCGTACAACCCTTAAAATGAAAAAACAATTATGGAATCTGAAGCTCTAGCTGAATGCAGCTACTGGACTCTGAGTTGTCGACTATGATTATGTTATAACTATTCAACATTCTATCTGTATTTATATTCTTTTTTTTTTTTTTTGGTCATGTTATGACACAAATCGGTGACTTGTCAACTCAAAACATTAATAGATATAAAAATTTTGATGCCGTAAATAATAAATTAACAAAAAACAATTATTACCAAACATGTTGTATGAATTAAAAGTTGAATATTTTCTTGGCTGAAGCACTGGGGTATAAGTACTGGCTTCCAATATTTTGATATGTCAATCTTATTACAAACCACTCTCTATTGAGATTTTATGGATTCAAAGGGATCCTATATTTGATCTTAATACATTTCTCCATACCAGCGTTGACATTTTAAAAGTCGTCTTGAGGAACCTTTGTCAACTTCTTAATTTGCCTTCGTTTATTGTTGCCATTTTTTCATACTATTGATGTACATGAGTACGGATGCTGTATTAAAATTGAGAACTCAACATTGTTTTCTTAGATTTGAATTTAAAGATTCACGTGTTCAATTTTTCATTCTTGAATTCTTTAGGATGGGGAAAGAGGGGGGGGGGGGGGGGGGGGGGGGGAGGGAATTGTGCTTCTCCAGCTGACTGTTGTGTTCCACGTCCGTTCTCATCTTTCCTATTTCTTTATTTTTCCCCGGATGGGGTCTTCTGACCTCCCATGGTGGAAAGAGAGGTCACTCACTGTGTCTTTTATCTCTTATCTCTTTCCCTTTCCATGTTGCTCTCTCATGGTGAACAGGTCACTTGCTGTGTCTTCTATCCCCTTTACATATATTTTTTATGAGTTGCTTTCTGTCCTTGCCTTTGTCTTGGAATGGGTTTACTTGGTTCTGTCCTGATCCTCTCCGGAATCCTTGGCTGAGAGGGAAATCGTCAAAAGTATGCAAGGATTTTCATTGTAAATCCTCTCTCTTTTATGGACTGATCGTTACATTTTTGTGTTGAAAATATCTTTTAAACATTTGAATGAGACTTTTAGGTACATTGATGGTATGCTTTTGGAATTTCTTGGATACTTTAATTTTTTCACTATCCCATTTCTTTCCTTTTTAAAAATTACTGGCGCTGATATAACCTAAATGTTTTGCAAGCGCCATGAAACCCTTTTTCAGGATTGAGATTGCTTGGTGTTTTTTCCCTGGTTATGAAATATCTGCGTTTCAATTCATTTTGTTCCAAACGCAGACGGCCGATAAATACGAGATTACAAACACCGTCTAATTCCTACTACCAAAGACTGTTTTCACCATTGGATCTGTGGCCTGGCACATAATCCCTTGACGTCAACACACTTTAACTTTAAGACAAATTAAAGCCTTCATGCATGATGCGACGATAACATAAGAATTAAAGAAAAATTGTGACTCAGCACGTCCATCGGGTGATATGTCGAAATTAACAAGATGGAAAAAAAAAAACTCAGTTTAAAGTTTGTCCTTTCTCTTCCCCCCCCCCCCCCCTCTCTCTCTCGCCTCTCTCTCTCTCTCTCTATCTATCTATCTATCTATCTAAAAACATCAGACTTATAAAATATTTTTAAACTTTAGGAAATTAGACTCATTCTTCACAATGAATGCGTTTACTTAAACATTAATGTTGTTATATATATAATTTCATTCATCTAGTCTCTCTAGATTTTATACCAGTTTAAGGCCATTGGTCACAGATATGGCCACATTTTCGATGTCCCGGAGAGAGAAAAGGGGGGGGGGGGGGGGGGGGGGGGGGAGGGGTAAACTTAAAACGGAGAATAAGCTCTTTTATATTATCAAAAACAGAATGACATCATATTTACGTCCGCTTAAAATATAATAATCCATGTTCGATATCCGATCATTGACATGCTGTTACCTTATCTCTTCTTATCAAACTGATGCATAAAATTTAAAAATAGAAATGCATATTATATATATATATATATATATATATATATATATATATATATATATATATATATATATATATATATATATATATATATATATATATATATATATATATATATATATATATATATATATATAATATATTCTTTGACGCTTATGTCAGAAATAGTAATATCATCATATTATATACATAACATGCAATTTTGTTATAGTAAAGTTACATAAAATGAGATAATGAGATTTGCACATCAAATTGCCTCCCTCTTTCCTTTCTAAGGGTAAAAATCTTGTCCTTTCTCTTCCCCCCCCCCCCCCTCTCTCTCTCTCTCTCTCTCTCTCTCTCTCTCTCTCGCCTCTCTCTCTCTCTCTCTCTCTCTCTCTATCTATCTATCTATCTATCTCTCTCCCTATCGCTCTTCCTTCTTATCTATCTTCTCTGTATGTGAGGAATAACTATCGATGCTGTGAGTTTGTCCAAAATGCTCAAAACACCCACCAGCAGGACACAACACACCAATACACAAAACCACATGCAATCCCGAACGCCCAAAGTCCGATCGCTAGAATTCAATGTGAACCATTCATAAAAAGCGGTCGGCCATCAACAACTATAGATAGTATGCAGATGACGTCACTCAGGCCTTTGTTATTGTTTTTGCCATCCGCGTTTGTGAGTTCTCACTAAACTGTATTAACCTGACTATAAACGTTCATGGTTACACAGAGTTTGTGTGTTGGTCCGTTATACTTCCGGATGGCAATGTTGTGAACTCCTTGGCCAAGCGCATTCTATCTATAGATAGTATGCGCTTGGCTAAGAAGCTCATAACATTGCCATCCGGAAGTATAACGGACCAACACACAAAACTGTGTGTATCCATGAACGTTTATAGTCAGGTTAATACAGTTCAATGAGCATTACTCACAAACGCGGATGGCAAAAAACAATAACAAAGACTTGAGTGACGTCATCTTCGAACTATCTAGAAGGAGCTGAGTTACTTCAAGTTTGTTTCTCCCATATGAAACTAAGCTTCAAATATCAATATTATTACTATATACTCTAAATATATTTTGAGTCATAATCATACTCTGTTATGTCATAATAACATGAGTGTATGTAAACACACACACACACACACACACACACACTCATGCACATAAACACACCAATGAACAATTTCCACTTGTTCACTCTCTCTCTCTCTCATTCTCTCTCTCCCCCTCCCCCCCCTCTCTCTCTCTCTCTCTCTCTCTATCTCTCACACACAAAAACAAACACGGACACACACGCACACACACACACACACACACACAGACACATGCATACACGCACGCACAGAGAGTTCCTGTCATCACATGTATTTGTTTATCAATACCAGCAATCATATCAGCATCATATCACTAATTTTTGGAAAGCGCATTGAGCATGGAAATCCGTGGAATATAAATGGGCATGTAAATATGAATGCTTCTGTTTATAAATACCACAATGGAGAAACAGGTTATCGACGTTAGGCATTGAGAATTGGGGAGATGGTGGTGAGGTGGGGGAGAGGGATGGAGGGTGGGAGTTATTTATGAATATGAATAGAAGTTCGATGACCTTTTTTGATAAGACAAGCGGGGTATATTAGGTTTATCGGGGGTTGGCATCTCATTGCACTCTTCCACACATACGACACGATGGCGATTTGCCAAGGTTTCCAACACTGTTCTATCCTCACCAGAACAATGCTAGAGTTAACAATTAATTACATCTAGCGTGTTTTGGTTGTTTACCACGCCCAATACGCTTCCGCATTCTTTATTTATTCTCGCAAAAAGGCTATTTGGAGGCTCCCCGGTCTTTGTTTCGTACCCGCTGCGCTTCGTGGCCTTGATCAAGTCACCGTGGAGTTATTACGGTCTCCCTCTGCAATTGACCTTAAAGACAAATTTCCCTATAGACTGAATAAATGGAATTTAATTAAATTTTGAAACAAAATGTTAACTTTATAGATAGAACGAAGATGACGTTACTCAGGTCTTTGTTATTGTTTTTTGCCATCCGCATTTATGAGTAATTCTCACTAAACTGTATTAACCAGACTATAAACGACCATGGTTACACACAGTTTTGTGTGTTGTTCCGTTGTACTTCCGGATGGCAATGTTGTGAACTCCATAGCCAAGCGCATACTATCTATACAATGAAAGGTACTTTATGGATGATTTATTGAGTAATGGCACGTTACAGCTTTAACTCACCCAAACCTATAGATTTTTGCTACTTGGCTTAATGTATTAAAAATGAGCATGTACATAGATAGTTTTATTCAACAAACATGAACATACGAAAACCAAAAAAAACAACAAAACATTAGCTACGTCTATAATTTGCCTCAGAAAAATGTAATAAATAGGCATGCGGTAAAAGTAACCCCGGGTAAACGCCGGATATAGTCGGTGTTAGGGTTGAGTGAGTTAAGCCGCGCACTCACTTCCACCTGATTCTCAAAATATACCAACACGAGTCGGTCGGTTTTTCATTCATCTGACAGTTTACATTTATTTTGTCAGACCAAAATTGTGATGATGATAAAAAAACAAAAAAAACAAAGAAAGAAAGAAAGAAAGAAAGGAAGAAGAAGAAGAAGAAGAAGAAGAAGAAGAAGAAGAAGAAGAAGAAGAAGAAGAACAAGAAGAACAAGAAGAACAAGAACAAGAAGAACAAGAACAAGAAGAAAGAGGAGAAGAGGTGACAGAGGAGGAGGAGGAGGAATAAGAAGAAGAGGAGAAGACTCGGGTATAAATAGGTGTAAATGAGTACCTGGCTGTAGAATTTGGTTTTGCATGGCCTTTCTTGGGAATAAATCAGGCATATTCAAGCGTATTAAACATTATAAAGCAGTGACATCTATATGAAGTCCTAGGTCACGGCCCCAACACACACTACTGCCAACCCGCCACCCACCCGCAAAGTCTGACTCGTGGCAAACCGAGTAAAACCCTAGAAAGAGGAGAGCTAGGCTAGGTAAAACTAAAACATGTGTTCTATTTATAAAAAACATCTCTAAACAAATCATTGTTTAATTATTGAACACTTAAAACCAATTTCTAGTTCTAGAAAATAATAATATATATATATATATATATATATATATATATTATATATATATATATATATATATATATATATATATATATATATATATATATATATATACGTAAAAAGGTAAATTAATGTACGTAGAACGGGTGCACATCATGAGGCATGAAAATATGTATTACACTACAAGGTTGGAGAGATAGAGAGATAGAAATAGAGAGAGAGAGAGAGAGAGAGAGAGAGAGAGAGAGAGAGAGAGAGAGAGAGAGAGAGGGAGGGGGGGGGGGGCATATTTTAAGAAGGGAGAGATTTAAAAAATATATCTATATCACATAAATCAAGCACGATACACCATGACATGTGAAATAATCTACAAGGGAAGGAGGGAGAGAGGAAGAGATAGAGGACGGGAGCTAGATAGATAAAGAGAGAGATGAAAATATAGAGGAAGAAGAGAGAGCGAGAGAGAGAGAGGGGGGGGAAAGAGAGAGAGAGAGAGAGAGAGAGAGAGAGAGAGAGAGAGAGAGAGAGAGAGAGAGAGAGAGAGAGAGAGAGAGAGAGAGAGAGAGAGTGAAATGGAAATTTAAGATGTTGGGGGGAGGGGAGGGAATTGTATTTTTAATTGTAATAAATATTTCTTGTCCAAAAAATTTAGTGGTTTAACTCTCTCCTTACCAGCCAATTTCAGGATTTTCCCCAAAACTTCACTCCCAACTAACACTAAAATATATTTTTTATCACTCAAACACAATAGCAGTAAGTTCTTGCGATAGATAATTTCTTGAGCAAAACATGCTATACAACACACTGTTCATTTTCTTTAAATTTTATGATGGACAAGAGAAATTATTTGGATAAGAAAAATGTTGGCTGGATTGTAACGAATGTGACGATTTTCCTATTGTTCTGCCCTAACCAACAAAAGGACAATATCTGGGCTGACCCAGATCCAACCAGTTTTGCGCAATCGACACATTTCGTTTTTTCATTCATAACTCTTTAATTCTATTACATAGTGGAAGGCATCTAACATTAAATAATAGCTAATGATAAATTGCGTTTTTCTGTTAGTCGGCGATTTCATTGACGTAATATGTTGCGTAATATTTTGAGATACTGTTCTTTCTTGGTTAATATCATAGAGAATACAGGACTAGAGACGACAACAGGAAAACGTCATCAAAAGTGGCTAGTGAGAGGTCGAGCGCCGCCATTTTCTTTTATATGAAACCAGGGACGCTGTGCGATTTAATCTCTATATGAATGTCTTTGACTGAGCTCGATTAACCTTGATTTGTGGACGGAAAATAGCAAAAAAGGCCAGGTTTATGATGATAGACCAAATTAGACATATTAAACTACACTTTTACTTGTACATTTAGACTTGGCTCCAATGATCGGGTTTATATTGATAACTTTAAAAAAAAATTATGAATAATTTATAACTCCCTTATTTGTGGGGCGATTTTGTCATTCGTGGTATCAATTTTATTGTAATAAAGTGATAGGAACTTGAGAGTTATTTTTTCTGACGCGAAATTATTACTTTGTAATTTTAGCACTAAGAAAAGTAGTTGGTAAATAAATTTGGGACACCTCTTTGATCTACTGCCACCGTCCATTCGTGTAGAATTGTGAATCTCACCGTCGATGTATTACGCTATTGTTACGCAAGGAATATAACACCTTTTTGAGTAGGCCTAAAAGCTAAAATCTAAAAGTAAAAAATATAATTCTGAGGAATTTGAAAGTCACATTGGTGAAATCAGCTTGAAAAAAGAAGAACATTGGTCCTTATTTCAGAAAAACCGGTTGAAAACCAACTGTTTTACGAATAAATTTGATTTAAAAAATTGCTTTTGTTTATTTTAGCTTTTTTAAGCAACTTTTTTTTTATTTATCGGCCGATTTTCTTGATTTGTATATCATTCTTTATATCTCAATGAGACGAGATCAGTGATATACTTTGTTTGTTTCAAATGTAACTAGAACATAATTTGGCTTCTTTACCTATCAACCGTGCCTAGATAATATATTCAACGTGGTGATTGTGACGCAACTATGCCATGAGCGTCTTCCAGTGTTTCAACGATGGTTCAGTTCATTGTGACGATTGTTTAGCTATGAGTGACCGTAGAAAACGAAAAGGCGACTCCAGGCATCAAAGGGTAGGCTTATATCATCAAAGGATGTCTACATGATTGACATGGCCATATAGGGAACTCATTATCTACTCTCCCATAAAGAATCTGAATACGAGAGGTCGAACGCCGCCATTTTCTTTTTTATGCAACCAGGGACGATTAGCCACTAAAAAGTGGCTGTTGCCTGGTCTACTCCTAGTAGTCTGTGGTTAATACCATGCAAATGACTACCTGTAACCAACAAAAGGACAGTATCTTATACGTCCGTCTCACATACTGTTCATCCATGGTTAACCGCAATGCAAATGCCCGTCCGTTTTCACCAAAAGAACAGTATCTAAGTTGTGAATATAGCAAAATACGACTAACTCGATCGACAAACGTCTCACACGAGTCACGCTTCTCAACGTCTCCCACCAGTCACAAACGCCGTCCAAAACGAAGACATGGCCGTCAGAGGATTACGTCATAATCATGCATAATACTTGACACCTTTTTATTGTGTAAAAACTGAAAGTAATAAATATCATAGTGGAGAATATAAAAACAAAACTGTTGAAATCAACTATTAAAAAGGAGAACATTAGTCTTTGAATCATAAAAATCGGTTGAGAAACAACTGTTTTAAGAGTAAATAAATATCAAATCCGTAAAATCAATCCAAATGTAAAGTCATTTTATCTAAGTAACCATTTTCAATATACGTGGAATATTTCTAAGTCTGTAAAATATAGATTCTTAGTAGGATGTTAGAACTTGCAGCTTACTTAGAAAAGTGCAGCTCATAGTGAAGTAGAATACAGAATGTAGAGTAGAATCTAGCAACACTATGGTTTATCCCCTATTGTAAATCGTTCCCACAATTCTTTCAAGGCACACCTCTTACTAGTTTCGACAGTTCCCTGTCAGTCTACAATCCAACCCCTAAGAGTATGATCAAATCATATTCAAACCTGAAACGTCAAATCCCTACATGTTTATGCCTTTTATGATGTAATATTATTTTGGTACTTACGTCAAAATAACAAAAATCAACTACAATCTGTTGCTTTTATTCCCATATACCAATTGAGACCAATCAACGAAAGTAATTTTCTACTACTAAACACAACGACCAGTCCTTAACTTGAAACATAAAACTGTCCTAAACCCATTAAGTATTGACCATATTTTCATTGAAATCCTAGCGTAGTTAACTTTGTTTGAATATTAATCATGTTTAATGAACAGCAACCGAAAATAAATGCAATCTCTTACAGCTACCCCCATTGTTCTTTCCAACATTGCTCAAGTTTTATAGCCATGTTTTTCTACAAATTATAGCGTAAACATCTTGCATAAGCTTACTCTCTTACACGGTTATTGATGCTATGAGTTTAAGTAAAATGCTCACAACAACCGCCAGCCGGAAATAACGAACCGACACACAAAACTACGAGAAACCTTGAACGTTAAAAGTCTGAAATGTGGGGTAGTTGCTCACATATGTAATGGCTGATGATCGCATAGCGGTGTTTTTGATAGATAGTAATATTATCCTTTGCGTTGTGTTGTAGACGTTAATAATGACGAAAGAGTTCAGGGGCCGATGATGATAACTGAATGTACAACATCAAGACATTCAAATAAAAATCCAGATTCCAAGTTTCATTTCTTACAGCTCTATTGGTTGTGATAATTCCGAAATCCAAATCAAATAGCATGGTCATAATTCAATCGGTTTCATAATTCCAAATCCAAATCAAATTGCATGGTCATAGTTCAATCAGCTTCATAAATTCCAAATCCGTAAAATCAATCCAAATGTAAATTCATTTTGCCTAAGTAACCATTTTTAATATACGTGGAATAATTCTAAGTCCGTAATATAAACATTCTTAGTAGGACGCTAGGAAAGTGCAGCTCATCGTAAAGTAGAATGCAGAATCCCGTTTTCCCTCGAAACATCCTCTTTTATCCCTATCAAAATTTTACCCACAGTTCCATTGTTTCCACACCCCCTTGCAGTTTCGACAGTTCCCTGTCAGTCTACAATCCAACCCCTAAGAGTAAGACCAAATCATAATC
>NC_088361.1:77409537-77434537 GCF_034508935.2 Berghia stephanieae
CCTAACCTCTGAAGACAAAATTAAAAAGAGAGGAAATCAAACTAAGTACTGGTTTCCAATATTTTGATATGTCAATCTTATTACAAACCACTCTCTATTGAGATTTTATAGATTCAAAGGGATCCTATATTTGATCTTAATACATTTCTCCATACCGGCGTTGACATTTTAAAAGTCGTCTTGAGGAACCTTTGTCAACTTTTTAATTTGCCTTCGTTTATTGTTGCAATTTTTTATAAGAAATTGTTTTATTATAATTGTAGTTCATGTTTATTTATTTTTGGTTGTCATATACTGCATTCATTTTCAAATTTAAAATAATTTTCTGACTGAGATTTATTTTGTTGATTAATTTTTTAAAGCAAATCCTTGTTGGATGGAGCCTTCCAAATAGCTTGTCAGAACTCTTCTGGTTTTTTGTTACTGAGCCATACGTCCTGTATTTGTGGTTGTTCTCTCTATCCAGTCTGTTATGTCTTGAGACCACCTACCTCTGCTGACTGTTGTGTTCTACATCGGTTCACACACATGTAATCATTCTATCGTATTGCTACATTTGTCCTTTTCATGCGGTTTTGTATCCTACTTCGGGTTGGGTATTTTGATCCCTTTATCCCATATTGTATTCTGTCCTTGACCTTCAATGGCATTGTTCGGTTTTGTCCCTAGCCCTGTTTGGGATCCTGTTGTAAAAAAACAGTCAAATATATTAGTTCCCTCTCTGGGAGATATTCTTCCTTCTAAATTTGTTTGTTATATACTGTTCTATATATTTAAAAAAATTTTAATGCACGTATATTCTGTAAAATTTGAAAATATCCATCTTCAAAGGATCCTGAGCTTGTGTCTGTAGGACTTTAGGTGGTCTCAAATCAAACACACAGAATGCTTCTGAATCTCTTTCTGTTCCTTGTTTGAACTAATCCTCTTTGTCTTTTTCATTTATTTTTTTTTTTTTTTGGAGTGCTTTACTCTTATTTCTGGGGGTCCTGATAGCTCAGTTGGTAGAGCACTCGCTTCAAACTCCCACCTGCCACACAGCAGTGATTGGGTAGCTGGGTCTGTTCGATTTGATGTCCGATAGATTAGTGTCCTATCCAAAGGACAGCAAGCAATTGCTATTGTCCTTTTTATGCTATGGAAGCGGGGATAAACTCCGGCTCTGTAGGACTTCTACTTATTCCCTTTTCCGTCTTTCTATTGGCGCTTAAAAGACCTATATTTGTTACAAGCGCCGTACAATTGCCAAAAACTAATTGGGAAATTCATCTTCTCCTGCTGGCTGTTGCATTCTATATCTGTTCACACACAGTTATAGTTTTTGAGAGATGTTATTTTTTCCATGTAAACTGTTATGCACTGTTATATTTGTTGTTTTGAATATATAATGTATGCATTTGAGTGTTTTCATCTTTGTGGTATCCTGTACTTGTGTCGTGATGAGGCTTTTAGATCACCTCAAATTACACAGATTGTGTACTCTTGGCATCTTCATCTGTTCTTTATTTGAACTATTCTCCCTGGTGTTACTTTTTCTCGTGTGATTTCAAATGGACATAGAATTTGATATCCCATTTATTTCTTTCGTTCATTTCCCCCCCCCCCCCCCTGGTCTTGGCGGGATCCTTATCTATACAGTACCTCTTTTGAGATATGTTTTTTTTTCTTGTAAATCTCTCTCTGAACAAGTGTGTATGAAAGAAAAATACACATCTCGACAAGGTATTTTGATTTGTAAAACTCTGTAACTTTTCTGCTGTATTGCAAGTACTGTATTCCAAATCTAATTGTCCTTTTCTATACAGTATTTTCGTCCTTGCCATAGACGCTGACATGAGTGTTTAAGTCTGACAAACAAAACAAATTTCATTTCGCTTTGTGACCTTGTTCTGGAATGAGACCATTTGGGTAGGCAAAATATCTCGACTTGATGGAGAACTGGGTATGAACACGTTATTTTTAGTTCTTGGTAAATTTTATGTTGCTTTTTGAGATTACGCCTATTCAAAGGCTGTTAATTTTTTCTCAAAAAAGCCTTTCTTGTCCTGTCTGATTTGATTTTTTTACTACAATCTTGTAAGCATTTTTTGTTGATAGCTTTGCAATAATATTAGATGACGTAATCCGTGTATTCTCTCAGAACCATTGGTTTGTAAGATATGTTTACTCAATTTTAAATTTCTATAACTGTAATGTATGTTTTGAAGAGAATAGATTTGTTTTAATGATATTTGCTTACTTTTCTGTTTTAACATGAAAAAAAGACACGTGTTACAATTCCTGTTGTGGTCACAAAATTTTGTGTACAGGTCCCAATCCTTAATAATGCAGAGACATTTCAGGAGGGAAATTGTGAAACTACACTGTACCGTTAAAATATTTAAATAAATTAAGAAATGAATTTAATGAATACTTGCATTGTACATATTATTATACAGATTTATTCATTATGAAAGATATTGGTCTGACAATGTTGTATTGTTACCCATATTTGCAATCCAAGCAACATTTTACTATTGATGTACATTAGTATGAATGCTGTATTAAAATTGAGAACTCAACATTGTGTTCTTAGACTTGAATTTAAAGATTTACGTGTTCAATTTTTCATTCTTGAATTCTTTAGGATGGGGAAAAGGGGGGGGGGGGGTAAGGAGAATTGTGCTTCTCCAGCTGACTGTTGTGTTCCACGTCCGTTCTCATCTTTCCTATTTCTTTATTTTCCCCCGGATGGGGTCTTCTGACCTCCCATGGTGGAAAGAGAGGTCACTCACTGTGTCTTTTTATCTCTTTCCCTTTCCATGTTGCTCTCTCATGATGACCAGGTCACTTGCTGTGTCTTCTATCCCCCTATACATATATGTTTTATGAGTTGCTTTCTGTCTTTGCCTTTGTCTTGGATTGGGTTCACTTGGTTCTGACCTGATCCTTTCCGGAATCCTTGGTTGAGAGGGAGATAGTCAAAAGTATGCAAGGATTTTCATTGTCAATCATCTCTCTTTTATGGACTGATCGTTAAATTTTTGTAATGAAAATATCTTTTAAACATTTGAATGAGAATTTTAGATACATTGATGGTTTGCTTTTTGGAATTTCTTGAATACTTTAATTTTTTTACTATCCCATTTCTTTCCTTTTTTTTATTACTGGCGCTGATATAACCTAAATGTTTTGCAAGCGCCATGATGCGATATGATGGTGTATACATCTCCTGATAATTTGCATAAGACATCTTTTTTCCTTTAATATTCATTGTGTTAACCAGTAAAACTCTGAAAAAACCATGAGTTCAAAAATTTGGCCAGATAACTGGTCCTTCAAATATTGATCGATTTAAATGAATTCTTTTGGCAAAAACTCTCAAACCTGGGACCTCACATGGGTCCTTTAAATCGATCAATATGTGAAGGAAGAGTTTTCTGGTCAAATTTTTAAAAGCATGTTTTACTAGAGGTAGCAAGTTAATTGGTTAACAAAATACCATAGGAACCATCAGTTCAACGAGCAAAATGTAACTACTACGATCAGAACAATCGGATTCATTTTTAGACATATCAGCTGGTAAAATAAATAAAGTTCAATCTGTGTGCTCAACTGTTTTGAAATAAATGAAGTAACAAAATTCGACTTTTGCCTTTTGATCAAAGGTAAAATCAATAAGGACAATACAATGCTGATTTGTATTTTCAAATTATTCAATTAAAAAAAAAAATCAAATAACAACAACAAAAAGAAAAAGAAAAGAAAAAAAAACATTAAACGTTCAAAGCATGACATCTACTATATATATATATATATATATATATATATATATATATATATATATATATATATATATATATATATATATATATTGTTGTCGTTTTACAGTCGTCCGAGATGTAAAACATCATTCACTAACGCACTCATACGAATATCAAACGGAAACATACTTTCACTTCGCTATTCATTTCAAAATGTTTGTTTAAAGATATTTAGAAGTTAACCACATTTTGATTGGTTGACAGAGTAAAAGAAAAATTTTCCGAAAGCGAGTGTCATACCACTAGACCAGATAGAGCACAGAATTTAAAGAACATTTGTTTGTATAGAATGTACTTGTTGCTTTACTTTTTGAAGATGAAAACCTATTGTTGTGTTGGGTGGGTGTGAAGCTTTGAGGACAATTCTGAAAATGGCTATTTATGACAGAGAGAGAGAGAGTTAAGCAATTAAATAGCCTCAATTAAAATTTAAACTGGTCATCAGAATCATAGAAATATTATTTCATAGCATGGTTGATGGCTAACAATTAAGTTTAAGAATGGGACAATTGGTGGGGAGACAGATTGTTTGGGGTTCCGATAGTGAAATCAATAAGTGATTAAAAAAAAACAAACCAAACTCGAGTATGTAGAGAGCACAATACCCACCAAAGGTACTCAAAGCGCTTTGCAAGGGGTCCCCAGAAAAACAGCAACACTTAACATGCAGGACGAAACAAGACGCCTATTAAGCGATGTTACATTTTATTTTCAGAAAAAGACAACGCTGTTAATAGCCAGGTAATCATTTTACACCTGAGTACGTTAACAGAATGCGAGTGAAGAGCCTTTTCCCATTACTCAACCATGCGCTGCTCGGAGCATGACTCGAACCCTGGACCTTCCGGTCTGCAGGCGAGCGTCATACCTCTGGACCACATTGCCCTGCCAAAAAATAAATAAGGTGCTCGCCACACGAGCAAATGGATTGTTTCCGATTTTGGGAGCTAGTCGATTTTTTTCCTTCCTCTGACTCCGCTGTCCACCCAGCCCTGATTGGGCTCTGTCAGTGCATGTCAAGCGTGTCGGGATGTTCTATGAGATGAATTATGATACTATCAAAAAGATGGCAAACAATTGTTGCTCTCCATTTTAAGATATAGAAACGGCTGTATTCAATAATGAAGAGCTATAGTATAAGTGGCATACTTCCTCAAAGCCGTCTTACGTCGGAATGACCTAGGTGCTGACAATTGAATCCACAATTAACCCACTCCTTTGTGTACATCATAAAATTTTAAGAAACATCTTTGATATATTGATAAGACCATAAATGCTAGTTTGTAAACCTTGTTTTTGTATGTTCTCATTTATTTTGAGTTTGAGTGTAAAGAATCGAGTTTTACGTTGAGTAGATATGACATTTCGGGAAAAATCCGTAAATGGTTGAAATATATAGCTATATTGAATTTAAGGACAATTAACACAGTCCCGTATGTGGTGCAAAAGACTAGACTTACAAATTGTTAATCGTTTTAACGTTGTTTAATTCTTAGCATGTAGTTCACCCCGCATAAAACAGTTTGAGGTGGTATGCCATAAAAAGAGGTGTATATGTTTGGGTAACATATAAATTGTTGCGAATTCACACATTCTACATTCATCCCCTCCAAAAAAAAAAAACAAACTATTTTGTTCGAAGATTTAAGACATGCTTATAGTTATCCTTATTAACCTAGATTTTCAAAATTGTGAAATGAGACAAGGAGGAACGTGAGAAATCATATCATCTGATTCCCAGGATAGTGTTCACAATATTAGAAAGGTGAGTAATCATTTGAAATTCTGAGTAAAATTATCAGAGAAGGAAGAAAATACTAAAATACTAATATTAACACAGCAGGGTGTAGCCGAAGGCATATGCTTGCTTTCAAGTACCGAAACGAAGCTTTTAATTCTTAAAAAGTGACGACCATATTGTCTGACCGTCCCATTATGCATTCTGGCAGAAGCTTCCTGTGGACAAAGTGATAATGATAATGGCCGCCTCTCAGCATGCTATGAGATTAGAAAATGGCGTTTAGTTGGTTGGTTTGGATTATACGGTGCATAACTGGCCATTAAAGGAATACCCTTAATGTATGTTTTCTTTATGATTCTGTCATCAATGATTAATATTCAAGTAAACACAAAATGTCAGCAATGCAATAAAGAAAGCATTGTGAAATGTATTATACATGGCTTAGATATATGTTTAGATTCATGATATAAGACATGTATAGAGATGTACATTTTAAAAGCCCATTTCAAAGACCATGCCATATCTATTGCGTTTCACAATGCTTTATAAAGCACTCCCGTATCATGTAGATCAAATTTGCCATATCACACAGTACAAGACATCTGTTAGGCGCCATTCTTATATTAGCACATTTGGAACTCTATGTATTATAGCTAGCTACTAATTTATACCTGTTCACTAGGGTAATTTATGTGAAAAGCCTTACCCAATGATGCAATAATTGTCACCATATGTTTACTCATCAGACTAAACATCACTGGGTTTTGATTCAAAACAAGACACCTTATAACAGAGATATCGATGCGACATTATATTTTTTTCATTATCTCAAATAGCATCGTTTTATGACTTCCATGCAACAGTGCGAAGACTATCCCGGTTCCTATTGTCTGAAAGGAATTGTAACAATCGTCTGCCATCCTCTTGGAATGATATTAGACAATCACGTAGGTCTTAAAATGAGGTCTTAGTGAGATCAAGCTTCCCGACCTGTCCCGGGTTAAAGACATACTGAATAATCAGGGGAGAAAATCCTTCTTAACTTTGTGTTCAGTCGTAACTGATGCATACAAACAGGCCTTTGAATAACGGGGATATAATTTATATCCATTATATTCCAAATTAAAGGTAGCTAAAAATATGAATATTTCTTTGAGAGTATTTTGTTCTATATTCTTTTCAAAATTAAACTTCTGCATTTATATTGCTCAATATTTTTAAGCGCTTTGCAAAGAGTCCCTAGACAACAGCAACACTTAACATGTAGGACGAGACATAACCTTGTTAGGCGATATGTATTACAATTAATTTCGGACATAGACAACGCTGTTAACGATCAAGTACTCATTGTACACCTGAGTACGGTGAAAGAATGTAAGTAAAGAGCCTTTTCCAAGGACTCAACTATACGTCGCTCAAAACCTTTGAACTTCCGATCCGAAGGCGAATGTCATACCACAAGACCACATAGCCGCACTCAGGTGCAACTCATAACTCACATCTAAAATTACAGAGTCAAAATTATCTATTCGAAATTGTGACTAGTCTCAAAGTAGTCTTCTATTGTCAGGGTGGATCTGGCCACTAACGTCGAATTGTAAGTTTAATTTACAAAATTTGTGAATCGACACCCCAAAACGGTATTATGTCAGGGTGATTTAGATGTTAGAAATTGGTTTTATAGTTTTTAGAATAAAATATGAAAGATTGTTTAATCTGATGTGTTTTACTCGACGTGCACTTATTTGCAGATCTGATAACCCAATTCATTATGGGCTCATTGTTGTAATGGAAATCTCAACAAATGACACAAAATATTGTCCATTACAACAGTGTTAAACTAGGCCCATAATTGCATTCGGATGTCAAACTTGCCTATACATACACATCAGTTTTATTTAATACAATATAATATGTATTTTTTTTTAAGTGACAAAATTTAAATCAATCATTTCTGGTGACTTTAAAAATCACTTTTGAAACCTGGTTCAAGCGACACAACACGGTGTTGAGAGGGAAGGTCACATTTCTTTATTTTTTTCAATTTCGATATAATTCCACATTGACACGCTGAGTTATACATAATGACTTCACTACTTGCACGTGTTATTTCGATCCAACCAAGATTAAAATGCTTTCCAATCACTATAAGATTTACTTTGGGCCAGTATCATCATTAAAATCGGGATTACCAATATTAATGGCCTACGAGCAAATTGAAGGATGATAATGAATCATGCCTGTGGCACTGGACCTTTTCTGTATTTTTTTTATGGGGCTGGAAGGAGGGGGGGGGGGCAATAAACAATAACCCACTTCCTCAATACGGTTTTATGGCTGGTTGATTCAAATGCTAAAAATTTAATATAATATTCATAGTCAAAATTATAAGATTTGAGTTAAGTTAATATGCTTTATTACCGCATATGACTTAAATTCTTCAACATGCAGAAAACTTTAAGTCCATGTATTTCTACCATTTTAACTTAAAATTCATTTTTCGCAAGCAAGTACATTCCGACATAATACTCTATTGATGGGATAGGTATCAGCTGACACAAATAATATTTTTCTTTTAAACAAAAGGTGAGAAAAGCTAATAAACAATAATATATACCTGTAAGTTTATAAAACGATTTTCATTTATGAGGAAGAAGACAGTTAATGTAGGCAGGAGAATTCGTTTAACATAATATTGGTTGACGTGAGGAAAAAGGAAATTCTCAATCTCTTTCCAGTTTCCAAATCCTATACAAAAAGCAGCATGACGAATCGTCCGTCCGACGAGGTGTTCCCAAAGTTCAGGGCAATTCGAAAGCAGGACAGGGACAATTCCAAAACCTTTATCTAAATCCATATGACTTCACTTCCAATATCCAATGGTCTGTAAGAACCCTGCCGACTTTTATGTGTTTTGCTTGTCTTGATTCTATCAGAAAACTAATAAATCCCGATTCTGAAATGGGGCATAACAAAAGCCTTTATGTTCACATTCTAAAACCTACGGAGTCCTTCACACGACCATGTAAAATCTATATATATATATATATATATATATATATATATATTATATATATATATATATATATATATATTTTTTTTTTTTTTAATATTTTTTTTTCATATATGGGTATATTACTCGTATATAGTTTTTTAATTCATAAACATTTTCACGGACTTAGAATATCAATATACAATAAAAACTATATTGTAATTCCTCAAGTATAGATATAGTCACTAATACTTTATTTGCATAGGTTTGTATTTTGGAACTTAAGGTCATGATAACAATACTGGGACTATCAAAGATTATTGAATAAAGATTGGTGTCCAAGAATATCTTTTTTTAAACGAAAAAAACCCTTTGTTACAGCCAATAGCCATAAAATGTGCTCAAAGCGTGTTACAAGAGCTACGATGCCTACCACAATTAAAACTTAGGACGAGACCTGACACCTGTAAGGCGCTATTACAAAACAATTCAACATGGACAACGGCATTAGCATCCGAGAGAGCGTGAGTAAAGAGCCTTTTCCAAGGACTCAAATTGCCTAGCTCTCAGCTGGACTCGAACAGGAACCTAAAAGTCCGTAGACGAGTACTTTACCCCAAAATCACAAAGCCGTACAATCAGTTCAAACGAAGATCATATAAATGGATCACAAGATCAGTTTATTAATGCATCTTGTCTCAAATATTGGAGACCTGCCTACTTGAAAATTTAAAGATTCGTAATTGATAGGAGAAAAAAATTCTAGTTGGTATAAGTTAACTTTGAAAAGTCAACAATTTACCCTCACAAGGATTAAAGAACACTTCAAAATACTTAGAATAATGTAGTCTGGCATCTACTTTCATTTTCAATGCTTTTTAATCATTTACAGATGAACATGAAGTTCTGAAATTGGAGCCAAAATTTCGTAATTCTATGAATTTCATTCACGTAATAGTAGGCAATCAGTGCTTTTCTACGAAACCCGACGAACCACGACGAAACCTGACAATATCCGACAAAGTTATGGGAACTAGGCAACAGTGGGGGGGGGGGGGGGTGATCCTGGGAATCAGGGCGGTGTACACCAGTGGGGAGTGAACCTGGGACTATGTAAAAAGATTAACAATGGGAAATACACCTGGGACTATAGGGAGATGGATACCATTGAAAGTTGAAGCCGCATATGAGAGTTTGATACCAGAGGAGAATGAACCTGACAGTATAGGAGGTGGGCGACAGTGGGGAGTGAACCTGGGACTATGTAAAAAGGATATCAGTGGGAAATATATCTGGGACTAAAGGGAGATGGATACCATTGAAAGTTAAAGCCGGATATGAGAGTTTGGTACCAGAGGAGAATGAACCTGACACTATAGGAGGAGGGCGGCAGTGGGGAGTGAATCTGGGACTATGTAAACAGGATATCATTGGGAAATAAACCTCGGACTAAAGGGAGATGGTTACCATTGGGAGTTGGAGCCGGATATGGGAGTTGGGTACCAGAGGAGAATGAACCTGAAACTATAGGAGGTGGGCGACAGTGGGGAGTGACCCTGGCGTCCACCTCCTATACTGTCAGGTTCATTCTCCTCTAGTACCAAACTCTCATATCCGGCTTCAACTTTCAATGGTATCCATCTCCCTTTAGTCCCAGGTTTATTTCCCACTGACATCCTTTTTACATTTTCCCAGGTTCACTCCCCACTGGTGTCCATCGCCCTGATTCCTAGGTTCATCCCCCACTGTTGCCTAGTTCCCATAACTTTGTCGGATATTGTCAGATTTCATCGTGGTTCGTCGGGTTTCGGCCGGTTTCGAAGAAAAGCATTGATTGCTTTTTTACGAAACCCGCCGAAACCCGCCGATAACCATAGTCTCAGGTTCACTCCCGACTAGTGTACACTTTCCTGAGTCTCGGGTTCACTTCCCACAGTTGTCTACTTCCCATAACTTTGCTGGATATTCGTCGGGTTTCGTCGGGTTTCGGCGGGTTTCGTAAAAAAGACACACCCGTTTTCTTTCTTTATTTATTTTAGAATAATATAGTTTGTTTTGTGTTTTTTAATTATTATAACTGTTCAAATTTAAGTTATCTCTCTCCTTTATTTTAAATATAACTTTTAAACGCATCCTTCCACTCCCGTTCTCCAACTCTCTCTCTCTCTCTCTCTCTCTCTCTCTCTCTCTCTCTCTCTCTCTCTGTCTGCCTGTCTGTCTCTCCTTTTTTATATATCTTAACAGCGGAGGTAGGGGACCACTAATAACACTATTGCCGTCTAGTACTCCTCAATAACCCCCCCTCTCCCCCTATCCCCCTACCTTATTCTTGATATATTATATGGCCCGTTGATCAAGCCTCTGAAGTAGCGTTTTTGCCAATCCGCTGATCAAACCTCTGATGTCAACTTCAGAGATAAGCGCGCCCTCTTATACTTTTGTTTCAAGATGAGCAAACCTCTGATGTTAGTTCAGAGCTTTGATCATCTGGTTTTCATTTCAAGGTAGACGGAGAAGTACTGCGCTATCCTCTGTAAAGTGATCGAAGTCATGTAATGATGTATAACGGGTTTTTGTGGGTTAATAAAATTGTGACCCATCGTCTCCAAGTGGTATTCTGTCGGGATTTTATAGCCACACACATTGGGGTTCGTTTCTCTTCATTATAGTGGGGAACAAATACTATTTCTTGAACTGCAAAAATATCCTACGTTCTTTTGTCTCATCCTTTTATCTTTAAAATCTATTTTCAAGATCCCGTTCATCCCGACATAATACCGTTTTGAGACGGTGGGTAACATTTGTGTTTATAATTGTAACTTGTTTAGTTTGTATTTACAATGTATAGTGTTGTATTTAAATCTATAGGCCTAGCATATAAAAATATTATAATCATTTTGAGCAGCAATAAATAACACAGCGACTGAATAATCAATTTCTAAATTGACACTTTGCGGACGGCGGACAGGAATCAAACCCATTTGCTCCCGGATGCTTCGTTTGTAATCAGTAATCGCAAACGAAAAAAGGGATTGACTGTAAAAATTACCCCGACCACCCGTTCTCCCCATCACTATTTAAAAAAACAAAAAAAAAACAAAACAAAACAACAAAATAAACAAAAAAAAAAAACAAACAAAAAAAAAAAAAAACAACAAAAAACAAAACAAAAAAGAAAACAAAAAACAAAAACAAAAACTGTATCTGTATCTGTATGGTTGGCGCTGAAGAAACAAATGGTCTGGTTGTATTTCAGCGGCGTCCTCATTGGGCGTAGGCCCATGTCAGTCGGGCCTTGAAATCGTTTAGGTGTGGTGCCATGATGACCAGTTCATCCAGCCCATTCCACTCCGATATAGTTCTAATGAAGAAAGAATTTCTTTAGTTTTGTGTTCTTGTCTGTGGGATTTTGAAGCAGTTCGAATTGTTTGTGGCGTATCTGTCAATGGGGTTTTCGGTTATGTGGTTGGCGAAAGTGAGTGCTCGGATTTTTCTTTTGTTTGGACGTGGCGTGAAAAAGGAGTCTGCCTTTATTGATGGTATTTGATCTGTTATTATCTTGAACATGAATGACAGACGGGTTTCTTTTCTTCTTTGTTGGAGACTGATGAGATTTCTTTCTTCTAACATTTTTGTCATGCATCCTGGGGTTCTGCTCTTATAGTTCCCAGTTATGAACCGGGCGCCTTGTCTCTGGACTCTCTCAAGTTTTGGAATATCCTCTTTCAGGTAGGGATCCCAGGCAACTGCTCCGTATTCCAATTGTGATCTCACAAGTGCGAGGTAGGCGTTTTGTTTGCATGACGTTGGGGCGTGGCTAAGATTTCGGCGGAGAAACGCGAGGGTGCAGCTTGCCTTTTGGGTTATTTTGTTAATGTGTTTCCCCCATTTCAAGTCCTTTGAGAAGGTGATGCCAAGGTATGGATGATCGTCGACTTGTTTCAGGACGGTGTTGTTAAATTGTAGGTCTTATTGTACTTTTTAGCTGTTCTGAGGATGTAACATTCGTTTGCGTTAAATTTCATTCCCCAATCATAAGCCAACTGTTCGAGACTATTCAAGTCCTCTTGTAGCAATTTTTGATCGTTTGCAGATTTTATTGGTCGGTATATTAGACAGTCATCGGCGAATAACCTAATCTGAGATTTTACTCGTAGAGGTAGGTCATTGATGAAACAAAGAAATAGTATGGGCCCTAGCACCGTTCCCTGTGGTACTCCTTATATGACTGGACATTCATCCGATGACGTGCCGTCTAGGACTACTTTCATGGTATGTTTTGTGAGGAAATTACAAAGCCATGTGTGTAAAGAGCCACGAATTCCGTAATTTTCTAGTTTCTGCAGGAGTTTTTGGTGGGGCACAGTATCAAATGCTTTGGAAAAGTCGAGGATGCCGATGTTTGCCTGAGTGTTGGCATTCTGGAGTCTCAACTGGTCGTTTACAGTTATTAGGAGTTGGCTTTCACATGAGTATCCTTTGCGAAACCCGTGGCTCAGGTCAGTTAGGATGTCATTGTTCTCAAAGTGGTTCATCATGTTCTTACAGATTATATGTTCTAATAGTTTGGATATTACAGACGTCAGTGAGATTGGACGATAGTTCTCTGCTTTATTTTTGTTGCCTTTTTTGAATACAGGTGCGATGTTTGCCTTCAGCCAGTCATTAGGGAGCATCCCGGTGTCGACCGATTTTTGGAAAATTATGCATAATGAGGGGGCCAAACTCTCAGCACACTTCTTTAGTATTGTGTTGGGGATGTTATCTGGACCTGACGCCTTAGATGGATCGACGTTTTTCAGCAACTTCTCAACTCCTGAGATGTTTATGTTGATATTAGTAAGAGATTGGTCACACCTATGTGATGTCGGTGGGGTGGTTGTATCGTATGGATCATGAGGGGTAAAGACAGATTTAAATTGATCCAAGAGGATCGTTGATTTATCCTTGCCTTTCCACTATTGCCGGAAATCGACAAATAAATTGTATGTGGAACGCGTATTCAGGTCTTATACAGACATTTACAAAGCGTATAAAGATAAATGATCCGAGGATGACATCACAGCTATTGGTCAACCTTCTTTACGCAGCTTTTTGAAAAGAATAACATGGCTTTATTTAAGCCCCCAAAAAAAGAAGACAAATTCGATGAATGCGTCAAACACGTAAGTGGAAATCTTGATGGAATTCTCTTCGCTAAAAATGGGAGTGAAAAGGAAAAGAATAAAGTTCAACGAGCAACAGATACGTTATCGATCTTAATGGATCTACAGGCTGCTTTATTTTCTCCATCGATTCAAGCCTCTGCACTTTACTACTGGACTAAGTTGACAGTTCACAATTTCACGATATTTGATATGGGAAGTTCTAAAGTGAATTGCTATGTTTGGCATAAAGTAGCGGGAGGTCTAACCGCTAACGAGTAGTTGTGTAGTTGCCTCTACAACTACTTATGCGCAAAATTAACAGCTGGTATTTACAACAATATAATAATCTACGGCGATGGATGCACCTATCAAAATAGGAACAAGACGATGTCAAAAATGTTGAGCTTTTTTGCAAGGAAGTATGGCGTCACAGTCAAACAAAAGTATTTAGAGAAAGGACATACTCAGATGGAGTGTGACTCCATACATGCAGCGATTGAAAGACAGTTGACGAAAAATAGCAGACCTTGTGACATTTTCACTCCATCTGACTACATTACAATTATAAAAAAAAAAAACTCTCGCAAGAATGAAGACACGACTCCATACAAGGTACATTACTTGACATATGACTTCTTCCAGTCATTTGATGAAGTAACACCCTTAACGTAAATCAGGCCAGGAAGGATAGTAGGAGACCCAACTGTTACTGACCTAATAGCCCTCCGTTATGAACCATATGGAAATATTCTGTTTAAAATGAACCACCCTGACAGCTGGAATCTGCTTCCCCGATCAAGGAGTGATGGAAGAGCAACTTCTCACGACCACCCAATGCAGCTTTACTCCAGTGAGAGGAAGATCTCTACAGAGAAATACTACCATCTCCAACAGATAAAACCAACTTTGCCAAAAGATGTACATGGATTTTAGGACAATTTGCTACACTGATTGGATTCTTACAAATATCATTGTTCTTGATTTGTAACTAACTTGGTAAATATAATGGAATATCTTTTGTGTTCATAGTTAATTATGCATTTGTTGGATAACGAAGATTGAATTGAACCAATAAATTTAAAGAATAATAAAAATAATGAATAAATCATAAATTGAAAGGAAAGATTTCAAAAAATATTAACCAATAAAAAAAGTGAAAAGACCAAAAACAAAAAAACAAAACAAAAAACAAAATTGATTCCAAGCAAAAACGCCTTGTTCTTATGGTAACAAAAGACCGATGGTGAACATTATTCAATTTTGCTGAAGCTTTGTCTGAGGTCAAAATTTATGATTGCAACAATATTTACAAGTTGTTCTCAATCTACAATGTTTGTTAAAATTTAAAAAAAAGTCACTTTCATCTTTCACAACCCTACACCTTGAACACAGACACCAAGTCAATAAATAATATCTTAATCCCATGTCATGATAACAGGGTATCTTCTTTTATTCCCCTAATTTATAAAATCTTGGTAAAATTTCGTTTGTTTATCACTATTATTATTATTATTATTATTATTATTATTATTATTATTATTATTATTATTATTATTATTATTATTATTATTATCATTCTTCTTCTTCTTCTTCTTCTTCTTCTTCTTCTTCTTCTTCTTCTTATTCTTCTTCTTCTAATTATTATTATTATTATTATTATTATTATTATTATTATTATTATTATTATTATTATTATTATTATTATTATTATCATAAAAAATCATCCGTATTACGACGACGATGATAATAATAATGCTGGTAATAATAATGATGATGATACCAATAATAATAATAATAATAATAATAATAATAATAATAATAATAATAATAATAACATTACTAATAATAATAATAATAATAATAATAATAATAATAATAATAATAATAATAATAATGATAATAATAATAATAATAATAATAATAATGATAATAATAATAATGATAATAATAATAATAATAATAATAATAATAATGATAATAATAATAATAATAATAATAAAATAATAATAATAATAATAATAATAATAATAATAATAATAATAATAATAATAATAATAATAATAATAATAATAATAATAATAATGACACTGGCAACTCGTACAGTTCAATAAAAGTATTAAGAAAAGTATTTAGATTAGAGGATACCGAATAAGTAGCAGCTCTTCTCTATCTCAAAACCCGTTGATCAAACCTAGGAAGTGACATCGGAGGATTGATCGTCATGAAAACGCCGGGCGCGAAATTCTGATGTCTGGGCTCTAATTCATGGAGCGGGACTACGACGATAGTCCTAGGTTAAATCCGCAGTCTCAGACTAAAAGGCGTTGTAAGCTATTCATGAAGGCGGACTACGCGAAGTCTTAGACTAAATGAGGGAATAAACGGGTGAAATTTACACCCGCGATTTAGCAGGCGTAAATATCGTAGTCTGGGACTAAATTTCAAAATCATATGTGCTCTACGCTGGGGGAAGTAATTGTACAGCGATTAGAACAAGGATACCCGACAGTTTTTTATTTTATATTTATTTTTATTTATTTATTTATTTTTTGTTTTGTTTATTTTTTTTTTCGTTTCTTTTCTCGAAGATTCGACAATCGCACATACACTCCTCATCTTGCCCATTCAAAACACTGTCCAGGGATTCCTCCCCCCCCCACAAACACAGTTTCATAGTAACTTCCTCCTCCTCCTCCTCCCTCCTCTCCTCCTCCTCCTCTACTACTTATACTACTATACTACTATACTACTACTACTACTACTACTACTACTACTACTACTACTACAACAACAACAGCAACAACAACTACTACTACTACTACTACTACTACTACTACTACTACTACTACTTCTACTACTACTACTACTACTACTACTACTACTGCTGCTGCTGCTACTTTCACTATTATCATTACTCCTACTTCTACTACTGCAACTACTACTACTACTACTTACTACTATACTATACTATACTACTACTCTAACAACAACACACAACAACAACATACTACTACTACTCTACTACTACACTACTACTACTACTACTACTTCTACTACTACTACTACTACTACTACTACTACTACTACTACTACTACTACTACTACTACTACTACTACTATTACTACTACTACTACTACTACTACTACTACTACTACTACTACTATTACTACTACTACTACTACTACTACTACTACTACTACTACTACTACTACTACTACTACTACTACTGTAGTGTTATGATGACTTTGAAATCATTAGATGACACTGGATTGTTTCAGGGAATAGGATAGCCTTTATTGAAATACAGATAGACCGTTAACTAGAATATTGAAAGTGAAAGTAACCTCAACCAGGAAGTAAACAATAAAACAATAAGTAATGGTTCATTACATAATAATAATAATGACAATATTAAAGTGGTAATGTTACCACTACATCCCCCTTTGTTAACAATTATAAACCACTAATTTTTTCAAGGTTACACATTTAAAGTCTTGCTTGATCTTGAAGTCTTGTAAAGTAATCCAATGGAATATTTCCCTACCTAAACACACTTTGTCTTTAACTTAAACTTAAATGTTGTTATTTGTTTTCTATTAATTGTTCTCAAATGATTCCTTGAATAAACATCGAAATTATGTTTCAAACAAAGTTCTTCATCTTGAGAGTCACGACACTTCTTTTTGAATCCAGGTAAAGTGTTTATTATTTTGTTTTTGTTTCAAACCACTATCCTCTTGGACTTGGAGTATACTTAAAATGTTTATACTTCTACTTCACACCCTACACTAACACAAGTCTGCTAATCAGACTGGTCCCTACCATCTGCTATTCAGATCGGCTCGCTGCTCGAACCATATTGTCCATGTTTTACTTAAAACTAACACTTCCGATAACGGGCCGGACGAACGATGCCTCTCCCATGTCTAGTGACATATGTTGAGGGAGAGGGTTGCGGTGTAGATACAACATTGTTGTTGATGATGTGTGAAGGACTGATTGACGATTCAGCATTGACTGGAGCGTACGGTCTCTCTGTGAAATCATCATCTGAATGTTGCGAAGGAAGTATCTCATTCGGCTTTGGCGACTGTTGTTGGTGTAGCACTTCTGATTCAGTGCCTCGATATCGCAAGTGTTGGCGGTTTCTGCGTTGATAACCAAGTGGCGTTTTGATCAAATATGAACGGTTTTTAGGCGAACCATGAATAACACCATGCTGGTTTTGTGGTTGGATCCACACATGCTGACTGGGCTTCATCGGAAGGAGGGGACGGGCTTTGTGATATTGATCAAAATTTCTCTTTTGGCGCTCTTTCAAGTGTTTGTCCTTTCCCCGAAATTTTTCATAGGCAACACCCACATATTTTTCAGACATAGCGGGTATCTTTGTCCTTAATTTCCGCCCCATCAACAGCTCTGCAGGACTCAAGCCATGTTCAAGTGGAGTAGCCCTGTAATGCAATAGGGAAATGTATGGGTCTTTCGCCTTTTTCAGTAAGTTTTTGATTGTGCGAACAGCACGTTCTGCTTCTCCATTCGATTGTGGATATCGTGGACTGCTGGTGACATGTTTAAATTGGCATAATTTTTCAAATGCTCCAAACTCTGATGACACTAATTGTGGACCGTTGTCGGAAACGACAGTCTCTGGTATCCCATACTTAGCGAAAACAGACTTTGTGTGTTCGATGATTGAAGCTGATGTTGTCGATTTCAGGTACGCAATCTCGATCCACCTTGAGTAGTAATCAACGAATAGTAGGTATGTTGAACTTTTCCATTCGAAAAGGTCCATTCCTATCTTCTGCCAAGGATGTAAAGGCGTTTCGGATGGTTTCAAAGGTTCTGGTGGCAACATTTTATATTTTTCACATACTAAACAGCTTCTAATTTCATTTTCGATATCAGTTGACATTCCTGGCCACCAAACACTTTCCTTTGCCAAGGCCCGGCATTTCACAATTCCCAAGTGACTTTCGTGGAGTTTGCTCAGTATTTCCTTTCTTATTTTCTCAGGAATAACCATTCTAGATTGATATAGTAAAATATCATCATGTGGTGATAACTCCTCTTTTACAGAAAAATATTTCTTTTCATCAACATTCATATTCTTAGATGCAGGCCAGCCTTGTAGGCAATATTGCTTGATGTTCTTCATGATAGAGTCATTTTGTGCATTTCTTATTTCTGTCATTCTATTTTCAGTGGCTGGTAAGTTTTTCATAACAAAATTGACGAACAAATTTACTTCTTTTTCCCTCACTGTTTCATTTTCAAGGTTCTGTTGTGTTAAGGGTGCTCTCGATAAAGCGTCGGCAGTGAATAAATCTTTACCTTTCTTGTATTGTACCGTAAAGGAAAATCTCATCAACCTCATTCTAAATCTTTGTATTCTCGGGGTTAATTCGTCTAATCGTTTTTCATGGAGAAGCGCAACAAGCGGTTTGTGGTCTGTTTCAATTACAAATGTATTCAAACCCACTAAGTAGTCAGAAAAACGTTCACACCCCCAGGTGACTCCGAGAGCCTCTTTTTCCATCTGCGGATATCTTTGTTCTGTTGGAGTCAGAGACCTAGATGCATAAAATACAGGTTTCCAATGGTCGTCAACCTTTTGGAATAAAACAGCTCCAAGTCCATACTTGGAGGCATCTGTTTGTACTTTAGTATCTTTCTTTGAGTTGTAGTGGATGAGAACTGGTGGTTTTGTCAGGTCACCTTTCAGTGTCTCAAAAGCTGTTTTTTGTTTAACATCCCACAGCCTGTCTGTTTTTAATAACTGTCGTAATGGTTCTGTTTTTTCTGCAACGTTGTCAATAAATTTACTGACATGATTTATCATACCCAAAAATCTACGCAATTCTTTGACGTTATTTGGTGTTGGATATTCCTTTATCGCTTTCATTTTCGACGGGTCAATTTCAATTTCGTCACATGTGTCCCAAGAATTTTATTTTATTTTGACTGAACTCGCATTTGTCATTCAAAGTTAATCCGGATTCTTTCAACCGTAACAGAACTTTGTGCAATCTCTCATCATGCTCCTTTTCTGTGGTACCCCCAACTAGAATGTCATCAATTGCACAAACTACACCGGGTATGTCTTTGAGGAGTTGACACATCTCTCTTTGGAAGATCTCAGGACCTGAACTTATTCCGAAGCACAATCGCTTATAACAGTATCTGCCAAAGGGAGTTATAAATGTTGTTAGTTCTTGTAATTCTTCATCAAGCAATAGTTGATGAATCTGCATTACAATCTAGTTTTGACCAAATGGTCTGTCCTGATAACTGGCTTAGAAGTTGATCAGTGCATGGGAGTGGAAAGTTTTCTCTTTTCACCCCTTGATTTAATTTTGTTAAATCCACGCAAATTCTCACTTTATCACTATTGTTCTTGGGTACGACAACAATTGGTGCACACCAGTCTGTTGGTTTTGACACTGGTTTGATGATGTCCATTTTTTCGAGCCTATCTAGCTCTTGGCGCACTTTTTCGTATATAGGTAATGGTATTCGTCTTGGCGTTGACACTGAAAAAGGTGTCACACCCTGTTGCAACTTGATGGTATACTTTCTATCTTTGATACGACCTAATCCCGAGAACAATTCTGGATACTGTTCCCTAATCTCAGAGCCCATTTTGTCTTTTTCAATTTTGTTCACTCTGGCAATCAATTTTAATGCCTCAATTGCAGGTCTACCTAACAGTGGCTCAGTCAAATGTTCAATAACGTAAATGTTTTGCTTTGTTTTTTTTCTTTCCTCTCTTAAATTCTGCAGTAAATTTCCCTTTTACTAGGACTGCTTCTCTTCCAGGTCCAAACAAACGTTTTCTAGTGTCTTTCCTGCTGGCAATACTGTTTCAGGAATGACTGTAACATCAGCACCGGTGTCTAATTTAAAATCAATCACATCTTTCCCAATCAAAATGTCAACACGCCACGGGTTTTCAATATTTTGATTCTCATTTCTTACTGCACCAAGAAAATTTCCATCTTCTGAATCTGAATCTGAATCATCATAGTTCACATTATTAACATAGTTTCTCTGTCGTGGGGCATTTTTGTAATGGGTTTTCGTTTGACCGAATTTGGTGCGACACATTTTCTCAAAGTGCCCAATCCGTTCACACTTATGGCATTTTGCATCTCTGGCTGGACACCTATTGTCTTCATGAATTTTTCCACATCTGGTGCAGGGTTGGTTTTGATAGTAATGTTTCTTTGGTTTATTAATCCTCTTTGATCTCACACTTTCAACACTTCTTTCACTTTGCACACGATCAACATTCATTCCACTGTTACCATTAGAATTAGAGCACAATTGCACTTGGCAGCAGCTTCTTATGGTTCACACTATTATGTTATGACGATCGACCCAATCAGCAAAGTCCGGTCCGCATTCGTGCACCGTCGCGAACCCGCCTGGTAGCATCGTCACAACACACCTTTCGACTAGATGCTCTGCCGTTTCGGGTTCTTGCCCACAGCGTGGACATAAAGGACAGGAAGTTAGACCCCACTGATGTAACGCACCGGCCGTTAGGCAGCTCCTCGACCGAAGCCGATTCGCAGCTACCCAGTGTCTCCTCTTACTGGTATCAAAGCCTGGCAACTTCTCACCAAGCTTAGAGGAGTGTAGGTCCCCGCCCCCACGAGGGATTGAATTCGTCCAAACCGACTTCCATCTCGTATGTGCAGCTCTGTCCGTAGTCAGGGATTCTGCGTACAAGGGTTGCCGGGACTTATTTCGGCTCGAAACGGGGGCACCGTTCATTATGCGCATGAGAGGGGTATCCCCATTCCCTCTCTCTTTGATCTTACTCAGCCAGTTTCCCGTAATGGTCTCCCTCCGGACATCGGGGGGCTGGATCGCTGCCATCACCGGGCCCCATTCTCTAGGGGTTGTTGCTAGCGTTCCCGACACTATGTGCATCGACTTGCGAAGTTTTACATCCACCTTCTCAACGTTTCTGCTTCTACCCCACACTGGAGCGCAATACTCCGCGGTGGAATAGCATAGTGCCAGGGCGGATGTTCTCAGGAGCGCTTGGCTAGCGCCCCAAGTCGATCCCGCCAGCTTCCTCAGAAGACTATTCCGCTTCTCTATCTTCCGGGCAACCCCTTCGAGATGAACCCGATAGGTAAGGCTGCGATCCAGCGTCACCCCTAGGTATTTTGGACGCGGCTCATATGGGAGTGGCTGGTCCCCGACTAGGACATTCATGTATACGGGTGTGCCAGCCACTGCATAAGTGAAATGCAGTGGCCACGGTTTTTGAAGTGTTCATCTTCAGGTACCACTTGTCAAAGTAGGATTTGAGTCTGGTGACGTCCTCGCTGAGTACGCTCTCGAGACGGGTCCACACTTTACTCTGAGTAACGAGTGCCCAGTCGTCTGCGTATCCCAGCCTCAGGGAGGAAGTGTTCGGCATATCGCTAATGTAAACGTTAAACGACATTGGCGCAAGTACCGACCCCTGAGGGACCCCATTCTTCAATTTCCTAACTTTGCTCGTGGCGTCTCCCAGCGCGACGTGGAATTGCCTTTCCCCTAAGATCGAAGAGAACAACTTCAAGGTCTTTTTGCACCTTATGATTTTTGCAAGTTTGAGCATTAACCCATCGCACCAGACCGTATCGTACGCCGCTGATAGGTCTATAAACACAGCACCTGTTTGCTGTTTTCTCTCGAACCCGTGCTCAATATGCTCTGTAAGGGCAATGACCTGCTCCGTGGTGCACCTCCCTTCCCTGAAGCCTGCCTGCTCAGGTGGCAGGGCAGCGTCTAGGACCGGCCCCCATCGGTTTAATAGAACACGCTCCAACAGTTTGTAAAGACAGCTCAGCAGCGATATGGGTCTGTAACTGTCTGCCTCCTTCGCCGGCTTCCCTGGCTTCAGGATGGCAACTATCTTCGCATGCTTCCACACTTGTGGAAGCTTTCCGTTTGCAAGGATGTCAGACATTGCCTCTGCTAGCCAGGCCCGTGCCCTGGGGCCCAGATGCGTCACCATATCGGGATATACACCATCTATCCCAGCTGCTTTGCCGTTCTTCACTTCGCTAATGGCTGCACCCACTTCTCGGGGACTGAACGGGGCCGTCCAGTCCGACTCCTCCGCAGGTAGCGAGTCCAAAATCGTACGGTACGCCTTGCGGACACCGCGCTCAAAAGCCTGATTAGGGACCCGCTTGCTACGGTTCTTAATATTCTTGGCAATTGTGTCTGCCTCGCATTCCGGTGCAGCCTTCGCGAAATTCCGATCTGGGTCCAATTTCTTTATCAAACGCCAAGCGTGGCGGCTGGAGTGTGTAAAGTCGAGACTTTCCACGGTCTCCTGCCACCGTTGCTTCCTTCCCTCTGCCAGAGACTGGAGTAGTCTATCGGCTGTGTCCTGGGACTGGGTCTGCTGGTACTCTCGGTACAGCTCTTCCGACTCTGCTGTCCAGCAAGGGGTGTAGAATTTCCGTTTGCCCCGTGGAATAGAGCGTTGAGCGCTCTTAACCAGTAGCCTACTAAATCTGGTTATATTCTTGGACTTGGGAGGAATGGCAGGGCAGACCTGCTCGATATAGGAACTGAATTCCTCCCAGTCAGCCTTCCTGAAATTCCATCTGCAAAGTGGGAGAGACTGCACCCTCGGTATTGTCACCCCAGCTGTGACAAGAACCGGCCTGTGCTGGCTATGCGGAAAGTCCCCGAGGACTGTCCGCTTCACCTGCAACGGTTCACCGTTCGCGCCTTTCGTTACGAGGGTGAGGTCTGGAGTATACTCCTTCTTATGGCGGGTACCCCGGAAGGTACCCTTGGCTGTAGGATCGTACACTAGGTGTAGATCATTACAGTCCATCCATGAGCGGAGTTGTCTTCCTGCCTCATTGCAGTCTCGGTAGCCCCATTCGTGATGGTGGCTATTAAAGTCTCCCAGACAGATGGAAGGATGGCTGACCACCGGTACCGGTGGTGTAGTCCAAGTCGCTCTAGGTGGTTTGTAAATATTATGCAAACACAGTCCACCTACTTCCACGGAAATTCGGTTCACCCCATTGCTGTCCGTTACGCTCTCAATGACCCTTACCTTCGATGGCTCTTTAGCGTAAACGCTAACCCCTCCTTTGAGCCTCGAAGTGTCCTCGCGTTGGACCACCGTATAGCCTGGGATCTGGAATCGGGAAGATTGCGCGCCTGAGTAAAGGTGGGTCTCCTGTAAAAGGAGGATATCAACGCAATGAACGGCCAGTAGCTTTGATAAAAGCTCATTTTTTGCCATACTCTGGCTCTCGACGTTCAGGGACAATATACGCGTCAGTTCGCCATCCCCGCCGTCGCATTTTCCAATCGGCAGGCCGCGAATCGATTGATGCATGGGACGTTTGCTTTTTTCTCGGACGTGCCGACGACCCGGGCGACACGAACGCGGTATTATTTGGCTAGGCGGCAGACCGCTTCGCCATTGACGGGACTGTTTGGGACTCGACATAAGGACAATAGTGCGGCGCCCGGGATAGGGCTGCTATTCGGGCACCGGGTTTGGATCAAATTTAGTCACACACCGGGGCGAGCAGCTCATGTGGCTCGTTGGCTCGATACCCGGGATGGTCTCGTGACGGTCGACCGGGATTTACACCTTTGCCCTCCCGTGTGCCTCAAGCCCCCTCACCAACTGCAAGGTAAAGATCCACGAGGGGGTGCACTTGGCGAACTGCTATTTCCATTGACCGCACCATGTCCACCGTTTTTTGTAAAGTGAGATCACAGCATTCAAGCAGTTTTCTTCTTATCTCCTCACTATTGATGCCTATCACTATTCGGTCTCTGATCATGTCAACTTCAAGACTTCCGTAGTTGCAAGTTTTGGCCAGTTTCCTCAATTCTGCAAGATAGGTGTCTATTAACTCACCTTCTTTTTGCTCTCTCATGTTAAAGACAAACCGTTCGTAAGTTTCATTAGCCTTTCCGATGCAAAATGAGTTAAATGCTTCTAACACTTCATCCACAGTACGACTTTCATTTTCTGTGACAAAAAGTCCATCATAAATTTCAAGAGCATCATTGCCGATCACTGCCAACAGTGTTGCGAGTCTCACTTCCTCTGATTCTTGACTCAATTTACTAGCAATTTCATAATTCTTCCAATCCCTTTTGAACCGTTTCCAATTTAAAGCGATGTTGGACGTTGTTTCCAACTGTTTTGGTACTGGTATCTTGGACATTATTCAATATACCTGTGATTCACCATCCGAAATATGATAAACACTATAATAATCAATGAATTTTCTCCACTTCTGATACCATGTAGTGTTATGA
>NC_088361.1:77439537-77509537 GCF_034508935.2 Berghia stephanieae
GTCATCCAGAGGACTGGATACATACGTCGTGCAATCATAGCAAACTAGAGATGGCATTGCGTGCAACTGATCATCTGGTTTCAGAGCGATTGCACCTTATTTTCTAGCCTAAATAGATCCTGGACGTCAAATAATGATCAACCGCTTACTAAAATTGTTATGCAGCTTATCATTCAATACGTAACCTGTTCTTTGCTCATTAATCGTCCGGAGGACTGATTACACACTTCTAATGAGTTTTGAACAGGATCAGAGCGATGTGTGAGGTAGTGGGGCTATAAGTATAAATCTTATTAATATAATAATAATTTATTCTTACAGAATCGTCATTGAACTCCATAAAAATGTCCTTGGTACATTTTCGCTCCATTTTTATTTGTTGCATTATTTGCACTGCTGGAGGTCAAAATAAAATCACAGACCAAAAACAAGCCCAGGAAGCCCTAGATGAGCACACTAGAATGGCACAGGACTTTCTTTATAAAGGCACTGAGGCTGCTTGGACCTTCAACACCAATATAACGGATTATAATCAAAGGCAAATGGTATGAAATAAATACTATATATATATATATATATATATATATATATATATATATATATATATATATATACTAGTGATCAAAAGAAAGTATACACTTGTTTTATCTACATAATTAGTATGAAATATTGTTCTGGTATATTAAAAACCTATGTGTAATCATAGTACTATCATTTATCTTTCATTTTGTTAGAATTTATAACGTTTATGATTGATCTTGTATGCAACATAGACTTTTTAAAACATGATCTTCAAAAAGGAAAGTAACAAGTCAAAACATACACTATAATTTTAACAAACAATGACATTTTAATAAAACTACTCATGTTCAATTCATTTGAAGTGAAGGTGAATCTAATTCACTCAGTAACGAGTATGTCACCCGTTAGCTCCAATCACAGCATTGCATCTCGTACTCATGGAATAGGTCAATCTGGCCAGCTGGTATTGAGGAATGTTATCCCAAGCTGTTCTTATGGCGTGTAACAGTTGTTGTTCATTTTTCGGGTCTAATGAACGAACTTGGGGGCTGATTATGTTCCACATATGTTCTATCAGATTTAGAACGGGGGGTATTGCAGGCCACAGGCTGATAACGTTCACATTATTTGCAGCTATATTATTACAATAGTTCGGTGGGATGGTGCATTGTCGTGTTGAAGTTAAAATTTAGGATGTTCATGAAAAAATGGAATAACATAGGGTTGTAAAATGTGCTGGATGTACCTTGCACCGGTTAGGGATACATTTACATGGACTAGAGGTGTCCTATACTCTCTGCTTATTCCAGCCCACATCATGACATGTCCATATCCTCTGTTTGGGGATTCCAAGACACAAGAATCGTAAAATCTTCGGTAACAATATAATCTACCGTCATTACTTCCAATCACAAAGCGTGATTCATCTGAGAAGAGAACAAATGACCACGCATACGTTGTCCGGCGCAGATGAATACGGGCCCCCACTGAAGATGGGCCAGCCAGAAGAGAGTAAATGACCACGCATGCGTTGTCCAGCGCATATGAGCACGGGCCCACTGAAGACGACCAACCGCTGATGTGGTCTAAGAAGTTGTCGCATCAACGGACGTTTGCGATAATGTCATGCTCTCTAGGTCTGCGATGAACAGTGTGTAGACTCATTCGTGCACCTGGGAACTCGAGCGCAGTTTCAGTCGCCGTCCTAAAACAATCCCGTAGATACGTATAAAACGGTCCTCACCTTGTGTTGTTACTCGTGGCCTGCCAGTTCGATTTCGGTCTTTTACCGTTTGTGTTATTTCAAATCGATCCACTAAGGAATATACAGTTCTCCTTGTGATATTAAACATTCTTACCACATTGGTCACAGACTGTCCAGCTTGAAGATGACCAACGGCACGTGCACGTTGTTCTAAACTAAGTCGTGGCAACGCGTAGATTAATGGATGGTATTTTGTATTGTGTTTTCCTGCCTTGAAAATAGTTCAAAAAGACACGGATGACAAAAAAAAATTAATCTACACACTTCCTGTGCACTGTAAGGTGATAAAAGGTTATTTTTGCACGTGCGCGACGTGGTGAGCGAATTTTAGGTCAAAAACAAAAGCATCGACTATCGGTACATAGAAAGGCTAATGGTAAACAACTCAGTGGAAAATCATTAGCCTACGTCAACGGATAAAAAAGTAACGACGATTTTAAATGTGTATATTTTCTTTTGATCGCAAGTATATATATATATATATATATATATATATATATATATATATATATATATATATATATATATATATATATATATATATATATATAAACATTTGAAAGATAATTAAGATAGTTTGACTTCTACAACGTTGTTGTCGAGCGTTGCTCTCATCAGGAAGTGGAAGTGAAATTAGTGACAGAATAGACACCACAGTAAAATCTAACGCCTTCATCACTATCAAAGACCATAAACCAAACTTTCGCAACAACGTACAATGCCGTCTCATAAACCCATGTAAATCACAAATCGGAAAAATAAGTAAACAGATTTTAGACAGAATCAACACCAAAATCGTCAAGGAAACCGAATTCAACCAATGGAGAAACACCGCTGAAGTTATCAACTGGTACAGAAACACAGAAAACAAACAACGATAAAACGCAATCATCTTTGACATCTGTAATTTCTACCCTTCAATCACCAAAACCCTTCTCCTCAAAGCACTACAGTTCGCGAAAACCTTCGACAACATCACCGAGGAAGAAACACATATTATCCTGCACTCGAAGAATACATCACTTTACAATAATGGAATAGCATGGACAAAAAAATCAACAAACTTTGATGTCACCATGGGAAGCTACGATGGAGCAGAAACATGCGAGCTCGTCGGACTATATCTACTTTCTCAAATGCAAAATCTTGATATAAACATTGGACTATACAGGGACGACTGACTCGCATTGTGCAATAAAACACCGAGACAGACAGAATTAATAAAGAAAAAAATATGCAAAATCTTCCAGGACAACAATCTGAAAATTACAATCGAAGCCAACAAAAAAAAATTCGACTTCCTGGACATCAACCTAAACGACGGCACCTATCAACCATTTTCAAAACCCAACAACATCCCATTGTACGTTCATAGACACAGCAATCATCCGCCATCTATAATAAAAAACATCCCCGAGAGCATTAACAAACGACTATCTAACAACTCTACAAACAACAACATATTCAACGATGCAATCCCACCGTACACAAACGCACTACAAAAAAGTGGACATAACTACAAACTAGAATATGAGGAAGAGACCATTACCACCCCAACAAAAAAACGACAAAGAAAACGACACACTTCTATCGGTAACAAATTCTGCAATCTACTACAAAAATGCTTCCCTCCCGGTCACGATCTACACCCAATCATGAACAAAAACACCATCAAAATAGGATACACCTGCGTGCCAAACATACAAAACATTATTTCCTCCAACAATAACCGAAAACTATCACAGCCAGATCAGCCCAGCAACAACCTAGAGAAAAAATGCAACTGTAGGACCCAGACAACATGCCCACTAAACGGCAATTGCCTGACTCAAAACGTAATTTATCAAGCCACAGCAACACGACCAGACACACCAAAACAAGAAACATACATTGGCCTCACCGAGTGTCCATTCAAAACCAGATACAACCTGCACACATCTTCCTTCAGAAACATACACAAACGACATTCTACTACACTAAGCGAACACATTTGGAACCTCAAAGAAAAAAACATACAATACAGCATCACATGGAAAATCATCTCCAAAGCACAGTCGTACTCCCCCTCTTCTAAGATTTGCAACCTCTGCTTGGAAGAAAAATTCTTCATCATCACTAAACCGAACATAGCACACTCAACAGAAGAAACGAACTAACTTCCTCATGCAGACATAGAAACAAACACCTTTTATGTAATTACGAACCTCCATAAACACGAATCTATAAAAATACGAAAACACAACAATCTAATTTCACTTCCACTTCCTGATGAGAGCAACGCTCGACAACAACGTTGTAGAAGTCAAACTATCTTAATTATCTTTCAAATGTTTATAAATAGCTCCTTTTATACTAAAGTTGAGCACTATTATTTCATGGTTTTTGTTTTTATAATTTATATATATATATATATATATATATATATATATATATATATATATATATATATATATATATATATATTAAATTGGAAATGCCGACTGATGAAATGGAGGACATGGAAACGGTTGGTTCGGCTAAAAATACGTGAGTGAATTTATTTATTTTTATATGCTCTAACCTAAATTATCGAGCACTCTCGTACCTACAAGTGCCCACCAACACTCATATATAAATCATCACTTCCTGATGAGAGCTAACGCTTGAAACAATATTGTAGATGTTGAATAATCATAATTATACTTGAAAAATATATATACCCTATTTCTTTAACTTATGTAGTCATTGGGATTCATTTATTCTATGTTGCTTATCTACAATTTGTTTTCCTTTGGTAAAACCAGTTAGTCGAGTGGAATAGATGAAGACATCATTGCTAGAATCAAGAAAGCGCGCCAGGCCTTTGCAATATATTGAGACCAAATGGAAAGCTCCAGCATATCCAAAAACACTAAGCTTAAAATATTTAATACTAATGTTAAAGCAGTCCTGCTCTATGGGTCAGAGACTTGGCGAACATCCTTGACCACATTAGCCGAGATACAAACTTTTGTCAATCGCTGTTCTCGACAAATCCTCAAGTTAAAATGGTTTTACAAATTGCCAAGAGCAAACCAAAAGCCAATGGATGTCCAGGTCAGACGCAGAATGTGGCGATGGGTTGGCCATACCCTGCGGAAAGAGCCCTGTAATATAACCAAGCAGGCTCTCGAATGGAACCCACAGGGCAAGAGAAAACGGGGTCATGCGTCTCCAATCTTACCTGGGGTGAGGCAAAGGTCTGTGCCAAGGACATAAGAAGATGGAAGAGTGCTGTTGGGGCCCTATGCTTCGCCAGGAGCCAAGAGGCATAAACAAACAAACAAACAAACAAAACAAAACAAAACAAAACAAACAAATGGAAATTACTTGATATATGCTTTCTTTCAGAAAATTGCCCTAAATAAACTTGACTTTAAACTACTACATTTCCGTTTGCATTGAGTTTGGTAAATGGAACTTTTGTCAATCGATGTAACTAAAAGGTTTATTTTAATTTCAGCTTGAATACAGTCTTACAAAATATAAGTATGCCCTAGAAGCAGCTCAGAATATGTCCCGTTTCGACACGACTAACATGGCGGAGTCCATCAAAAGAGAGATCAGAAGTATCATGAAAATAGGCACCGCAGGTCAAACAGATCAAACTAAACTCAAACGGGTAAGCCTTTCGTTATCATGGACGTCATAAAACAAATCATCTACACGTGTAAAACGTATATTTCAACAAATAATTTTGATTATCCAGAATGAGAGAATGTGAATAAATAGCCTTTTCCAATGACTCAACTATGCGCCGCTCAGAGCTGGTCTCGAACCCATCCAATCCGAAGGCGGGAGTCAACATAGCCGCACAGTAATAAGGAAACAACAAGTGGAAAAAGAGTCTTCTTCGACGGAGGATCGAATCTCATACCTCCTAAAATGTGTGATTGAAATAGTACAGACAAAGGACATTTAAATTCACTCGTCTTAAATTGGCTTACTCACCTGAGGCCATTTGACATGAAATTCGTGTCATGAATCATAATGTTGTAATGCCCTAAAATCTATAAAACTTTGAATTCTGTGACTCATTGTCTCAAATTGGTATTATTTCGAAATGAAACGTGCGCCGATAAGTAAATTTCATGTTATTTGTAATCTGAATGATCAAATTTGTGTCTTTCTCACTTTTAAGAAAAACGTTAAAAACAACATAAAATAAACAAAAAACAAAACAAAACAGCAACAACAATAAAATATAACACACACACACACACACGCGAACACACACACACACACACACAATAAAACAAAACAAGCAACCCCCCCCCCCCTCCCCCCTTTTCCAAAAAAAACAAAAAACTAAAAAAAAAAAAACAAAACAAAATAAAACAGAAGACAAAATCATGAAACCAAAAATAAAACCAAAAAAAAAAAAAAAACAAAAAAAACAAAAAAAAAGAAGACAAACCACAAACTTAAACATTTTTATAGCCACTCAATGTGCTCAAAGTGCTAATTAACCCCCTAAGCCAGCAGCAAGACTTTTAATGTCGGAGACAACGCTGTTTATGGTCGGCTCTCGTTTTACACCGGATTACGAATCCCTAATCCAGTGCTTATCCGCAGTAGTGCTGCGAATAGTGGGGGGTATCGTGGAACCGCTATTCGCAGAGGTACAAGCGCTCTCCCGACTCTGAAAATTAGTGAACACAACACTATTTCTGTTCAAAATGTCGTGTTGTCGAATGGCTTGAAGTTGAACGAGTGTGTTAGTTTGAGACGGAAGGAAAAGGAGGGAGGATTGAAACATTTTGTGTGACTAAGAATTGAGATTTTGAAAGTTTCAACTTTTCCTTCAAGAATTGGATTCAGTAGTCTGATGTCACGCCGCCCGGCAACGGCGGACATCTTGGTTCTAAACAAAGAAAATCATTACTTTTTATTCTTCATGCTGGCTAGAACTTTTCATATGCCTTGTGATCAGAATGTGTAAAAGTCAAAACATGATCAAATTTATGGGTTTTTTCCCTCTGGATAAGCTTTTATGCTCGCCGGAGAAATATTTCATACGGGCGTCCGCCATTGTTCCGATAGTTTAGAGCCAGTGTTACTAAGTTACCATGCGTCATTAGGAAGGGAGTGACGTTACGACTGTTGAAGAGTATTGAAACTTGTCAAGATGTTGTTTTGTTTTATTTTTGTTACCCCAATCCAATCCATGAAAATTTCACCGTTCACACTTTCCGACTTATTGATCATTCGTTCACATCTAAAAATCTAGCAGCTTATCTGTCAGATTACTTTAATGAGAATAGTTCCATCCCCGTTTATGGTATTATTTAAAGTTAGTTAAATATATTTTATAAAAGTTCCAGGAATATCTCTCTCTCTCTCTCACTCACTCTCTCTCTCTCTATCTATCTATCTATCTATCTATCTATCTATTTATCTATCTATCTATCTATCTATCTATCTATCTATCTATCTATCTATCTATCTATCTATCTATCTATCTATCTATCTATCTATCTATCTATCTATCTCTCGCCGTTGCTCGACTCACTCTCAGTGCTCCTGTAAATAATAGAAATTACTATCAATCAACTACCTCTACTACTACAGCCACCAGCACACCATCTTTACTACTACTACTACTACTACTACTACTACTACTACTACTACTACTACTACTACTACTACTACTACTACTATCACAGCAACCTCCACATCGTTATCTAAACTATAGCAACCACCCACCACCTTTGCATCATCATCCTCCTTGTCATCACCGCTACCACCCACACCACAACCACAACCATCACATCATCATCATTAATACCATTACCACAGCTACCACATCGTTATCAAAACTACAGCAACCGCCACCACCATTACATCATCATCATCTCACTACCACTACTTCATCATCAACACCACCACTACAATCACAACAACCACATGAACACCACCATCACTACACAACAGACACATCGCGATCGCCAACGAAACGCAAAAAAAAAAAAAATAAAAAAAATAATGATAATAATTTCTAGTAATAATTGAATAAATAAATAAATAAACGAATAAAAGATAATAATAAAATAAATTTAAAAAGATAGTAATAATAATAATGTAGTTTATTTGTATTTTGCTCCCAATCCTCTATACAATAAAGCTCTAGGCTCGAAGGCTACTACTGCAAACAACTGAAATGAATGATATCTACTAGTTTCAGTACTACTGGAAATAACGTATACGAACGCTATACTGCGAATAACGAAAATCTACTATTCGCAGTACTACTCTGTGAATATAGGAAATCCTAACTCGCAGTACTACTGCGAATAGAAGAAATAAATATTCGCAGTACTACTGCGAATAGAGGTGGCCTTCCTAATAACTCAACTTTAGACCGTACAGAGCGGAACTCAAACCCCTGGACCTATTGGTCCAAAGGCGAGTGACATTCAACAAGATCACAAAACCGCACCCATTCTTCTCACTTAAACACAAAAACCTTACCAAAGTGTCATGGTTTACAAAAAATTTAATTTTCGAGCACCAAAATCACCCGGCATAATACCTGGTGGCAGCGGCGTGGCGTATTGACGGCATATGGTGGTGCCATGATTAGAAGAAGGAAAAAAATTCTTAAACAGTGAACACGATTAAGAGGAGAGAGCACATGTTAAAAACTCTCTTTTTTTTGGAAGGGTGGGGGGAGGGTCGATGGTTTCTACGAGTGTACAAAACTCACAAAAACAAATAATTCATGAAAACAACAAGCCACAACACTGAGATACAAGTCCTGTAAGAAAAGGTCTTTGTAATTATTCTTTGTCAACCATTTAAAGGATTGGATTTGGTAGATAATGCAATCAATATGTGATAAATGTAAATCAAAAGAGAAAAGAAAAACCTATGACAGAAATTACTTACTTTTAGTACTTGTAAAGAAAATCTGCACGGCGATGTTTCATCTCTGCAAATCTTTTTATAATTTGTTTATTGAAATCGGGAATGGCATTTATTTCGGCTTTGTGAATTGACAGAATCATTAACGAATTTAACCGCTCCTATTTCATTGAATTTCACAAGAAATTTTTCACTCTTTTAAGGGTGCTAAAACAACGTTCAGGAGGTCAAGAAATACGATGGAAGTGGTCTATAGATGTCCATGATATGTCAGTGTTTGTTGTATCTGTAAAAAGTAGACAATAAAAACAAAAGAAACGTGTTTTTTTTTCTAAACTAACTGTGAGCCATTCATGTCTGTCATACCATGTCACTGAAAAAGAGCGTTTTCGAGATTTCCACACCTGTGTTAATTCAAAATCAGTTGGTTGGTGAGGAAATAATCTTTTTATTTCTAATTTGTCATCTAGTGTCGATCTCCCAAACGGTCGGTGAAGTAGAGAGTCAACTTGATTCATTGCAATTCATTGTTTAACAAAACAAAACTTCAAAGTAAATCTCAAATAATGGAAATCAGTGGAATACGATTAATGATTGCACAAATAAAAGGTAGATTCAGATCTTAAAGCATCACAAAGAAAAAATCACTCCACTTAAGTACTTAAGAAATTAAAAAATAGACCAAAGTATAACTGTTGACAATCTTCGCTTTCTTTCTCTGACACAAATACACACGCACAAACACACACACACATACACACACAGAGAGACACAAATAAACACTCATACACACGTAACCATCAACTCGGCACTACAAGCAAGACAAATGTTGGTAAAGTCGTCCCCAATGCTTCGTCTTGCAAAGAATTACTTTATTCAATAATCGTGAAAAAGAGGTAGGGGGGGGGGGGGATTTTGATATGTCATATTTTTAAGTTTTATGTTGTTTTTCTTTCCTGCTCACAAATAAACTTAACAATGATCAGTGTTTTTGACAGTTAATGTAATATTTTGGATGGCCGAAGTTACCCTAATTATGACGTCCAACGGTGGAGCTCTCAGATCCTGGCACAAGTCGAGGGTTTTTCCGCTATTTGAAGATAAAGATAGTATAATTCGACCCAGTTTCTCGCTCAATCAGCTGTAGCGATACTAATGGATAGAGCATTAACTGGAGCTCGGATTGCTTTGCACCACGGTGTTGATTCAGTCACTAATTCGCGCAGTGATGTCACCAACACACGAGTCGGCGCAGTGCGTGATTCGGAATCTTGAATAGAGTGGAGACTAAAAATGCAGTATATTGTTGGCGAGTTGGCGAAAGACTGTGGAGTTAAAATTTCTCAGTTTTATTTTTAATTAAATTATGCCGTTAATGATTTTTAAAAGATTGGTGTGGTGCCTGGCACCATTCGATCCAATGGCCCCACGCCACTGCCTGGTGGGGTCTTTTGACCTCCCATGGTAGGCAGGAGGTCACTTCCAATGTCTTCTATCACCCTATATCTTTTTTTTTTTAGTTGCTTTCTGTCTTTGTCTTGAGAATGAGATAACCATTTTGAACATATCTTGTAAACTTTTGAGCGAATTCCTCGAAATTGCGATCCTGTGCCGGTGATTTTAGGTGTTCTCAAACTAAATACACTGATGGTGTGTTCTTTTAATCAAAATATGTTCCATATTTGGTCCCCTTTGTTCCCCTTTGTCTTACTTTTTCTTTTGTGCTTTCAATTGTAAATCTATACACTTTTGACTATTCCATTTTCTTCTATTATAATGGCGTAGAAATGACCTTAATGTGCCGGAAGCACGCAAAACCCGACATAAAACGTTTTGAGTGTGTCATAAATGTAAATGGTAAGAAAGCCCCATACTCAAAGTACATTCATCGGTGACCTTGTAAAAAAAACCCCATAAAGAACAAATTATGCATTAAAAAAATTCTATTCGTTGATTTCAGCTCTCGGAACTAGAAATGGAAATGAATGCCATCTACTCCAAAGCAAAAGTTTGCTTTTCGGCAACGGAGTGTCTGGCCTTAGAACCAGGTGAGTAATCTCTGAATGATATTAACCCTTTGGATTTGGGAGAAAACTCGATTTTAATACAGTATACAATAACATAATTATAATAATGATGACGATGCCGATGATAATAGAAATAACATTAGTAATTATAATACTATTATTATTATCATTATCATTATTATTATTATTATTATTATTATTATTATTATTATTATTATTATTATTATTATTATATATTATTATTATTATTATTATTATTATTATTATTATTATTATTATTATTATTATTATTATTATATTATTATTATTATTATTATTATTATTATTATTATTATTTAATTTAAAAAATTATTATTATTATTATTATTATTATTATTATTATTATTATTATTATTATTATTATTATTATTATTATTATTATTATTATTATTATTATTATTATTACTATTATTATAATAATAATAGTAATAATAAAAAATAATAATAATAATAATAATAATAATAATAATAATAATAATAATAATAATAATAATAATAATAATAATAATAATAATAATAATTTGGCAACTTTTTGGTCCTTTTGGTTTCTTCTTCTACTTGATCTATCTGTCTTTTAAGTTCCCTTTCTCAGTGGTCTTTACGTATTCTTTCTTCTTAATCTTCTTTTTTGAATTTTCTCTTCGCACCATGAAAATATTCTTTACTGAGTTATTTCCATATCCTTTGCAAGACTTCAGTTTCTCTTATATGCTTCCATGTTTCAATAATTGAGTTACGACAGGATACTTGTCACTGACTGTATTAATAAATTACACTTACTTACAATCACTTGATTGCTCTATCTTTAACAAAAAATTCTCTCTCTCTCTCTCTCTCTCTCTCTCTCTCTCTCTCTCTCCCCCCCCCCCCCCCATATTTCAACGTATTATGAAAATTGAATTTGACGCCTTTTGTCGTTATATTTTTTAAAGCAATGTGTCAATGCGGAGTTACTACGACTTGTTTCTGTACTGAGAACGACCTTATAGCTAGGGAACTAATGGTAAAATTATGCAAATTAATGATGAAAGCACCAAATTTGGCACAAAGTAGCTTGAGACTCATGGACGGCTGGTAATAATGGGCAGGGTGGGCAAATACCAGCCTGTTTTTTTCAAGTTATATGCTGCATTACCAGGTCGAAATAATCTAATTTAAATTAGATAATTTTAAAAGTTAGTACTTAAACTTGATACTTCGTACTAAAATCAATTTGTGTGTATTTTTGATAGATTGCGAAACACCAGCACCCCGTAATGCATAAACCAGGATACGCTCCTGTTCTTTTTATCACCCCCCCCCCCCCCCCAACCACTCCACTCCGCCCACATCGTCATCTCATCGTCACGTCGCCTGGCGGTGAACTCCGATTTTGCTGTCTGGTCTCTCTAGTTCTAGGTCGGGCTACGGGGAAATAATTCAATTGGATTCAGTAGTCTGATGTCACGCGCCCGGCAACGGCGGCCATCTTGGTTCTAAACAAAGAAAATCTTTACTTTTTATTCTTCATGCTGGCGAGAACTTTTCATTTCCTTTTCATATGCCTTGTGATCAGAATGTGTAAAAGTCCAAACTTGATCAAATTGATGGGTTTTTTTTCCTCTGGATACGCTTTTAAGCTCGCCGGAGAAATATTTCATACGGCGTCCGCCATTGTTCCGATAGTTTAGAGCCAGTGTTACTAAGTTACCATACGTCATTAGGAAGGAAGTGACGGTACGACTATTGAATCCTATTGAGCCCACCTTATAAACCAGTGAACACTAAATACAGATTTTGGCAAACGAACTTTTTCTTATTTATTACCTTACTTGTGCTGGTACCATTTGGGAAGGTTCCAGTATTGAATTAAATTTATTAATTTACTAATATTATATCAATTTCGTATTAATTTGTGTTATTTTTATATATTTGTTTATCCATTTAAATTATTTCTTTTTTTCTTCTCGTTTTCTTTAGTGCTTCTCAAAACTCATTTAATTTAAATTGTTTTCTTCTTATTTTTTTGTTTGTTTTTTTTTGTTTGTTTTGTTTTTTAACAAATCAATTTGTTAGTTCTTTTTTTTTCTTCAAATTCTTAAAGTAATTACCGCTGTATTTTTATTGCCAGACTAAATATTTTTGCAAAACAATGTAATTTTCTATTGTATTCCCTCTAATAAAACAAAACACTTTTATTCAAAAGTCGCGGCTAAATAAATATATAAAATACAACCACCATTTTAGTTTTCTCAACAATTGAATTAGTATACGAGAAATACTCTTCTGAGAAAGGAGAGAGTTGAATTATAACTCAGTTATTGAGAAAATAAATACGTTTAAAGGAAGAGTGGGCAAATTCCGTACTTGCCCGTCCTGAAGCTAATATACATAAGATAGTTCGTGATGAAGAGGCGGGAAGCTAGGGGTTGGTTGGGTAAGGAGCAAAGAAAACACGGTCGTTATTGTGATAGTCTAACGAAGGCATGAGGAGAGATTGGTAACTTTGTTTTTGTTTGTTTTATTTTGACTATGGAACTGATACTTGTTATAGCAGACCTGCGTACTTGAAATAGGAAAATAAAAATCGTAGTTTTCAGGGTTAATAAAATCGTAGATATTTTAACTACCCTTTAAAAAAATCACCGGGATTTTTGTCTGTTATGATAGGTATCAAATTTTAACAAACGAGAAAAACTTATTGGAAACGTAATAATGATGGTGATTGATGGTGGTAGTGATAGTGGTGGTAGTGGTGGTGGTGGTAGTAATGATGGTGGTGGTAGTAATGATGATGGTAATATTATTATTATTGTTATTATTATTATTATTATTATTATTATTATTATTATTATTATTATTATTATTATTATTATTATTATTATTATTATTATTATTATTATTATTATTATTATGATTACTATTATTATTATTATTGTTGTTGTTATTATTGTTATTATTATTATTATTATTATTATTATTATTATTATTATTATTATTATTATTATTATTATTATTATTATTATTATTATTATCATTATTATTATTACTATTATTATTATTATTATTATTATTATTATTATTATTATTATTATTATTATTATTATTATTATTATTATTATTGTACGAATTTGTGGTATTACGATTGTTATATTACCATTTTTTCCACTGTAATCATATTGTATGATTTATTGGCGAAAGCCTAAGATTGAATAAACTTTGTAATATCGTATGGTAATCATCATTGTCGACGACATCGTCATTGTCATCATAATCATCATCATCATTAACAACAACAACAACAACAACAACAACAACAACAACAACATTATCATCAAGTACTACAATAGCAATAAAAACAATATCAATATCAACATCATCATATAATTTCCGTCATCGTCTCCACAACTATCATTCTAACCAACAGCACCACCAAAACCACTACCATAATTACATCCTCCCTCATCGCCTCCTCCTCCACCACCACCACCACCACCGCTACCACTATTCCAGCCACTACCACTACTGGCACAATCATTCTAACCACCAAGAGAGCAGTAAGGATGATGCAAACTAGAGAAACTAGAGTCATATCGTTGTTGTTGCTTCTCGATGAAAATTTTAAAGTTACTACTTACTACTGAAAACCAGTAATGTAACAGAAATATTAATCTCGCCGTTGAGGGATTAAACATCTCTTTAATTTTCGAGTGAACGAAATGGACTTGTATTGTCAAGGTGTTGTCGTATTATGCCTTGTCGCTTTATTTTTTAGTTGTACTCTCTTTCGTGATTCATTTTTGATTACGTTTGGAATAATTAAAATCTACGGGTATTGTCATTTCATTGTGAATGTGATTATTTGTGGTTGAAATATTTTTTAAAATTATAAGGTGAATATATATATATATATATATATATATATATATATATATATATATATTATATATATATATATATATATATATATATATGACCGATCATCTTTGCCCCACCACTATAAATGTATATATTAACATTGTTAGATGATGAGGATCCAACACAAATCCTTTTTGTAGACAAATGACTGTAGAGACCATTCGCTCTACATTCAATGCCATGCCTCATGATTGGCTACGAGGGTAAATGAATGTTGTAACATAACCCCCCCCCCCCCCCCCCCACCCACAAATAGCTTGTAATTTGTCAATAAAGTTCTCTCCTTCAACATTTCAATGAAATAAATAAATTATAAAGTTCCTTTTCTTCATCCTCAAGCTGAGATGTGTCTTTGGGTCTACTCCAAGGGATGACTGGAATAACCCAGGTGTGAGTTGCAGCGCAGCGCAGCAAACTGAGCTAAGAAGAAGCAGCTTGCTGAAAGCCACATAGCGCTGTGGATATCGAACTAGGCAACTTTTGGGTGCGTGGCTAAGTCTATAATGCTGAGCCTCACTGACCCCCCCCCCCCCCCCCCCCCGCTCACCCCTCCCCATCAAAACGTTACGGCAAGTTCCTCGAACTTTTTTTGCATGTCCCGAGGAGTTCGAGGAAACTGTGCTGAAGAGTACATAATTCAGGTGTTCCCTTTGCGGTACTGGTAGTATTTTTTTTCCGGTGTGCATCCAGAAAGTAATAGCCTTTAAATGTTTTATGTCACATACATTGTTTAATGTGCGGATGACACTTGATTTCGGATAGGAAGGACCTGGTTTCGAGCTTTGCTTGATGCAGAGATGAGTCCTTGGAAAAGGCTCTTTTCTCATATTCTCTCACCGTCCTAAGATAATTTTAAAAAATGAGCTCTTATATAGCGCAATATCCACTAATAGTGCTCAAAGCGCTTTACAAAGGGTCCCTGACCAGCAGCAACACATAACATGTAGGACGAGACATGACGCCTGCTGCGATATTACAATTTTTTTCCCGACAAAGATAACGCTGTTAACGGTCAGGTACTCGTTTTAAACCTGAGTACGGTGAGAGAATGCGAGTAAAGAGCCTTTTCCAAGGACTCACCTCCGATCCAATAGAGAGTGTCATACCACAAGACCGCACACTAAGGTGTAAAATGAGTACCTGGCCGTTAACAGCGTTGTCGTTAATAATTTATTGGCCTTTGATATTCCAAGTCCACTCTGCAGCAGACTGCTATTCGCTGACTTAGCACCTTTTTTTCTAATTTGGCTACAAATTGATCATATATATACATATATGTCTCAAACATTGTGGTAAATATTTTAAATAATATATATATAATATATATATATATATATATATATATATATATATATATATATATATATATGAGTGTTGGTCGGTACTTGTAGGTAGGAGAGTGCTTGATAATTTAGGTTAGAGCATTTAAAAATAAATAAATTCAATCACGTAATTTTAGCCGAAACAATCGATCGTTTCAGCTAAAAATACGTGAGTGAATTTATATATATATATGAGGAAGTTAGTGTCAAAACGTACTACTTTCCCATTAGGCGACTTTGAGAAACCGGACCTTTTTGTCGGTATCTCGCTTGTTTAAACACACATAATTACATATTCAAAAAGTTTTAACAACCCTAGATCATGTTGTACAAATAGAATATTGCTTGCACTTCAACTTTATTTGTAAATGTCAACTTTGTAAAATTAAAACTTTTTTTTGGGATAATATCCTATGTCAACGCGGAAACAGATTAAAAGGCTCCATACACGCACGGTTTTGATAGGCGTCCGAACCACGATCAGGCAAACCGGGGTGAAAACGCAATGTGTGTGGCCAAATACCTGGCCGATAAACCTAGGTACGGTCCATCGCTCGCAAAGCCCGCTTTGCTTAATATTTTTCGAGGCGATCGGCGATCGGGGGCGTGGCAGTATAAAAAATTGGACAATTTTTTTCGGATTTTCGTTGTTTTGACGTCAGATTCGTGATCAGCGTCGAATTTACAATAGGTTTGATACCAAGAACTATGTTTTTACTCCAAAAATTGATGAAATTAGAAATAAAATTTAATTAATATTGAGGTTATGTGGCCGACAGAACAGTGCTCCTCCCTGTTTTGTGGTATGACTCTCGCTTCCAGATCGGAAGGTTCAGGTTTCGAGACCCGCTCTGCGTTGCGCAGAGTTGAGTCCTTGGAAAATGCTCTTTACTCACATTTTCCCACCGTACTCAGGTGTAAAATGAGTACGTGGCCGTTCGTTGAATTTGTTAGGAAAAAATGTCACATCGCCTGACAGGCGTCATGTCTCGTCTTTCAAGTTTAATATTGCTGTTGCCTTGGAACCCTTGTAAAGCGCTTTGAGCACGTGGATATTGCGCCAAATAAATGCTGTGTTATTATTTTTTTAAAATAATATTTTTATAAATGTTGCGCCCGGAAGAGGTAGATGGCAAAAGTTTCGTTCTTGATCATCGTAAAATTTATAAAGGATTTCATACAAAATAAAAAATAGTTTTCATAATTTTCAATGTAATGATATAATAATATGCCAGTTCTTTTTTTTTTTTTTTTTCCTCCTCACCCGTTGACGCGACATGACGGTCGACCTTGACACAGACATTTGGGATTGGCAGATGCCAAAAAGCCTTGACTACGTGATGACAGGGGTGGGCATTGTAACCCTGAATTATACAAACAACGCGCTCCCCCCCCCCCCCAAAAAAAAAAGAAAAGAGCTGTGTGCGTGTGTGTGGTGGCGGTGGTGGTTGGGGGGGGGGGTGCGAATGCGAGTAGTCCCGAGGAGTACCCGTTTCACCTGCCACGGGAACACTGTCGATTTGTTTTATAAATAATAATAATAATAATAATAATAATAATAATAATAATAATAATAATAATAATAATAATAATAATAATAATAATAATAATAATAATAATAATAATGACGATAAATAACAAATCTTTATTGTCCACAAAATGGAAAAATTTCCGTGGTCTACGTTGCTTTTAAACTTAAATCGGATTGCAATTGTATTGATGTTATGCGTATTGGAAAAATACTCACGACATCTCCATCGGGGTATAACATTAACACACAAAACTGCAAACGCGAACGTTCATTGTCTGATTGATATAACTTAGTGATAAGTTAATTATAAAATGCTGTCTAAAAGCAATAACAACGGGTTGACTAACGTCAAATTCATTCCTTCTATTGATGCTCTGTGTTAAATTAAAATACTCACAAAGTCCGCCAGCCAGAAATATCACTCCAGCCCAAAGATCTACATGGAACCTTGAACGTTATAGTCTGATATATTTTAATGAGAACTAATCATAAAATGGGTGTCTAAAAACAATAACAATGGGATGAGTGACGTCAATTTGGTTCCTTCTATAAATATCCAAGAACTTTACTCACTCCATCCGCTCTCTCCTCCTTCAATACATATGAATCTATTCTCTCATCACTTTTTTGTGCGGCTATGCATTTGATCTTGTGAAATGACACTCGCCTTTGTATCGGACGGTACTGGATTCGAGTCCCGCTCTGAGTGGCGCATAATTGAGTCCTTGGAAAAGGCTCTTTACTCGCATTCTCTCACCTTGTTCACTGTTAAAATGAGTACCTCGCTGTTTACAGCGTCGTCTCTGTCGGGAAACAATTGCAATATCGCTTAACAGTCATGTCTCGTCTAACATGTTTTTATGTTGGCCAAAGACCCTTATAAAGTGATTTGAGCACCTTTATTGAATATAGCGGTATATATAGCGCAAGTAAATTTTTCTCTCTTTCTCTTTCTCTCTCTCCCTCTCTCTCTCTCTCTCTATCTCTCTCTCTCTCTCTCGACATGTTAGATTATTATAGCTATTGCTACATATGATGCGAATATCTTGGACGGTTATTGATGTTATGAGTTTAGGTAAAATGATCACAACATCCACCAGTCGGAAATAACGTACCGTCATACAAAACTACGAGTAACCTTGAACGTTAAAAGTCTGATTGATATAATTTAGTGAGAACTAATTACCAAAATGACTGCCTTAATACAATAACAAAGAGTGGAATGATGTCAATTTCGTTCCTTCAACAGTCTAATTGATATAATTTAGTGAGAAGTAATCACTATTGATAGAATGATAGACAGTATCTGGGATCGGTTCTGTCGGCCACATAGCCTCACTATTAATTAAAATTTATTTCTAATTTCACCAATTTTTGGAGTAAACACACAGTTCTTAGTATCAAACCTATTGTAAATTTGACGCTGATCACGAATCCGACGTGAAAACAGCGAAAATCCGAAAAAAATTGTCCACTTTTTTATACTGCCACGCCCCCGATCGCCAATCGCCTCAAAAAAATATCTCCCCGTATGTGGGCAAAAATCATCTGCGATAAACGCAGGGATGGGGTCACAGCGATAGGTCATCCGTCCCGCTATCAGCGGATGTCGGCGTCTATGGGGGGCTTAAGGTAGCTAGTCAAGAGATAAAAAATGAAAAATTAGTATGCCCAGCTCTGCCAAAGCAGAAAGATTGTGGACAATGGTACGTGACTTTAATAGCGTAGCGTTCTACCATCTATGGTTTTAAGTTAAGGCTTTTAACGGATTAGAAAAATTATAGTGACAAGCTAGATTTGTCTGTTGAAGACCTCTCTGAGGATACAGTGGAGGCCCTAAAGCAAAATGCTGCAAATGGCATAAATCATGTCTCTCTCGAAATACGGACACAAAAAATCAGATTGCTCGCTGTGAAAAATGAGAAATCACAAGAAAACTTGTCAAATTATTCCGATCTAGAAAATATCTCATCATCCACTGTCCAAGGAGGCAGAGTATACGTTTTCCCTCACAAGAAATAGAACGAAATTGTATGTTTTGCAACAAATAAATGAAGCTTCCCTCCATTCGATATTGACAAAAGAGATGAACGAAAATATCCGTGTTGCTGCATAAATTATAAACGATGTCCAGCTTCTCTCCATGATCTCAAATTAATGGTGATTTGATTGGACAGGAAGCTCATTATCAGAAGATTTGTCATGTCCTTTTTATGAACATGAAAAGAACTGCTGAATATTACCAAAAAAAAAAACAAAGTGGTCAATCTACAGTCATCGATTCTAGTCTTGCTTTTGCTAAAATTGTTTCTTCTTCCTCTTCTTCTTTTTTTCTTCTTTCTTTTCCTCTTCAAGCTGAAACTTCCTCGTGGAGGACTCAACAGCAGCATTCACAATTGTTTTACTGGGAGTTATCCAAATTGCTACACAATCTATCTTATTAGTTGAGGGCAGAAACGAGTGAAAATGGTAGTCCACTCTAGATTGCGGCAACATAAATTTGCCAGGTTTCCGCTTGTTCGTTTGGAAGCCCTGTAATGAGAACTGACCTGGTTTTTGTGACCTTTGTAAAATACATTTAGTTTATTCTTCTCTCTCCTTTCCTTCAATGGTTCCAAATAGGGTGTCATATACGACTTTGACTTGTTTGAGGATTTTGTTGAACGAATTTTATAGCCTTTTTTGGGATTATTGTTTATCGTTAGATATTTTGCTTTGGTGACTTCTTCTAGTGTGTTGTTGTCTATTGTATATTGTGATAATATTATCTTCCTTTTATTGGTAATTTTCTTAAATCAAGGTCCAGATAAAGAATTCCTGAGTCTTCTTATTGCTCTGTACAAAAGGTTGCCATCCACAAATAGTCTCAGCTGAGTTCCCGGCGACAGTCGTTCAGGCAAATCATTGATGTAAACAAGGAATAAAAGGGGACCCAGTACTGTACCTAAGGGCAAATCTATAGTACTAGGGCTGAGTTTGACATTGCACTTTCAGTTGTTTACGACTAGTGAGAAAATCCATTATCCAGTCGTGTGTGTTACTCATGATTCCATATCTCAGCAGTTTAATAGCGAGAGTATGGTGATTGACTTTATCAAATGCTTTATTAAAGCATGTGTTTGGAGCTGTTGATTCATGTTTTCTGCTAGGTTGTTGCAGGTTGTTATTCGTTATGTTTCACAAAAGCGCTCCTTCCTGAAGCCATGCTGTATATAAAACATTCAAGTATAGAACAGAGCAAACATACATTGTCATAATTAATCAAGATGTATAGTAAAGAATCCTGTGAAAAAGGTTGCACCCTGTCGTATGTTCACCCAACCAGGTTCAGAGACAGACTCCAGTCGGTACAACCAGGCCTTGACAGCCATACCTCAGGAAAGTAAACATTTTTAGCCTTCAATAAGACAACATATGGTTTACTTGAACACACTCACATGGAAAGAGCTGACAACGAGGTTTTGGCTTTATCTTGCGCAGTTAAAATAATTCAGAGAGATCAGGATAAACTAGAAAAGGCTGTTGCTGAATTCTCTCAAGTCTCCCCCCAAAAATATGTTCCACAATCATTATTCTGTCTAATAAAAATGATTTTTGTTGGATACTCATCATCTAAAATTGTTAATATACGTTACCAAGAAAGTCTTTTATTATCGAAATTGATAGTTACTAACATCATCATCATCATCACCATCATCATCATCATCATCACTACCACTGTCACCACCACCACCACCTCATCATCATCATCATCATCATCATCATCATCATCATCATCATCATCATCATCATCATCATCATCACTACCACGATCACCACCACCACCACCACCACCTCATCACCACCAGTATCACCATCATCAATACTACTATCTCCATAATCACCTCATCATCATCATAATCATCACTACCACCACCACTTCCTCATTATCATCATCATCCTGATCATTATCATCATTGTCATCATCATCATCATCATCGTCATTATCATCATCATCATCATCATCAATTCCACGATCACCACCACATCATCACATTATCATCATCATCATCATCATCATCATCATCATCATCACTACCATGTCACCACAATCACTTCATCATCAACATTGTCACCAACATCACCACCACCTTCATCTTCATCGTCATCACGATAACGAAAACACAACACCAATAAAACTAACATCAGCACAACACCCCCCCCCCCACCCCCAGTCCTCTACTTCCGGGCCATACGATCCTATATCACATAAAGTCACATTTTTAACAATGATGTTTGCTTAAGCCAAAATTATCAACCGCTAAAAATAATATATGTTTAAAGCGCCGAATTCTCAACAAATATTTCATGGATTACGCCCCTTTGTTTTATTATAGCTCATATTGGCGGATTTGCATCACCATATTTTACACTGTTAAAGGAATTTCTCAATGTGGTTCTATATCAACATCGATTAATAGTGGTCTGAAGTTACTTTGTGCCAAATTTGGTGCTTTCATCACTAATTTGCACAAGCTAAGGTGCCTTATTCTTATTCATAGCTCGTCCACCTTATTTAACAATGTATTTACAGCTGGATGAACGAATCGGCAGAAAAAAATTATCTTGGGGAATCAATAATAATAATAATAATAATAATAATAATATAATAATAATAATAATAAAAATAATAATAATAATAATAATAATAATAATAATAATAATAATAATAATAATAATAATAATATAATAATAATAATAATAATGATAATAATAATAATAATAATAATAATAATAATAATAATAATAATAATAATAATAATAATAATAATAATAATAATAATAATAATAATAATAATAATAATAATAATAATAATAATAATAATAATAATAATAATAATAAAATAATAATAATAATATAATAATAATAAACTAATAATAATAATAATAATAATAATAATAATAATAATAATAATATAATAATAATAATAATAATAATAATAATAATAATAATAATAATAATAATAATAATAATAATAATAATAATAATAATAATAATAATAATAATAATAATAATAATAATAATAATAATAATAATAATAATAATAATATTAATACTTCATTCCTTTATAGTAACAGAAAAAGATGTAGGAGTGATATTTGACAGTGATCTTAATTTTGATAGCAATATCATTCGAATAATTATAAAAAAGCTACCTAGACAATTGGCGGTATATGTAGAAGTTGTGAATACACGAATAATGAATTGTTCCTGACACTATATAATACTGTAGCAAGACCAACTTTTGAATATTTGACATTGTATTTGTGTCCTCTTTTCAAACAACAATCAATAGTTTTCGAAAACGTCCAAAGACAAACAACAAAACATTTACTGTTTTAACGATATGCCAAATGAAGATAGATTGAAAAAGCTAAAACTATCATCACTTAAGTACAGAAGAAAAGGAGACGATTGTATGCACGTATATAGAATTGTTCGTGGTCGCAAATCATTAATTACGAGGATTTAATTTTTTTCTTTGGTTACATTCACAAGAGGAGATAACTTTAAGATATTATCACAGATGTTTTACGAACATTCGACAGAACTCATTTATCCAACGTTCCTCTCAAAACATGGAATGCACTTGATTTTAATACAAAAATGCCGAAACAATAAATGCTTTCAATATGTCAGTTGATAAAAACTCCATGTCTTGAGAATACATAACGATGAATATGCTTTCGATCAACGAGTCTGTGGTGAACAATTATGAATACACTGAGCTTTTGTTTGTGCAAACTGATTTTGTGTACTTACAATGTCAATGCACAATTTTGATCTTTTTCTTTTGTTTGTTTTAACTATCTTATATTTATATAGACTCTAACAACCAAAAAAGAATAATAAAAAAAAAAAAAAAAAAAAAAACCAAAAAAAAACAAAAAAACAAAAAAACAAAATACAACAAAAACAAAAACAAAACAAACAAAACGAACCCAACAACAACAGGGCACTTAGCGGTCTTTTGGCCCAAGTAACCCTAAATGATTATGATTATGATTACGATTAAGATAAAAGATTTCTTACACTCTTGCGTTTTTGGAATTCGAGCTTTGTTTCCAATGCGAACTCGCAAGCTTGTGCAGCGATTGGGAACATGTCCGGAAATCCAAAATGCAAGAGTGTAAGAATCGTATTCTATCCATCATGCCACCCCATCAACTAATTTGTTCTATAACACAATTTAAATGTGCCAGAGATTTTTAGAAAAGCAACCGTAAGCTATTTTGTAAAGATAACATTGCTTCTAGTTCCTATAAACTATCGTGTGTCTTTTTTCAGATCGTTCAAGTACCACCAACACCGATTTTTTTTTAAAAAGCCTTTTTAATGTAAATAAACTATGACGCTTTATACTTCATATTTCACAAAATATCTTTAAAAAATTCAATAGCCATAGTTTCAACAAAAATCTAAATCATAATTTTCGTTTCTAGGCCTAACAGAACTGTTCACCACATCCCGGGGTTACGACCGTCTCCTCAAAGGTTGGGTTGGATGGAGAGATGAATCTGGAAAGAAAATGAAAGACTTGTATTCTGAGTTTGTAACACTCAGCAACGAGGCATTAGCCATCTCAGGTACATGTCCCGAGTGAAACATGTATTTTAGCGATTTCATCCATTTAGCAAGAGACGCATTGAAAAACTTCTTGCTTTAATCTAAGTCTGTGTCAGTTCAATGGATTGAGCACATTGATACCCATTTCATAATATACAGGGATAGGGAGGGGGTAAAAGAACTAACTACTCCGTCCATTTTGTTATAAAATTAGTTCGTATGCATTGAAAAACATATTTGATGCATCATAACATATTTTGACCATTGGAATGATTTTAGAAGATTTTTTTCGAGGTATAATGACAACATGCACCGTTTGTTTTACAATTGAAGGGAGTCAATCAAAGTTTAAAGTCACAACTCAGTAACTCAACCTCATTATTGACAAAAGCTGCAAACATTTGACCCATTGAATGTAACAGTTTCTGAAATTTCTTTTTGGCTTTTGTATTTTCTCGTGAAATAATGTTCCAAATTCATACTAAAAAAGGAACAATTCCTCAACTTTCTTTATAAGTCAAATAAGCAGACACAAATTAACATTTTTGTACGATTGGAATTTGAATCTGACCTTTCGAGGATCACAAGAGGTCAAACAAGGTGAGATTATGGTCAATTCATTGTTTAAATACAGAACTCCCATAATATAAAGAATTTGATAAATTGCAAATATCCAAAAAACTTAAATAGGATTGGCATATATGACATGCGGAATTAAAAAAAAATAATCATGCATCATTCCAAAGAGTTATTGCCCTTTATTGATGTCATCCTTTCTAAAACAAGCATGCCTTTCTGGAATATCACTTAAACTGTCAAAGCGCATATAGAGAATAATATAATTTCCAAATTGGAAATAAATCAGATGATGGTTAATGGAGTTATCGCCCATTGATAAAAGTAGATCTCAAAAGGTAATAGGAAATCTGTAGCACTCTAAAAACAAAACAAAAACAACAAAAAAACAAAAAACAAAATGTTGGTTTGTGTTTTAAGGCTGTATACAAAAAATCTTAGTTCTCTGTAAAACATCAAATGAGTTATCGCCCTTTGTTCACATTGAAAAAAAAACGACAAGTGTGTATTTGTGAAACATATAGAACATTGTTGATAATAATATTTTATTATTTTTTACAATTTATACACAACCTCTTTCTAAAATTTTAATATTTTAAAAATAATCATGATATGAACTAGATACGACTTTTATGCTGATGATATACACATGTAGAAAAGGGATACTCCTGATATTTCTATTTTACAAAAATCAGTTGAGCAAGGGTTTGGGCACGTGATTATATTCCCCAATCTGTTGACTATGTTAATCTATCTTAAACGTCAACTTACAGGTAAGTCTTGTTTAATCTCTCATTAACATACATCCTGATTTGTTGAAGCAACCACGTGAGATTTTAGACAAATATGTGCATTATGCACATCGTGATATTAATAATGTTAATAAATAGAAGAAGAGAACAAATAATCAGTTAAAAGGAATCAGCCTGTATAATTCAAATAATAATTATTATTTCCATGAGTTATTTCTCTTGAATAACTTTTTTTTTCTTTCTTTTATTTTTTTTTTGTTTTGTCACAAATTCCAATAATAAAATTACTATAGAAACAAAACGAAAACATTTTTTAAACATAAAAGGAAGAAATTTCGATCGCTGTTATATCAAACCTTTTTCCTCCAAAAAAGTTTCGTTCTACAAAAACCTAAATCAGGAATATCTTCCGTAGTTTTCAGGGGTAATGGAACAGTAGACATTATAATTACCCTTATAAATGACCATTTTGTGTTTAAATACATTAAAACAATGCTTTAAAATACTTTATATAATAGATCTGGCAACAAAACTTCGTTTAAAAGAAGTTTATTGAATTAAAGACCTTTATATAATTGTCAATCAGGACCCAAAGACTCGTACGAGGGCTCTTTCATAATTAACCGAAAAATGCCTGTAAAATCCGCGTTTTTTATGCTATCAACAAAATTCTTGCACGTGTTCATACCTTGACTCGTCCTTCATTTCTCTACGTAACAGCCAAGTCTGTCGACACACTTCTGCCAACGCCGCACCATAGAATGGATACCCTCTCGGAAGAAATTTCCGTCAAGGTTTTGTAGCCATTTCCGCACATGGTCAACAAGCTCTTCATCGACATCAAAGCGCTTTCCTGCCAGCTCACGTTTCAGTGGCCCAAAGAGGTGATAATCAGATGGTGCGAGGTCTGGACTGTGTGGTGGGTGTGGCAAAATCTCCCATCCATATTTCTCTAGCCAACCTTGCGTCACTCGTGCTGTGTGGGGTGTAGCGTTGTCGTGTTGCAAAATGGCCCCGTTGGTCAACTGCCCTGGGCGCTTTCTGCGAATGGCCTCCCTAAGCTTGTCAAGAGTTTGGCATTACCTTGCAGCATTGATTGTTTCTCCAGGTTGTAAGGTTTCGAACAGAATAACACCACGACTGTCCCAGAAAACAGTTCCCATTATTTTCTTTGCTGACCGCATGACTTTGAATTTCTTCGCGACAGGTGAGGATGGATGTTTCCATGTCATCGAATCTTGCTTTGTTTCTGGGGTGCAATGGTGCAACCAAGTCTCATCACCGGTGACTATGCTGTCAAAAAAAGTCACATCGTACCCTAGAAAGTCTCCGCCGGCATTGGCAGTATGCCCGTGAACCCTGCGTGAGCTCTTGCTTCTTCTCAAAAGTTCCCTGCAGATGTCCAATCTTTGTTCTTTATGATTGTCTGTCAATTGCTTAGGAACCCATCTTGCGCTGACTTTTCTGTAGCCAAGTTCATCAAATACAATTCTATGGGCAGAAGTTTCCGAAATTTTAAGACTGCTTGCGATTTCACGAAGTTTCAACCTCCTGTCTTGACGAATAAGCTCATCAACTCGCTTCACATTGTCTTCTGACGTCGCAGTTATCGAACGCCCTCTCCCTTCCCTGTCTGTCAAGTGGGAATGGCCGGCTTCAAACAAATTACACCAGTGATAGACTTGTGTACGGCTTATAACATGCTCATCATATACACTCTGAAGTTCTTTATGAATTTCGGTAGGATTCAGACTTTTAGCGTTCAAAAAACGTATGACAGCTCTGATTTCCTCCTTTGACCAAGTTTCAAGGTGGGCCGCCATCTTTAAAATCGTCTAGAAATTCATTGTGCAAAATGATGCACTTCATAATTTCTGGGAATATCCGTAGGGAAATAAGGAATATCATGTCGTTTACAGAATTAAAAAATCTCCACTGGTTGCTGAGCAATGGGCATTTTTCGGTTATTTCTGAAAGAGCCCTCGTATTTTTACGAAATGTTCGTATTAGTAGGCAGGTCTGCATTTGCACCGTTCAAAATAGCTTTACTACACTGGCCATGTTCATCCACTGACTCTTCTGTGGATTTACAATAACATTTGTAAAACGTATTTTCATGAGACCAGACAGCTTTGGCTAAAAATGTTTCAATGACCCATGTCTCGCTAACGTAACAGATGTCGTTGCAGAGCATGTGCTATGTGCAGTAACATATCTGTGTTGACACCTGCTGATTTGAAAACTGTTTTGACCCATCGGGAGCAATAGGGTTAACTGTTTTAACATAAGAAATCAATAATTGGCTAGACTGTCTCAAATACGTTGTGACAAGCAAGTATTGGTTGAGGTGGGCAATGGCACATAAACGTTAATTAGAAAATGATTTCAATTCAATTGGTAAATCATAATGTTTAGATGCAGAGGTTTCTAAAATAGATGAATTTACAATAACACACCTATCTTCATAGATCGTAACGCCCTCAACATTTATCTTATGTATAGCATCTCCTCTTCGTGAATTTAAAAGAGTCAATAACATTACCAATCTTAACGTCAATTGTTTAAAAGACGGGCAACAAACATCTGGCCATTCCATAATAGAATTTATGTCGTTATCAACATTCCGCGTCTTGGTGTCTTTAGGTAGACTTGGTCTTTTGTTGTAAACCCCTTTAAGAAGTCTGACAATAGTTTCAAGGGTCCCATGATTATGATAAACAAAAGAAGACAAATAGGCGGACACCTCACTTCTAGCCAAATTAACCATAGTACAGCTAAATCCTTTTGCAAATATTCTAGAAAAAATTAGCAAAAACTCCAAAAGACATAGGGTATGTTGTGGAGAACTCATATAATAATAATAATAATAATAATAATAATAATAATAATAATAATAATAATAATAATAATAATAATAATAATAATAATAATAATAATAATAATAATAATAATAATAATAATAATACACATTTATACAGCGCTCATTCTCGTGTAAAACACAAGCTCTGGGCACTTTACCATGTAAATTATCAATTTTGAGTGAAAAACCCCAAAAAAAAAACAAAAAAAAAACAAAACAAAAACAAAACAATAAAACAACAACCCCCCCCCAAAAAAAAAAACAAAAAAAAAACAAACAAAAAAAAAACAAACAAACAAAACAACAAAAACAAAACAAAACACAAAAAAGTAAGTAAGTAAATAGTAAGTAAGTAAATAATGAATTTATATAGCGCCTAAACATCCATGTCAATCGTGCTCTGCGGCGCTTTACATAATAAAAATAGAGATAAAAATGTTTAAAAACAACAAAATTAAAAATCACGACACTACATGATACATAATAAGCATGCATGCAAAAAAACAAAAATCAAAGCAACATCTATTTTATGAAAAATAAGCCTCGCGGAACAACTCAGTCTTCAGACATTTCCTGAAAGATGATAAATTTTCACAGGACTTTGTCCGAGGACTAAGTGCGTTCCATAGGCGTGGAGCTATGAATGGAAAGGCATTATCACCGAAAGTGGATTTTGAGGTGGTAACTTTTAGAAGTTGGGACTGAGATGATCTTAAATTTCGAGTGGGTTCATATTTTTTAATCAGTTCCTGCAATTATTCAGGTGCCAATCCATCCAGACATCTAAAAACATAGCACAATATTTTAAATTCTATCCTATACTTCACAGGAAGCTAGTGCAATTCCTGGAGAACTCGTGTTATATGATCTTTTTTTTCGTTAATTTTATAAGTCTAGCCGCTTTATTTTGAATTTTTTGTAGTTGATGAATTAATCTACTTTGACAGCCAATGAGAAGGGAATTGCAATAATCTAATCTGCTAGTAATAAACGAATTAACAAGCATCTTTGTAATATCTTCATCAATATAATGTCTGATTCTTCCAATGTTTCTAATGTGATAGTTACAACATTGGCATATTTTTTTAAACATGATCTTCCATAGATAACCCTTGATCTAAATACACCCCAAGATTTCTCACACAAGAACTAGGTTTAATAGCATTTTCACCCACTAGTATCTCATTTGTAGATATTTTTGAGAGTTGATACCTATTTCCAAAAATTATCATTTCCGTCTTGTCATCATTAAATTTAAGTTTGTTTAGTTTCATCCAATCCTTTATGTTAGCAATGCAATTTTCCATAACATATACTGGTGACAGCTCTGAATCATTATTGAGTTTTGTATACAGCTGAGTGTCATCAGCATAAAAATGAAAATCAATGGGAAAAGTGGATATCATATGAGAAAGGGGAGCAGTATACATTGTAAAAAGGAGGGGGCCGAGAATAGATCCCTGAGGCACTCCACACGTTAATATGGATGGAGTTGATACATGGTTTTCTATAATTACTGACTGAGTTCTTTCAAACAAATATTCCTTTAACCAGTCCAAAGCTGTGCCACTGATATAAAATTGATCACGTAATCTAGTCAAAAGTAAATTTTGATCGATAGTGTCGAATGCCGCACTTAAATCTAGTAAAACAAGCATCGCAGCACTTTTATTATCTATATCATTTACAATATCATTAAAAACTTTAAGTAATGTCGTTTCCGTGCTATGGGAGGCTTTGTAGGCAGATTGAAATTTAACAATTTAAGGCATTCGTCTCTAGATGGTTAATAATACGAGCAGCAACGACTTTTTCGATTAATTTAGAAATGAAATTTAAATTTGACAAAGGTCGAAAATTATTTATCATTGCAGTCAAGATTTGCTTTTTTCTTCAGGGGTCTAACCAAGGCATGTTTCAGCATATTTGGAAAATCGGGCAACGTTAGACTTTCATTTACGATAGATGCAATTGCTGGAGCAAGATACTTTGAACATGATTTTATGAGCCAAGTTGGTGTTTTATTTAGCGGGCATGATTTATTAGGCATATCTGACAAAGTATTTTTAACTTCCTCTATTGTTACGGGTTCAAACGACGTTAACATATTATAACGGCGGGTGTTCATAGATTTAGTTGGTCGTGTCGTGCAGGTAAGTGTTGTGTCCTCCTGTAGTGTCTCTTCCGTTGATGTTGATCTTCCTGGCGATGTCACGTGCCTTGTCATTGTTGTTGTGTTCATTGGTGAAGTCATGCTTGTTGTTTCAACTCGTGATGTCGTGCTGGAATGTAGATTTGTGGGGCTGTCGTTGTCTAGTTCCTGTCGGATGTTGGAAATTTTCTCAATGAAAAAGGTGTTGAATTTGTCACAGAGTTCTTTTGGAGATGTATTTCTAGGTAGATTATTTGTATTCGATGGTGTGATCATTTCTTTGACAGTATTGTAAAGCTTTTTCGAGTCGAGTATGCTTTTTATCAGAGTGTCCTTTACATATTGCCGCTTGGTACTGACTATTAGTTGGTTGATATAATTTTTGGCTTTTTTATATATTTGCTTGTGAATTTCAAGTCCAGACTTACGCCAAATACCTTCCTTTTGTCGTCTGTCATGTTTGGCCTTTCGGATTTCAGCATGAAACCATTTGGAATTTGGTCTTAGGACGATCGTTCTGGACTTGAGGGGCGCATGATTTTCCAGACAATTATTGAGTGATGTGTAGAGGAGATCTAATTTCTCTGTGACGCCGTGTGTATGTATAACGTTATTATTTATGTCCAACTCCCGAATTTGGTCTAGTAATTTGGTGTGATTTATGTCTTCCGTTTTTCTATAGCGGACTGTACGCCGATTTGGAATTGGGACAGGGACATTGATCTTAAAAAATAGTGGGTGGTGGTCTGAAATGTCTGGGCTTCCGATCCTGATCTCACGAGTGGAAGTATCGATAGACCGTGTGATAACGAGATCGAGGGTGTGCCCACCCTCGTGAGTTGGTCCTTTGACATTTTGTTTGAAATTTAATATTTCTAGAAGTTTAGTGAAGTTGTTCGAAATCTCGGCATGAAAATTAAAATCACCTAGAATAATAATTTCTCCATTCTCGGTGTTTTTTGCGTGGAGAAAGTCTTCAAATTCTTTTAGAAAAGTTTTATTAGTGCTCTTGTTTTTAGTTGATGGTGGTGGTCTGTAAATGGTTACGACGTTAAAATGTCTGTTATTATGACTGAAGTTAATTTCGATGCATTCGAATGAGTCGTAGTTTTGTTTTTCTCGTTTGATAATATTCAATTGGTCTCTAAAAACACACATCAAACCACCTCCACGTCTTTGGTCTCTATTTTCTTGATGATATGAATAGCCGCTGGGGGTTACCTCGTTTATGGTTATAGTGTCAGAAGATGTTAGCCAAGTCTCTGTAATAAAGAATAAATCCAATTTGTTTTCGACGATAAAATCATTTATTAACACAACTTTATTTCGCACAGAGCGGGCATTCAGGAGAGCACATTTCAAATTGTTTTCGTCATCTGTACTCCTTTGTTGTTGTTGTTGTCGCCGCCGTTGTTGCCGTAAAGTAATAAGATTGGATGGGGGTGGTGATGCTAATGATAACGACGATGGTGATGGTGGTCGTGGTGGCAACCACCTCCACGTCTTTGGTCTCTATTTTCTTAATGATATGAATAGCCGCTGGGGATTACCTCGTTTATGGTTATAGTGTCAGAAGATGTTAGCCAAGTCTCTGTAATAAAGAATAAATCCAATTTGTTTTCGACGATAAAATCATTTATTAACACAGCTTTATTTCGCACAGAGCGGGCATTCAGGAGAGCACATTTCAAATTGTTTTCGTCATCTGTACTCCTTTGCTGTTGTTGTTGTCGCCGCCGTTGTTGCCGTAAAGTAATAAGATTGGATGGGGGTGGTGATGCTAATGATAACGACGATGGTGATGGTGGTCGTGGTGGCAACGATATGGAAGATGACAGCGATGACGATGGTGGTGGTGCTGACGATAACTACGACGACAACGACAATGGCAATGGTCGTGGTTTTAAATCAATTGTTGTGTATGTAGGTGGGGGTCGTGATGGTTTGTAATGGTGGGGGCGATGTGGTCTGTGGCCAGTGAACACTGGTATCACCCTTTGTTTTCTTGTTCCACCCCGTGGGTGTGAATTTGACTCAATGCCGTCAACAAGAGACGTTGGTTGTTGACGGCATTGATAATAAAACGCCGATATTAAAAATAAAGTGGTGAATAAAAATCTCTCGTAATGTGTAGAAGAAAAATATTGGTAAAAATCAGGCTTTATCTTAAAATCCATAAAACAATGCAATGAATTCATAGCCAAGTCAAGGATTCATAGCGTCAATAAAAGCAGTAAAGATGAGACTTGAGATTCTTTTTAAAGGCAGGTAAAGACTTGCACGTGGTAGGTCATTACAAATCTTGGGGCCGAAACAAGCAAACGATCTATCTCCAAATTTTGTTCTTGATCTTTTTTCCGAAATTTTCGTTTGATCATTACTTGATCTTAAAGTGTACTTTTCAAATTTACACATGACCACGTGATCTGTGAGATATCCCGGTGCTATACCAGTCAGACACTTATAAACAAGACACGCTGCTTTGTAATATGTGCGCTTTTCAATGGGTAACCAGTGGAGATAAAACTTGATCCAATATTGGAATTTACGATAATAATTCAGCACTTAAATCCAACAAGGGGTTGCATGATCAAACTTTCGTTTGCCAAAAACTTTGATATATTCTAACCATTTGTTTATATACATATTGTAGTCCAAGAATGTAGAATTAAATCAACCTAATTATCTAAATCTGAAGATATTAATGAAGGCTCGAAAGTCTAGCTTCATTCTTAAAAATAGCGCGTATGCTGTTCTTGGAGATGGAGGAAAAGTAGATGGTCCCTTTTGCATGATAGGCAAAATGGTTTCTTTGTCGCAATTTATTGTCTGAGAAGTGGGTCCCGGTTGCTTTGTATTGAGCTATTTTTGAAGCACCTTTACAAGAATGCTGAAAGGAGGAAAAGCATAACATTTTAATGTTTCCAACTAATTGACAATACATCAATGTTCTCCTCTTGTTTATCATAGTGAAAAGAGGCAAATCTATGAAACTGAGTATAGGAGCTACTTGCAATAAATCAAAATCTGGTATAAACCCCAAATGTTTAATATCTTTGTTCAGATCGTGTGGTTTTAGTTCCCAATTAGTTTTAGATTCTTTGTCCGCAATGATATTTTGTTTCCAAGGGACACGTGCTGCACTTATCCAACATTTATGCTCGATACAGAATTCCTACACTTCAAACGTAATGCCATTGTTTTCAATAGAATGCCGTGTGCCCATATGATTGGTACATGCAAATGCAGTGCTAATATCTGGCACAATTGAGATATGTTGGTTTATCAAGTCAGATTCAAAACACTTAAGTGCTGCTAGCATTGCTTTCATTTCTACATTATTGATATGCTTATTTTAGTCCTTCTCAGACTATTGACCCACTGTACTTAATTCACCTTTTTGCACCCCCAACCTGAAGAGCTACTGTTAGTGAAAATTGTTAACGATGGCACAGGAGATTTAATCTCATTGAAAGCTCTATGAATGTTATATATATATATATATATATATATATATATATATATATATATATATATATATATATATATATATATATAACTGTGTAACTAACTGCAAAACCTTCCCAGGTCCTGATATTGAATCAGACCGTGTTCCAGTTATGATGAAATTGAAGGTAAAGCTTAAAATACCAAATTCGATGAAAATGAAAAATGCAAGGTATAATGTAAAATACTAAAGGATGAAAACATTCAGGAAAATATGCTATAGAGGTCAGGAATCGATTTGAAAGCCTCATGAACACAGGACATGACATGAATTATGTCAAGGAAGAAATTGACAAACATTGAGAACGTTTTAAACATTCAATAAATGAAAAAGCGAGAGTCTCCTTCCAAAGGCACTCCAGGAACAAAACAACCATGGATGTCCAAAGAAGTGCTTGAATTGATGAAAGAAAAAAAAAGAAACAGAAAGACACATTGAAATACAAAGAGATTAATAAAACCATACAAAAATGCATCTCAGTCAAAGAAGACCGGATTGACATGAACTGTTTACAAATTGAAAAACTGTGTAAAGAACACAACGAAGGCCCGGCGTATAACAAGATAAAAGAATTCAACCGAAGAACTACACCTAGAAGCAGCTGCATTAAAGATAAAGATGGAAAAAATTCCATTGAAAGTGATAAGATCATGGCCAGATGGATTGATTTTGTGGAAAATCTATTCGATTATGATAGAGGAAATATTCCAGTACAATAATTTCTGCAGGACCCTGTTATTCTGAAAGAGGAAGTAGAAAAATCACTCTCTAGCATCGACGCCGGCAAAGCCCCTGGTATTTGAGGACATATCTTTAGAAATGCTTAAAGCTCTGGGAGATTTTGGGACATCAACACTGACAGATTTATACTATAAAATATACACAACAACATACATACCAGAAGACCTCAGAACTTCTATTTTTGTGCTGCTCCCAAAAAAACCCCCACAAAAGCAATGGACAGTTCTGATTTATGGACATTTAGTCTTTTGAACCACGCCCTCAAACTACTGTTAACTATCATCTTAAGAAGAATGAATACCTCGATTGATCCTGAACTAAGTGAAGAACAAACAAGTTTCAGGAAAAAGTTGGGCACAAGAGAGGCAATATTCAATCTAAAAATCATTGCAGAGAAATTTATGGAAACACAAAAAGACTTATTTATATGCTTTAATGACTATTCAAAAGCTTTCGACACTGTCAACCATTAAAACTTGATAGATACACTGACCAATATTGGAATTTACAATAATAATTCAGCACTTAAATCCAATTTGTACTGGAACCAAAGAACTAAAAAAACAGAAGCAGGAATCTCAGACTCTGTAAAAATCAAAAGAGGCGTTAGACAGGAATGCGTGATGTCACCAGCTCTATTTAATATTTACATGGAGTTCATATTCAAGGAAGTAGAGGGACAACCTGGCATAAATGTAGGTGGGAGAACCATTAACAACCTAAGATAGGCAGACGACACGCCGCTGCTTGCAGAAAACGCAGTGCCGCTACAAACATTACTCACAAAACTGAAAGAAGATAGTAAAAAAAGGATTGAAAATGAATGTTAAGAAAACAAAAGCAATGATCATGTCCAAAAATGCAGAAACACCAAAATTACAATTACTTGATGGAAATGCAATAGAAGAAGTCGAAAGCTTTGTATAACTTGGGCAGTTAATAACAAAAGATGGAAAATCGAAACAAGAAATAATAAGGAGAAAGGGTTTGACAAAAATGCATTCACAAAAATCCAAAAGATTCTAACAAACACATAACCTGGAAAATTAGAATTCGACTTCTAAAGTGCTACGCCTGGTCTATATTTTTCATGGATGCGAGACATGGACATTGAACACTGGGATAGGAAAAATCATAGATGCTTTTGAAATGTGGTGCTACCGACGGATGGGATGGTGTCATGGAAAAAGAAAGAGACCAAACAGAATGGTATTGGATGGACTAACTATAAGATAGAAGAAATGTCTGATCACTGTAACGCACAGAAAGTTGGCCACATGCGAGATACCAGATCAGATAGATAGAGAGGGATAGATATAAATTAGGAAGAAAGTGAAAAATAGGAGAGAGAGAGAGAGAGAGAGAGAGAGAGAGAGAGAGAGAGGAGAGAGAGAGAGAGAGAGAGAGAGAGAGAGAGAGAGAGAGAGAGAGAGAGCAGTCAATCGACTCGGAGATAAATTTCCTTTACTTAATTTTAATTGCAGGTTATTCCGACACAGGAGAATATTGGCGATCGGCCTACGAGATGGATGATTTTGAAGATGAGGTAAAGTCCTTGATATTTATCGTCCATGGGTAAAATCAGATAATTCAATCTATAAAGATTTACCTGGACTCTTCACTTCATGGATTGGTATAATATGGGAAACACTTTTAATAATTATTGTTGATATCAATAATCATATCTTATTTATTAACTAAGCCTCAAAAATGTATTATGTCGGAATGTAGAAGACTCAGAAAATTGGATGCTATTTACGAAAACTATTATGGAACTTGAGTGAGAATATTGTTGTTTATAAAAAAGAGAATGAGTGCCATACATGGGATCCAGAGAGCTAAATTATTGTGATTATAGTGATTTTGGCCTTAATTTCAATTTTTAATATATATTTTATACCGACATAATACCGTTTTGACACGATATATCACATATTGTACATTTATTTGATCAGGTAAAAAGGTTATTTGATCAGCTCCGTCCCTTGTATGAACATCTTCATGCCTATGTGAGAAGAGAACTGAAAGCGATTTATAGAGCTGATAAATTTCCCTCCTCCGGACACATTCCGGCGCATTTATTAGGTGAGGATTGAATTTAATTATATATCATTTTCTTCTCCGTCGATTTCTTCTCTCTTCTCCACCTCAAACAACACCAACATCTCCTGCTCCCCCCCCCCTCCTCTTCCTCCTGCACCTCATTATCATCATCATCATCATCATCATCATCATCATGATCATCATGTTTCTGTTTCTCTTCCCCTTTTTTTTCTCCATCTCCTCCTTCATCTTATCACCCTCCTCCTCCTCTCCCTTTTCTTCTTCTTCTTCTTCTTCTTCTTCTTCTTCTTCTTCTTCTTCTTCTTCTTCTTCTTCTTCTTCTTCTTCTTCTTCTTCTCTCCAAATTACTACTACTACTACTACTACTACTACTACTACTACTACTACTACTACTACTCCTACTACTACTACTACTACTACTACTACTACTACTACTACTACTACTACTACTACTACTACTACTACTACTCCTCCTCCTCCTCCTCCTCCTCCTCCTCCTACTACTACTACTACTACTACTACTACTACTACTACTACTACTACCCTAGAAAGAGGAGAGCTAACGCTACTAGAAGGGACACTCCTTCTTTGAGCCAATGGTCACCAGCCCTCGCACGTTGACTCGCTAAGTGCGTGTGCCTCGCTAAGTGTTTGCCCTAGATACGGCTTGTCGCCTGCCTTTCTGTTTATGGATGTGTATGTTTATGTGTATGTTTCTATGTTTACATTCATTGGTAGATCTAGATATATCTTATAAGAGAGAGAGAGAGAGAGAGAGAGAGAGAGAGAGAGAGAGAGGAGAGAGAAGAGAGAGAGAAGAGAGAGAGGATGAGAGATTGTGTGTGTGTGTGTGTGTGAGTGAGTGAGAGATGAGAGAGAGAATAAGAGGAGGAAGTAGAGAGAAAGAGAATGAGAAACAAATAAGTAGAGTGAAAATTCTGTTCAATGTTATCGTTATCATAATATAATATATAGTTATAATAAGTGTAATAAATGACAAATTGCATATTTATGGAATATAAGATTATTATTATTATTATTATTATTATTATTATTATTATTATTATTATTATATTATTATTATTTTATTATATTATAATATTATATTATTTTGGTTAAGTATTCTGGGATTTTAAATTATTTGGGTTGGGTGGTTCGGTAGTATAGTATAGACGAGATGGAGAGAGGAGGGGAGGAGTAATAAGAGAGAGAGGGGGAGAGAGAGAGAGAGAGAGAGTGAGAGAGAAATCAGGGGGGGTGGGGTCACAAACTTAACTAAATGTATAATTCTCAATGTAGGTGTGTGTGTGGTTGTGTTGTGGGTGATAGAGATAGAGAGAAGAGAGAGAGAGAGAGAGAGAGAGAGAGAGAGAGAGAGAGAGAGATAAGTAGGAGTGAAATATTGTTCATGTTACGTATTAATAACGTCATAACAAGTGTACTAAATGCAAATTGCCATATTTATGTACAAGTAAAATGTTTTTTATGTATTATTATATTATTATTATTAATTATATATTATTATTATGATTAGTATATAATTATTATGTGATTATTTTATTTATTTATTATATGGTTAGGCGGTGGGGGTACTAATAGACAGATAGGTAAAGTAGATATTATATATATATATATTATATATTATATTATATATTATATTATTATATATATTATATATATATTAGCGAGAATGGGGGGGGAGGGGTGCTAGAGTAGGTAGGTAGAATAGATTAGATATATAATAATATAGATGAAGTAGAGATAGAGAGAGCGAGGGGGGGGGGGGAGGGGGCTAGGGGGGAGGGAAGATAGATAGAGGATAGATAGAGAGAGAGAGAGAGAGAGAGAAAAAGAGGGGGGGGGGGGGCACAAAATAGAAGAAGGATAGGGGCAGAAGCACCAAATAGATCTTAGAACTGTATAGATTAGAAATGCAAAGTGTCAAATGGTTGTCTATAAAAATGTACAACTCACCCAGTCAATCTAAAATATCTCAGATCTTCTTAGTACTAGCCTGCTATAGATCTAGAAATCTCAAGTGTCACTAATGGTTGTCTATAACATGTAGGAACAGATCTCCACTCAATACTAAAATGAAAAACTAAATTTCAACAAAGAGTCACTGATGGGTGTCTACAACACATGGCCCAATAAAAATAAAAACAAAACAAAGGGTACACACACACACACACGTGCCCAGTTTAATTAGGCCTTCCCTCCCTCCCCCTCTAGTCTAGCCAGGCGAAACCGGCGGCCAGCCAAGGAGCGTGTTGCTAACGCGCGCTAACAAATCACTAGGCAAGTGTGGTGTGTGCCACGCGAACGGCGAGTTGTCCCTTCTAGTCGTAGCTCCTCTTTCTAGGCTACTACTACTACTACTACTACTACTACTACTACTACTACTACTACTACTACTACTACTACTACTACTACTACTACTACTACTACGACTACTACAACTACTACTAGTACTACTATTACTTCTACTACTGAAGCTGTTGTTTATTTAATTTCTATGGTCTGAATGGACATGCTTCATTTTACTAAAAAAACAGGACAAAATGAGAAACACAATGATGATTTTGACTCTTCCGAGTATTGAATGTACATTCTTAACTAATTCAGGAACTTTAAATGAGAAAAATGTAGTCAGCCAGAGAAAAAAATTCCCACAAAGACGGAAACTAATATTAAAATCTAATAGAAACATTATTAGTAATTATTTATTTCCACCCTTTGAGTAGTCTATTAGAAAAATACCTTTCCTAATATTTGAAAGACCCAGCTACCAAATCATTACTGTGTATAGACAATATCGAAGGAAGAAAAAACCTTGTCCATAGCTTGTAAAGTGAGTACTTCACCTTTGAGCCATCTGAAAACACTGAGCTTTCCTGACATCCACTGTACTAAACCGACAGCCACTAATATCTGACTGAAACCATCAAAGCCAATGGCAAAGTAGCCAAATTATGATATCATTCGAAAAAAGACGAGCATTTATATCCCTCAATATCCACTAAACGTGCTCAAAGCCCTAGCCAACAGCACCGCTTAACACGTAGGACAAGACATGAGGTCTGTAAGGCGATATTTTGTTGACATGGACAACAACAACGGAGAACCTTCTACAGCTTTCTTTTTCTAGACTTTCTCTATAATCCACAATTTAGGCAACATATGGGCTAAAGAGTGGAGTTCGCTGGCTAAAGACATCATACCATTCAAGAACAAAAGCTCAATGGATGTCACAGACGAAATGGTGAAACAAGTAAGAAGCACTTTAAATATTATTTTCTGAATCTACATTAGTAATATATAGACATGACAACAATTTCTATTTTGGGTAGAAATCTTTCAGTACATAGATCGGTCAAATTTTAGGGCAACTAACTTGTAAAAGAATATTTAGTATTCGAGACTTATAGTCCTTTTTCAATAACCGCTTACCTTGAAACCAACGTTCTTTAGATAGTATGTGAATAGTTTTGAATAAGATACAAATGGGAAATAAATTGGGGAGAAACAATTTTTTTTATACGATCGTAATATTTTCAAAGTAAAACGAATATTACCTTCATCAAAGTCATCAATTCTTATTCTACAATAAACTCATATATTATGGAAATTAGATTGAACACGGAATTTGTCACATCAGAGACTTCTATATAAAAATGCCAAAAAAGATTATATCTGACCAAACGCCTCAAATCAGTAATATGTTTGGTTACTCTGGATGTTGAAAATGGAATTGAGAGTCAAAATGATGAGACATTGGTAAAGACATTTGTCATTTTTACTGACTTGTAATTGAAGAGATTGATCGATGTTTTCTGAAAGAGCAAAAGATACACTTTCATAATATGACTGATCATTTTAATAATAATAATAATAATAATAATAATAATAATAATAATAATAATAATAATAATAATAATAATAATAATAATAATAATAATAATAGTAATAATAATAATAATAATAATAATAATAATAATAATAATGATAATAATAATAATAATAATAATAATAATAATAATAATAATAAAATAATAATAATAATAATAATAATAATAATAATAATAATAATAATAATAATAATAATAATAATAATAATAATAATAATATAATAATAATAATAATAATAATAATAATAATAATAATAATAATAATAATAATAATAATAATAATAATAATAATAATAATAATAATAATAATAATAATAATAATAATAATAATAATAATAATAATAATATAATAATAATAATGTACTTTATTCATCCAGAAAGGAAATGTTTGTATAGACGTACGTATAAAATGCCGACAATGATACATACATAAATATAATATACGTAAATAAATGTGTTAAAGTAAAACTTGGTAATAGGTATAGTATAATGGTATTGTAAGCTACAAGAACAATTACATAGTATAAATTTCAAGATTATATGATTTTAATGATATAGGTATCTAGTAAAGTGTATATGATGTCAATATTTAAGAAAAAAAAGTAAAAAGCTAAGAATTAGATGTAGTATAATAATATTGTAAATTGACGGAGAAAAATTACATAGTATAAATTAGATGGGACATATAGACTGAATAGGTAAACTGTAAAATTGTAGTAAGCGATTTTATAAATTGATGTTTAAAAATGGGGGTATGGAGGAATTTTAAAGACAATAATTCAAAGTTATAACAGACGTAGACCAAAATTTATAAATTATTTTCCTTATTAAACATTCTGAAACTGTAAGGCTGTTCGACTTAGTGATCTGATAATTTAAAGGATTTGTTGGATTGTCTAAACTTTTTCCAATTTTTCTTAAGCACTAATCTGCATATAAATCATTAAAAGACATGGATCCTGTGGTAAGTTTTTTAGCTCTTTTAATAATCCTGTCAAAGTTAGCTTTTGCTGAGCTAAGACAACCCCCCGCCCCCAGGCAGTAATACAAAAAATCAAAACACTTTCATTAAACAGATCTATAAAATAACGTATAAATTGTTTTGTCAAAGTTTAGTTGGGACAATTTCCGTAAAAAGTACATTCTTTGATTAATTTTACTCTTGATATAACTGGTATGTACGTCCCACCGTAATTTGTTGTCCATGGTGACTCCTAGATATTTCTTTTCTACTTCTTGCTCTACTTTTTCATTTTTAATAGTGATATGGTCTTCTTATCTTTTCTAAAGTCTATAATTAATTATTTGGTCTTACTTACATTCAATTCAAGGTGGTTATTGTCGCACCAGGAAACAAATTTATTTATTTTGTCCTTATAAGTTATTTCGTCATTATTAGTAATTAATCCTTGTAGAGTAGTATCGTCTGCAAATTTTAAAAGGGGTATGCCTAGATCTGCCCTTTTACAGTCGTTTTTATAAAGTATAAAAAGCATGGAAGAGATTACACAGTCCTGCGGAGCGCCAATATTTATAGTTATGTTATTGGAGACATCTCCTCTTACTTGTATATTGTATTCTATGTGTAAGGAGGTCTAGCACCCAGGAGATGATATAAGGATTAATTTTAAAAGTAGAAAGTTTATGAGCAAAGAGCTGGGGCTAAATCGTATTAAAGGCGGACGAAAAGTCAACAAAAAGAATTCTGCAGTAGCTTTTAGGCGTGTCTAAATGTTTATAGATATTAGTTGTAAAAACAAGGATAGCATCTTCTACAACTGCGCTTACTTTGGTAGGCAAATTGACAAGGGTCTAAAAGAGGTCTAACATGGTTATTGATTCGTAACAAAATACGTTTTTCAAAACATTTCATGACAATTGATGTGAGAGCGACAGGTCTCAGATCATTCATTGATTTTACTTTGTCTTTTTTGGGGCCAAGAATGATTTCTGAGTTTTTCCAAATACTAGGGATGGGAGAGTACGAAAAAGACATATTAAAAATATAAGTATAAATATAGCATAATTGTTTTGCACAGGTTTTCAAAATTTTACCTTTTATACCGTCCGGTCCAGCCGCCTTCCATTCTTTCAGTCTAGAAAACATATCTTTTGTCTCACACTCACTAAATTCATTCTCGCATTCATCATTCATACGCTCAATCAATAATTTTTTAGTCTTTACAATTTTGTACTCATTATTATTGGTAGAATCAAAACAGGCGTAAAATTTTGTTCAGTTCATTTAAATCGATATTGTCGGGTACTTTAGATTTGCTTTCATTGTAATTGATAATTGTTTTCATGCCTTTCAAAGCTGTTTTAATGTCGCCTAATAGGAAACTTCTCTCTACTTTTGTTTTGTAACATTACATTTGATAATTTCTTCTCTGATTTATCTTTGTTTAGTTTTTATTTCATCTTTGGTGCCATGTATAAATATATACTTTTTCTCATTTAAAAGGGATTTCATTTCTTTTGTTATCCATGGTTTGTTATTTGGATAACATTTAACTTCTTTTCTTTCACACACCTGTTGCTCACAAAACTTTATATACTCAGACACACAATCATTAAGTTCATTCACATCATCACAAGCGTCAATAAAAACATTCCAATCAGTACACTCGAAGCAGCCACGTAACTCCTCACACACACTGTCATTCATGACCTGAACACACTTCACCACAGGCTTAAAACGTTTGATGCCAAGGCGATAATATATAGGTAATAATAACAGCATATTGTGGTCCGATGAACCGAGTGGATCTCTTGGAAAACATTTATTGGACTTGTCTACAGTACCGAAAAATAGATCGAGGGTCTATTTGTCACGAGTAAAGCACTGAGCAAGTTGTGAAAGACCAGAAATTATTATATAATTGTAATGATTAAAATCGCCTTTCACAATAAAAACACACGCGATTTGCTTTTTTCATTTTCCACATGGTTGATCAGAGTCTCTATGGCAACATTTACATCGGCACTGGGGGGAATTTAAACTGTTGTGATGTTGACTTTAGAAAATTCTCTTGGTAAGTAATATGGCCGTGCACCCACAATCAAAAATTCAATGTTGTTGTTCGAAATTGACGAGATATTATTTATATTGTTGAGGTGACACCAATCATTGTTTATGTCCACGCCCACACCACCGCCCCTTTTTTTGTTTGCACAGTCTCTATCGCTCCGGTGTAGAGAATAGTTGTCAATTTCTACGACAGATGACGGTGTGTAAATATTTTTCTGACAACCCTTTCATCCCGACATATTACCAGATAAGACAATGGGTCACATATTGTGTCAGGACAATTATGGATTTGATTCAACTTACCTGTTTTCATTTCAGTTATGTTAAGTTTGTTTCTGATCAATATTGACTTGATTAAAATGTCATGCATTAATTTACACTACAACTTTTGCTAGAGATTTGACACCATGTAGAAGTTTATTATTAATTTTATCAATCTAGCAAGACAAAAGAAAAATAACCCTGGTATATTAGAGAAGAAAGACCACTTCCGACTGGTGTATCCTACCAAAGAATGAAAAAGCGTGAGGTTAATTTCAATAGCCGAATAATTATGACCCATCGTATCAAAAAACGGTAAGATGTCTTGATGGTTTAGATGTTGAAAATATAATTTATAGTATTAGATAAAAACTTGTATAACGTTTATATGTTTTAGTGATTGGGTCTTAACGTGACAAAAACCAAAATCCGACATTGCTGGTCATTTTAAAATTAAAATCGCTTTTTGACATCTCATCCATCCTGACATATTACAGATTCTAGACGATGAGTCAGTTATAATGCATAATTGTTATGGATATTTTTGTTAAGGGAATATGCAATCTAGAATTGATTCAACACTCTGTATCTACTCCTCTTCCCATATTCCACTTCTCGGTCTTTCTCTGAAACTCCAGAATTACACTGCCACAAAGATATTTCACACAACTGACGATTTCTTTAAATCTCTTGGTTTGATCGAAATGCCACCAAAGTTCTGGGAAAAGTCTATGCTTGAAAAACCAACAGATGGCCGAGAAGTTGTCTGTCATGCATCAGCTTGGGATTTTTATAACAAAGAAGATTTCAGGTGATGTAAGCTAATTCTGTTTGATTATTGATAATGGGATTGTTCTTTATCTTGTTTCTCTACTGGTTCTTGTTCTTCTTCCTTTCTTCTTCTTCTTCTTCTTCTTCTTCTTCTTCTTCTTCTTCTTCTTCTTCTTCTTCTTCTTCTTCTTCTTCTTCTTCTTCTTCTTCTTCTTCTTGTTCTTCTTCTTCTTATCTACCTATCCTGTTGCTTATCATCCTCATCCTCGCCCTCCTCACCCTGCTTCTCAACTTGAAATATTATCACCAGCCAGACAAAGCATATCAAAAATCAAGTTCATTGCTGATCCCGGTATTTCTCTCCTGCTTCGATTCCAAACAAGATAATGTAATTCCGTTCGGTAATAAAATTGCAATTGAATTGGCTGGATTATATCATATTCCTCTTTTATCAAATTAATCAACCAGAGTAAAACAGTGCACTGAGGTCACTCAAGACCATTTTCAAACTGCTCACCATGAGATGGGACAGAAAGCATACTATCTTCAATACAAAGATTTACCAGTAGAATTTCGAAGGGGAGCTAATCCTGGTCTGTTCTCTGAAAACTGCATCATGTTACTAACACTGTATTGACTCCTCTGACTCCAGCATTTATATAATATTACACTGTTACTGTTAACATTCATGGTTTTACATTTCATCTGTGAGATATGACAATGTGTTCCCAACCTAACCACTAGATTGCTAATTTCCATCCTCTTATAATATATAAATATCTTTAAAATATTCTCCAAAAACTGATGAGCTTCATTTTATCCCTGTGATATATTATAACAAGTCTCTATTACTAACTCTATACTGACTTCTGACTCAAGCAATTACATAATATTGCATTAATAACATTCATGATTTTACATTTTATCTGTGAGATATGATAATGTATTCCTACACAGAACTCTAGATTGCTACTTTCGCTCCTCTAATAATATATCAAAGATATTCACAATATCATACCAATGCTCATGAGTGGAGTGGAATTCCCTCCCCCCTCCCCCCCACCCCCAAAGAAAGAAGGTATATATATATATATATATATATATATATATATATATATATATATATATATATATATATATATAACGGACACTTACATTTTTTGATGTCTTAACATATTTTTCAGTGATGATCATATCTTCTCAGTTGATGCCATAAAACTGGCTACGGATCTATCGTTGTTTGTTGAATTTATTTAGAAAGAATATTGATTTGTCGTCGGTTATCTTTTATCTTTATTTTCTATTTAAATAAACTGAAAAATCAGTTAAAACCTTGCCTGGAGCCGATTGTGATCAAGAGTCAAACGTATACTCTTTCCATTTTAATGTAAATGCCCTATCTATCTTGTTTCAGTTTATTTCATCTTCTTCTTCAAGTACCAAGTCTGTGCCAGACATCGGTGATCATGGTACACCATTCATCTCTCTGATCAGATAACCTCAGAAAACTAATATTACTCTTCTCTTTCTTTGTCATCCAGCTGTTCAAACTATTCAAATATGTTTTTCTTGGTCTACCTTTACTCTTTTTACCTTCTATCTTTCCTGTGAGAGCAAGATGTTCAATACATTTATGTCGATTTAGGTGCCCTAAAAATTGCATTTGTCTTTTTCTTATTGTACGAAATAATAACCTTTTAGTTTCGCTTGCTCTAATACTTCTTCATTAGTTCTCTTCTCTGTCCATGATGAGCTTAAGAAATAATCAAGCTTTCAACATTTGTAGACAATGATTATCGTGAGAGTTACTTGCTGTCGAGTCTCGATCAGGAGGACGCAAAGTTGAGTCCTTGGTAAAAATGGCTCTTCACTCACATTCTCTCACAGCACTCAGTTGTAAAATGGCCTAAAAGTGTTGTCTTTGTGGAAAAAATAATTGGTATGTCAGGCGTCATGCATTGGTTGGGGCTTGTTGTATAAGGCATTGGGCACGTTTTGTGGGCTAGATAAAAATATCTCAATTATAATCAATTGCCATTTGAATAAAAATATCCTAGCCAAAATCGGATGTTAGTAAACGGCTGAAGATCGACAAATTTGTTTATTTGTTTATTTTTTATTGAAAGTATCAACCCACAGTACAAGTAATTATAATGTATACATATTGCTGGTAACATTCCACAGGATTAAGATGCGCACAACTATCACACATAAAGACTTAATCACAGCACACCATGAAATGGGCCACATTGAGTATATGATGCTGTACAAATACCAACCCGTCAATTTTCGAGTCGGGGCAAATCCTGGTTAGAAAATGTTATATTTTTCTCATCATCCCAATAGGATTCAATAGTCGTAACGTCACTTCCTTCCTAATGACGCATGGTAACTTAGTAACACTGGCTCTAAACTATCGGAACAATGGCGGACGCCCGTATGAAATATTTCTCCGGCGAGTATAAAGCGTATCCAGAGGGAAAAAACACATGCATTTGATCATGTTTTGACTTTTACACATTCTGATCACAAGACATATGAAAAGTTCTTGCCAGCATGAAAAATATAACGTAATGATTTTCTTTGTTTAGAACCAAAATGGCCGCCGTTGCCAGGCGGCGTGACATCAGACTATTGAATCGTATTTTATTTTATTACTGTACATTGTGACACGGCGCTTTTTTTTTGGCTAGAAAACATGTTATTTCAAATACTGAGAACAGCGACAACATAGACCTCAATGATGATGACGATGATGATGATGATGATGATGATGATGATGATGATGATGATGATGATGATGATGATAATAAGGATAATAATAATAATAACAATAATAATAATAATAATAATAATAATAATAATAATAATAATAATAATAATGATAATAATAATAATAATAATAATAATAATAATAATAATAATAATAATAATAATAATAATAACAATAATAATAATAATAATAACAATAATAATAATAATAATAATAATAATAATAATAATAATAATAATAATAATAATAATAATATGCTAAAACCAGTAATAATATTATAATGATATATCGCATTATCATTGGATTCAGAAATGATCTCTTTCCAGCAATTTTATTTTAGTAGTTTGGGATTGTTTTTGTTTTATGGAATTCTTGACGAGTTCGAGGTCAATTTAATTTGCCGCGATATGAAGTAAAATCTTTACTGTCAAACAAGTACAAAAAATACTTTTCCAGTAGTGAATGACGGAAATCAAGACAGATTATAGATAAATTGCTTTGTGTTGGTATTCGCGCTTAATCTTCCTTTGGTAAAAGTAGGGTCTTGGTTAAATAAGTTAAATTAGTGTGCTAAATATCGTATAATCAAGTCACTCACTGTTTTTAATAATTGTTTTGGTCTTTGTCGCAAATTATTACCAGGTCACAATTTTATTGTATTTTATGGGACAAGAGTCAGTTACAAAATCAAAAAGTTCATCAAAAACGGTAAGGAGTCACTCAAGGCTACGACATATAGCACACTAATCACCCGCATAGCTTGGCGTGTTAACCAAACAAAACCTCCTCGATTGTACGAAACTAAACGTTTAATAAATATTTCCAAAAGATAGAATCTGCGTCAAGATTTCGGTAATTTTCTACTGTACCTAAGTAGCCTCGGCCTATAATCATTAATAAGAATAATAAAATGGAATAGGGACTTTGATTTGATTTACATAGACAAATGCTGTGGACATTTCGCGTGTCCCCTTTGTCAGCACAAATGTCAGCAGAATGAGATACACAATGAATGAGAGATGAGAGGATGATGTTCGTTGCTGAGGTCTTTTGGTGTCTCATTTGCGTTGTATTGTTTACAAAGGAAAAAGCGAAACGTCCGCATGATCTTCCTTGTAAATTAAATTGAAGTTCTTATTCCATCTTATTATTGTCATTTACTTCTTTTAGCTTCAAACACCAACTATAATTGGCAAATCATTTTAACAAACCACACGCTATTTGTGATGGCCTGACAAACGGTGTCGGATGTCGCGCGGACCATTTTCGAGATTTGAAAAAAAATACACAAAAAAAAGCAAAAAAAAAAAAATAAACAAAAAAAAAAACAACAACAAAAAACAAACAAAAAAAAAAAAAAAAAAAAAAAAAAAAAAACATACTGTCGAAAATGACTGAACTACCTGTAACTTTGTCACTAATTAAGAACTATTGGGAAATTCTGCTGTGTTTTGCATAGAAATGGTTGCTCTTGAGATTTACACTAATTCAGGAATTCGAATTTAATCACGATGTGGCACATTTTGTCAGTACATAACACCTAACACATATTTTAAAAATTTCACCCATGCCAAGCGCAGTGCTAATGTTGAGAATTGCATTGCATTATCATTATTATTATTATTATTATTATTATTATTATTATTACTACTACTACTACTACTACTACTACTACTACTACTACTACTACTACTACTACTACTACTACTACTACTACTACTACTACTACTACTAAAAAGAAAGGCCCTTTAGAAAATTTACGACCAATCGTTTTATTATCTACGCTAAGAAAAGTTTTAAGCACAATCACGATCAACAGAATTAGAGAAAAGGTAGAGGAATATCTTTCACCTTCAAAAAGCGGGTTTAGAAAAGATCGAAGCACTGCATACATAGTATGGACTCATCGATGGCTGAAAGCCAGAACGGAGAAATATAAGGAAGAATTTACCATACTTGGAATCGATATGAGTTCAGCATTCGACACTATATGTAGAACCAAATTGTTATTAATCCCCGACTCATTCTTGGACAAAGATCACGTGAAGCTCATAAGATACCTATTATCAAATACTACATTACAATTTGAATCCGGCAGAGAATTAACAACAATATCAACCTCAATTGGATCCCCTCAAGGAGACAACTTAAGTCCAATTCTATTCACGATATACTTCGAATCGGCCATGAAAGATCTAAGACTAAAATTACCACCAATAAAGAAGATCACTCGTGAATTGATATACGCAGATGATACAGACCTAATCTTTGAATCAGAACATCAAGCGAAAATATACTTGCCAATAATATCAACTACCCTAGAAGCATGGAATCTGAAAGTGAATCAATCTAAAATAGAATATAGAAAAATCAACAGAAAATTAAATGAATGGAAAAGTATGCGTAAACTAGGCAATTTGATCAACGAAAATGAAGACATCAGAAAACGAAAGCAGCTGGCCACCAATGCATTCAACCAACTCTAAAAGTTATGGAATAGAAATAACATAATCAGTGAGGATAACCGAATACAAATTAATTAGGATATTGACATATAATTGTGGAACCTGGGGCCTCACAAAAAAGAACATAGATAGTCTCGATTCATACCACCGCAAACAATTACGTCGCGTAATCGGAATCTATTGGTTACAAATACTGATCTCTATGAAAAAAACAGGGTCCAACGCCAGAGTACAATAATATAAGAACAGCGATGGAGGCTATTTGGTCACATGTTACGTCGAGAAGAAAACATCCCAGCCCAAACTGCAATGATAGAATATTTCCTTTATGGCAACAAATGTGTAGGGAGACCACCAACATCAATAGTAACTACCCTGAACTAAGACCTCTCTACATATCATAAATTTCTGGATTCAGATGAGGCCGAATTAATCCCTGAAGAACTAAGAAATACTGTAATGCCCTTCGTACTAAAGTCACAACAAGATCTTGACAGCCCCAAAACTCTGGCCCAGGACCGTGACCAATGGAACAAATGGATGGAGAGAGCAGCTATACTTATCGACCATGACTGAATCACACAATTCTCAGCAAGTGTCATTCGGACTGCTAAGCTTACTACTATTACTACTACTACTACTACTACTACTACTACTACTACTACTACTACTACTACTACTACTACTACTACTACTACTACTACCTCTACTACTGCTACTACTACTACTACTAAACTACTACTACTACTACTACTACTACTACTACTACTACTTCTACTACTACTACTACTACTACTACACTACTACTACTACTACTCTACTACTACTACTACTACCTACTACTCTACTACTACTACTACTACTACTACTACTACTACTACTACTACTACTACTACTAATTTTATTTATTATTATTATTATTATTATTATTATTATTATTATTAATATTATTATTATTATTATTATTATTATTATTATTATTATTATTATTATTATTATTATTATTATTATTATTATTATTAGTATTATTATTCGATGATTATTTCTATTTACTTTTTCCTTTCCTTTATCTATTTTTATTCCTATTAAGATTTCAGTCGTATAATCGTATTTAAACCCTATTTACGAGTGCATAAGAATAGGAACATTTTCTGTAACAATAAAATAGGTTTATTATTTCCTTTAAATTATAAATAATGTCTTATATTTATTTATGGAACAGTGTGTCTCAATGGCTCTTCTGTACGGTGTCTCGTCAAACTATGATATGCGTGGATAATGGGCGGATGGGTGACAATGATCGTGGTAAACTTTTGTCCCGACTTGTGTCCTTGTGTAAGGCACTTTACGCACAAATTACCCCACTCGACTCATCTGTGGACGAGTAACTGTTTATAGGCAGTGAGGGATACTGTGAGAGTGTTTGTTCAAAAAGGACACTGGCAATGTATAAAATGGAACAATGGTTACATATGGCCTGAAAGATTTTAAAGCGCTTTGACCATATATTGTGGAAATGCTCTTTATAAATGTTCATATTTGTTTAAATTTTATTCATTCTTATAATTAGCATGTCTATTTTGTTACTACAGGTAGGTGACAAAGATTATGTGTTAGGACCATTATGATGACTTTGTGATGCGACCAGCCATTTGATAAAACACATTTATTGTAACCTATACACTTAGAACGGTATTGTGTGTGTGTGTGTGTGTGTTTGTGTGTGTGTGTGTGTGGGGGGGGGGGGTGAATAGAATGTCAAAAAAAATGGATACTAAATTTAAAGTAAATAGCACTTTCATGTGATTTAGTTTGTTTTGAGACCTAAACAAACGACATGTATTCCCTCCTATACGATGTAAAAGGGGACGAAGCGGAACGAGTGCTAAAGGCATTGCACTATGTTCGTTTCAGGCACTTTCGTCTTTTTCCTTGGGTAAGATTTAATAATCAATTTGCTCAATTTGGAAAACATGGGTGGTTCCTGTTGATATCAGACATCCTGTTTGATGGATTATCTACTTTTATTCATGGAATGGCTAGGCGACGGGATCTAATGGCGACGTTGCAAAAGGGTGTATTTCTTTTAATTGATAAGATAGATACAATTATGCCAAGTCTCATATTTAACAATCTGATAAATTGTAGCAGCAATGTCATCCTTGCATAATACCACTTTGGGGCGATTGGTCACATTTTCCCACTTTAGCCCAAAAAACTTTTACTTTAAATATTGGCCAATTGAGTGATAATTCCCAGCCTGTCAAAAAATAACAAAAAACAAAACAAAACAAAACAAGAAAAACAATCAAACAAAAAAACAAAAACAAAAAAAAACCCAACAAATATAAAAAAAGAAAGAAAACCGTAAAATCTGGTACTTTACAGAAATCTCAGGATTGAGAATTGTTGACAACTTGAGGATTATGTAAATCCGTCGATACCGGGAATTAATTATTTTCTGGCAAATACCAAAAAATGTTTTTGTCAAAATAAATCATTATAAATGGTTTTCATATCGCTGGATAATGATATGAACGTTTTCAAAGATGTTTCTGTTACATTGTTAGATCATGTCTATTAACTTGTACTCACTCACTCAATCCCATTTCTGAAAGCTGTGTTTGAGTTTGCATAGTATGCATATTTTTAATAGAATGATGTGTTAACTGATTATTAAATTTAATCTAATGTGAAATTGCTCAATAACCAATTAACTTTATGTTAATGCTTTCATTGTAATGAAAAAAAAAATCTCCACCAACCTAAATCACTATACCTTACAAACAATGATATATTATAAGCGCATAATTTTTGTTTGTTAATCAGACTTGTAAACCATCTCATTATGTTTTATCTTTTAGTGAATAAGATGTTAAAAATAAATTCAAAGTTAAACATGATCATAATTATGGAAAGAGAATTTCTCTCTCACGTCCAAAAACTCGATTTCTTCTTATAAAAACATATAAAGATATATAGTTTGTTACAAATTATACATACATGTACAGGAAAACCTATCGATTGACCTCTTATATTTTCAACGAATTGACAGGATTTCACGAAGCAGTTGGAGATGTGATGTCATTGTCTGTACAAACACCGGAACATATGCACACCCTAGGACTACTCAAAGAACTAAAAGATGATGATGGTGAGTGTGGTCAATGCATGGAACTATCATTTACAAATATTAAATTGAATGTGGGGGTACGATAGCTCAGTTGGTAGAGTATTCCCTGTATTCTCGGATGAAGTCGAGATTGTTCCTGACCCCCCCCCCCCCCCACCCCTCCACCCCATTGTCCAGCCAGCAGTGATTGGGTAGCCAAGTCTGTTAAACCTGTCAGAATATATTTTACGATGGACAAGCGTCGTAAGAAAGCAGGAGATTGTTACTGTTTGTTTAACGCTCTTGAAACCGATATAAACTCGGACTCCCAGGGTCTTATGACTCTGAAGGACTTTTAATGCAAAAACGAAATTGATCCAATGATTTCAAGGATTTATGGTCTTAATATATTCATATATGATGAATAGAAGACAATATCTTCTTCTTCTAATTAAAAAAAACACTGTCCAAATGTATATACGTAGAAATGAAGAAAGAATAAAAATTACTTCCCTGATCTCAATTTTGCTCAAAGTTTGAAACACGCAGGTAGTAGGTAGGTTCTTCGATAAATTGAAGGTATTTTGGGGAAAATGAACAAAAGTGGCATTATTTCCTTTATGAGATGGGAAGTTTAAATAGTGAAATCCCGACCTGGATATTACGGTATATTATGTTTATATTTTACTTCATTTCGTTTTGATCTGCTGGTATCTCACAAGGCTATTTTTGTCCTCTGCATAGAGTTCCCATATCAACCTTGTTTTCCTCTCTACCGATTAACTGGGAAGGGGGGGGGGGGGGGGGGGGGGGAGGGTTAGCTAATAACAGGGGCGGTTGCTGATGATCGTTTCAGGTCGTGACCAAGTCGTGAGAAGACTCAACTTTTACCCCCTCCCCTCTCCCTACCACCAAGCAATGATAGAGTAGCTGGGCCTATTTGGCCCGGCGGAAAATGCTTTGCTGTAGACCAGCGTTCTATTCACATCAATATTATAATTGTCATTTAACGTTAAAGAAATCGATATCTTAACAAATGTTTTATTGCTTAAATAAATACGGAAAGTTTATAACTTTCAGCCTGTGTGTGTATGTATGAATGCTTGTGTGTGTGTTGGGGGTGGGGGGGGGGGGGGGAGGCGCATATAATAATAATAAGTAATATATAGAAAATTATCACGCATTCACCATGCTCAATGCGCTTCACAATCTTTCATTTATAACCAAAGTAAAAAGGTTCACTAATATATTTTATTCTGATTGACATGATTGAGCAATCACATCTCTCCCTTCCCCCTTTTCAAAATAAACATTACATAGCTAACCAATGTTATCATTATCAACGGATTGTTTGTCATAAATATACCTAGATCTATCCTTCACATCTCTTACACAAACAACAATAAGAAATATTTTAAAAAAAAAGAAGCCACAAATATTCCGAGGCATCATCGCGTCATTAATTACTTTCAACAAAGATTTAACAGTTGTTAAAAGATGTGTTTGTGTGTGTGCGCGTGCGTGTCTGTGTGTGTATATATATTTGTATGTGTGTGTGTGTGCGTATGTGTATGTGTCGATAAATTTTGAAGAGATGTACTCACGGAAAATTAAATTTGCATCCTATTTAATATTTGTTGTCCATCAATCGATCGTTCTCGGCAAAAATACAATTCATTGTCTATCACTAGTTATCGGTGAATCCCCTGAAATCATTCACCGCCAATCTAATAACGACCATAGGGTATCAATAACATTGAAATTGTAAATGAAATGTAATTAATGATCACATTCAATCGGGATCCAAACTTCCTACCTACTTTCTACTACCACTCAAAGACAATAACCGGTACATAGTAAATGACTTAACCCCGTCGTATGTCGTCGTGGTGACATTGGCATCTGAAATCGTGGTTTCTTGGTTTTGGTGACATAGGGCTCTGGTTGGGGAGTATAATAGTCTACTTATAGTTTTAAACTTTCCGTATTTATTTAAGCAATAAAGCATTTGTTGAGCCTATATCTATTAATATGATCTTCGTTTTCGTGTTAAATGCAGTGAGCAGAACAGTGTGTGTGTGTGTGTGTGTGTGTGTGTGTATGTATGTGAGGTTTATTTTTTTGTTTTCTAGAAAAGATTTTCTGCCATTGGCCGTGTTCAGTGACTTATTATATTTCAATGTTAGTGACCATTTTATTTTTAGAAATGTTTTTCTGCCAGTCTCTGTGAATGATACCTTAATTTTCAATGTTAGTGACGTTTGAACTATTTGTATAATAGGTTATTTATTTGAAAATGGATTTTTTTCTGTCATTGTGTTCGATGACTTATTTGTAAATGACCGTTGACTGAATTGTATACATACATGTATGTTATTTGTTGGAACATGGATTCTTATTTCTATATATTGTATTTTTTTCCCATAGGCATGTTTTTTTGTCATTGTGCTCGATGACTTATTTTTCAATGTTAATGACCGTTTATTTGTTTTTATATGTTATTTATTTTGTTTCCTGTAAAATGATTTGCATGTGTTTATATACTATTTTGGTCAAGTTAAGGTTATTTATTTATTTATCACCGATTTATATATTTATTGTTTCTGTCTATTTATTGATTATATTCATATGTATTTATCTATTTATTTATTTGATTATTTTGGTAGTTTCTTATTAAATATTAAATTGATATTAAATTGATATTAAATGCATTGTTCATATTGGCAATTGCCTAAAATATACCTTTGAATTGAAGATGTTAATATGTTAATTTGTTTGATCTTTTTATCACAGAGACTGACATCAATTTCCTCATGAACATGGCCCTTCAGAAGATTGCTTTCTTGCCCTTTGGCTACTTGATTGATCAATGGCGTTGGAGTGTATTCAGGGGTGACACAAAACCAGACGATTACACAAAACACTGGTGGGACCTTAGGTGAGAATCCTTTTTACTTTGTGATTAACATCTATTGTGCCTTTGAAGAACATCTTATAAAATGTGCCGGATATTGCACGTATTTTAAAGAAATATTTCTATTATTACACCTTAATGCATTTGCTGCTTTTGCTATTGTTACTTAGAAAATGTAGTGTGTAGTTCGCCTAACCGGCAGCCGTGTTGTTATTTCTCTCCCGAATTGTGTGATTTTTATTGATTTCTAAAACAAAAGTCTGGAATATTTTTATACAGTCGTTTTAATAAAGTTTTATTCTACATTGTGATATATATTTCTCGGAAATTCATAAGAGGATTTTTAGATAAATTAACATTTTAGTGGTGTAGATCCCATTGTTTGAAGTATTGTACTAGCCATTTATTGTTTACACTTACGTTAAGATTTTTAGCAACAAGATATGAAGTGAGTAGAAAAGTGCCAGAAGACAATAGAGAATAAAAAAATTTTTCGCGGCGGTGGTGGGGTTTGAACCTGCGACCTTATTGGTACGACAACTCCGCCTGGCAGGTGAGAGCGTGGCTCTACCGTGTGAGCTATCCACGAACACAAAAATATTCGTTTCAAACCCAAAGTCATTTCTAGATCCCTCTCTCACCCACTTCTTGAGATCGCCGATTCGTTCACCACCATCGCGAAGTAATTTTGACCAGCAGTTAAGCTTAATAGCCAATATTCTCATCACAAACATATAACATAGAAACGATTGAGACATTGAGTATGCTCCGGTGTATGGGGTGAATTTTTAATTCAGAAAAGTGAGTGGAGCAGGCACTTATGTTGGTAACAACAAGATATGAAGTGAGTAGAAAAGTGCCAGAAGACAATAGAGAATAAAATTTTTTTTTTTTTTCGCGGCGGTGGTGGGGTTTGAACCTGCGACCTTATTGGTACGACAACTCCGCCTGGCAGGTGAGAGCGTGGCTCTACCGTGTGAGCTATCCACGAACACAAAAATATTCGTTTCAAACCCAAAGTCATTTCTAGATCCCTCTCTCACCCACTTCTTGAGATCGCCGATTCGTTCACCACCATCGCGAAGTAATTTTGACCAGCAGTTAAGCTTAATAGCCAATATTCTCATCACAAACATATAACATAGAAACGATTGAGACATTGAGTATGCTCCGGTGTATGGGGTGAATTTTTAATTCAGAAAAGTGAGTGGAGCAGGCACTTATGTTGGTAACAACAAGATATGAAGTGAGTAGAAAAGTGCCAGAGGACAATAGAGAATAAAAATTATTTTCGCGGCGGTGGTGGGGTTTGAACCTGCGACCTTATTGGTACGACAACTCCGCCTGGCAGGTGAGAGCGTGGCTCTACCGTGTGAGCTATCCACGAACACAAAAATATTCGTTTCAAACCCAAAGTCATTTCTAGATCCCTCTCTCACCCACTTCTTGAGATCGCCGATTCGTTCACCACCATCGCGAAGTAATTTTGACCAGCAGTTAAGCTTAATAGCCAATATTCTCATCACAAACATATAACATAGAAACGATTGAGACATTGAGTATGCTCCGGTGTATGGGGTGAATTTTTAATTCAGAAAAGTGAGTGGAGCAGGCACTTATGTTGGTAACAACAAGATATGAAGTGAGTAGAAAAGTGCCAGAAGACAATAGAGAATAAAAATTTTTTTCGCGGCGGTGGTGGGGTTTGAACCTGCGACCTTATTGGTACGACAACTCCGCCTGGCAGGTGAGAGCGTGGCTCTACCGTGTGAGCTATCCACAAACACAAAAATATTCGTTTCAAACCCAAAGTCATTTCTAGATCCCTCTCTCACCCACTTCTTGAGATCGCCGATTCGTTCACCACCATCGCGAAGTAATTTTGACCAGCAGTTAAGCTAAATAGCCAATATTCTCATCACAAACATATAACATAGAAACGATTGAGACATTGAGTATGCTCCGGTGTATGGGGTGAATTTTTCATTCAGAAAAGTGAGTGGAGCAGGCACTTATGTTGGTAACAACAAGATATGAAGTGAGTAGAAAAGTGCCAGAAGACAATAGCGAATAAAAATTTTTAGTCACGATGTGCCATATCTATTTTTATCCTTATTACGACAACATTTATTGGAATGATACAGAATCGTCTTGGTATCACGGTAACAATAATAGCAGTAATATCCAGCGGCTACGACCAAGTCGTGGTGGTGTGCGGAAACGAAGAAAAATAAATATTCAAATAGGTCACAGACCACCGCCCTTTCATACTAATAGAGCACTCAAAGTACATAACACACAACGGTGCCCAAGGTCTCTGATCAACATACCACTCAACGACACTCACAACAACATGCCAATAGTAAACGACACATCAACATATCAACCAAACATAATGACAACACCTGATCATTTTGATGAGATGCAGGACTTAAGTAAACATAATGAGAACGTGGCTTGTGAAAATAAGACAATAACAACAAAGGGGGGGAAGAAGGGTCAATATGAGGCCAAATGAAATAAAAAGAATCAATCACCAAATCAACTCAAATCATAACACGCTTAAAATAGCAAACATTCCAACTAACAGTGACCGTAATGGTGAACCGAGAAACATGTTGAGAACTATGACCATAAACTTTCAAAGTTTAATTCCAAAACTACCGGAATTTTGGAAATTGATATCAGAAATAAAACCAGACATAATCATAGGTACGGAAACTTGGCTACATTCCGAAATAAAGGACAGTGAAATATTTCCACCAGAGACATATTTCAACGTGTTCAGGAAAGACCGAGAAGATAGGTATGGTGGGGTGCTGGTTGCAACAACAACGAACCTCTCAGTAATAAAGCTTGACATTCAAACAAAATCAGAATCGGTGATCGTAAATATCAAAACAGAACAAGGCCTATTCACTGTGGGCGCTATGTATAGAACACCTTCAAACTCAACTATGGAACAAATGACTGAGATAACACGCTGTATTGATAGCCTAGACCCGAAAAATGTACTCTGGTTAAGCGGAGACCTGAACCTACCTGATATCAATTGGGAACAAGAAAAAATAATCAGTTACCAATATCCTTCATTTATAAACCAAGCATTTATTAACAAATTGCAAGATTTTGGCCTGAGTCAAATAAACAAAAATCCAACAAGGGGTACAAATATCCTCGACTTATTTATCACAAATCGACCAAATTTAATTGTCAAGTGTACAACCATTCCAGGCATTAGTGACCATGACATTCTCATCACGGAAAGCACTATCAAAGCAAACAAAATCACACAAAAATCACACCCTATTACTATTTGGAAAAAGGCAAATATCGCCGAAATGCGGACAGAAACACGTCTTTTTAGTGAAAACATAATTAATCAACATCTAGAAAGCACTGAGGATGTTTGGACTGCCATCAACGACCACCTAAACAAAATGATGACCAAACATGTACCAACGAAGAAAAGCTCAAGGAAATTTCACCAACCATGGATAAACACCACCGTCAAACGATTATCTAGACGGAAACAAAAGGCATGGAGCAGAGCGAGAAAGTCCAACAGTAAGAAAGACTGGTACAATTATGCCCGACTGAAAAAAGAAACACAAAAAGAGAGTAGAAAGGCCTATCACAATCATGTTAAGGAACTTGTTAGTGAAGACTCAAACAAAAAGCTCTGGAAATTTATAAAAAGTAGGAGGTGCGATTCGGTTGGTATAGCGCCCCTTGAGCATGATCGTGTATTATACTCTGATGCAAAGGAAAAAGCAGACATACTTAATAACCAATTCTGCTCTGTTTTTGCTTCAAAAGCTCATACCAAAATTACCACTCAACAACTACAAGGCAAAGAAAACGATTCCAACACTATGGCCGAAATCAATGTGACAGTAGAGGGCGTTTCCAAACTCCTCGCCACTCTAGATCCAAAGAAAGCATGTGGCCCAGACAAAATACCATCCCGTCTCTTAAAGATATTGAGTAACGAATTTGCACCTGCCCTCACACATTTGTTCAAACTCTCTCTAGAAACGGGAGACATACCAATTGTTTGGAAGCACGCTCTTGTCCAACCCATCTACAAGAAAGGTGATAGAAGCAGGGCTCAAAACTACCGTCCAATTTCATTAACCTGCATTTGCTGCAAATTGTTGGAGCATATAGTGAGATCCTCAATAACTGAATATCTCGAAACTAACAGTATTTTTTGTGATGAACAGCACGGATTTAGGAAGCACCACTCATGTCAAACTCAACTTCTATCATTAACACATGATCTGTCAGCTGCCATTGATAAAGGTGGTCAAATTGATCTAGTACTACTGGACTTTGCCAAGGCCTTCGACAAGGTCCCTCACCATCGGTTAATCCAGAAATTGTATGACGTTGGTATCAGGAACAAAACCTTACAATGGATTGCAACTGTTCTGGACAATCGCACCCAACAAGTTCTTGTCGACGGCGAGACTTCCACTATCGGGATGGTGACATCGGGCGTACCTCAGGGCTCCGTCCTTGGGCCCGTCCTATTTTTAGTGTACATAAACGATCTTCCACGAGGTATAAGGTCAAAAGTGTGCCTCTTTGCTGACGACACAGCATTATATAATCAGATAAAAACAACAGACGACTGCAAAACACTAAATGACGATCTAGCTAAATTACAAGAATGGGAAACAATAAATCAAATGGAATTTAACGTATCAAAGTGCAATGTTCTAACCATCACAAATAAGAAAGCACCTATAACATTTGAATACCAACTTCATGGTCAAAACCTGGAACATGTAAAGACAGCAAAATACCTTGGCATTGAGTTTGCTAAAAACCTCAAATGGAATGACTACATATGTCACCTGGCTTCAAAGGCAAATCAAACAAGCGCTTACATCACCCGCAATTTAAAAAGATGCCCAATCACAACTCAAACCCTTGCTTTTAAAACTATTGTTAGACCAATTTTGGAGTATGGCAGCTCAATTTGGGACCCATATACAAAGAAAAACATCGACACCTTAGAAAACATCCAAAGAAAAACAGCAAGACGCATCACAAACACATTCGATCCTTTCTCAAGTGCGTCTGAAATATCACAACGGATTGGCCTTGAACCTCTGGAAAAGAGAAGAAAGATAGATAAACTTAAATTGTTCCACAAGATCTACTACAAAAATTTGTGCCTTAAACTTCCAAACGACATCAAAGATATCGGCACAAGAAATACGAGGGAACACACAGCAAGAGTAACCATCCCAACATCAAAAACAGACGCCCACATGTATTCGTTTTTCCCTTCCACTGCCCGACTATGGAATAGCCTCCCAGCTGAAGTGGCTGAAAACGGTTGCCAACATGCCTTCACGCGATTGCTGGAGTTCACAACGTGACTTTTTAATCTATGTGGTTTTAGTATTATGTGCAGAGTTTTAGCAAGTTTAAAATGTAAAACACTACAAACTGTGGAGTGATCCTCGACAATATTGGAGGTTTCCACAAGACGAAGAAGAAGAAGAAGAAGAAGAAGAAGGAAACAAACCCCGATCTGGTATAGTGACTACTAATTAAGTAATTCAGTTATGCTGACATTTGTTGTCGAAGCTCAAAATAAGAATTATTATGCTCTTTCTTGTCCAATACAGGTGTAAATACCAAGGTATTTATCCGCCTGTTGAAAGAACGCCATCAGATTTTGACCCTGGAGCGATATATCACATTCCAGCAAATGTTCCATACATCAGGTATTTAAAAAAAAGACTTACTAAGACAGCTGGCGATAGTGTTCCCAATTGCTCATTTGGTAGTTCTTCGTCTCACAATAAAAGTGACCAGTTTCGATCCCGATAGAGTCGAGAATTTTTAAATTTTCTCTGTCTATCAAACAGGAGATGATTTAGTCCATTAGACCTAGGGAGATTAACTTTGCGACACGAGATCAGGGATAAGCTCAGACATAAATATTATGCTCTATGCCCCTAAAGGACTAGTTTTTAAAATGTTTTAACAGTGAGCATATTCTAATGGAAATGACAGAGTGTATCTTGGAAAGAGTTTTAGAAACGAGCTAATCAATTGTGATTTATCAAACACATTGAAGTTTAATGATTCCATTATTATATCCCTTTGAAAAACTATACATAAAATACATTTTAGGTTATTTTCACAGGTTTTTTTTTCAGCTCAATTCTTTTCTTCAAGTGTTCCATGCACAAGGCACAGCAACCAATCATTCATTGCAAGTTGTCAATGACTTTCTGTGTCAATCTTGCATAATAATAATAGTAATAATAATAATAATAATAATAATAATAATAATAATAATAATAATAATAATAATAATAATAATAATAATAATAATAATAATGATGATAATGATGATGATGATGATGATGATGATGATGATGATGATGATGATGATGATGATGATAATGATAATAACGATAATAATAATAATAATAATAATAATAATAATAATAATAATAATAATAATAATAATAATAATAATAATAATAATAATAATAGTATAATAATAATAATAATAATAATAATAATAATAATAATAATAATAATGATGATAATGATGATGATGATGATGATGATGATGATGATGATGATGATGATGATGATAATGATAATAACGATAATAATAATAATAATAATAATAATAATAATAATAATAATAATAATAATAATAATAATAATAATAATAATAATAATAATAATAATAATAATAATAATAATAATAATAATAATAATAATAATAATAATAATAATAAGTCATAATACTACTACTACTACTACTACTACTACTACTTACTACTACTACTACTACTACTACTACTACTACTACTACTACTATAATAATAATAATAATAATAATAATAATAATAATAATAATAATAATAATAATAATAATAATAATAATAATAATAATAATAATAATAATAATAATAATACAAAATAAATAAATAAATTAATTTTGGCCTTCCGTCACATCACAAGATATCGTCGCCTACGAAGGAATATAGATATTTCAACAAACAAGTTGTCTGATGTCAACAAGTATCACTCATGTTTTCCAAGTGAGCAAATTGAGGGTTACTAATCTTGCCCTTCTAAACAGGCACCAAGCTCTTTTAATGTCATCGATTGAAATGTAAAAATAGACAACAAACAGATCATAAATTAATTGCATTTAAAACAAGAAGGTTTTTAGATGAGTTAAAAAAATTGAAGGGATCAAGATGACCAAAGGGACACTGGTAGGGAATTCCAACATTGAGAAGCGGTAAATTGAAACGATTGAATGCCAACATTACGAAGTACCTTTGGCCTCATCAATTTGAGCTTATCATCACTTTTTCTCAAGTTTCTTGTTGGAGTATATACCTTTAAAAGATTGTTTATATACAAGTGAAAATTTATTAGCCAGGAGAGCAATTTTATAGATTATTTGCTTCTCAACAGGAAGTCATTTAGACTTTTGAAGGAGGCAGGTGCTGAGGAGAATTTAGATTGTTTTAAAACAAGCTTAGCGGCATTATTCTGTACAACTTGAAGGATATCTGATTTTTCTTTAGTCACATTTACCAGTAATGAATTGCAATAGCCTACTTTTGAAAGTACAAAGGAATTTATCAAAACTTCTGCTATTTTTGTTGGGATATGGTTTCTAATTTCATTAATTCTTCTGATTTCAAGACCCATTGCTTTTATAATGTAATTGACCTGAATGGACATTAAATGATCAGCGCCAATGAACACTCCAAGTATTTTAAAGCTTTTAGAAAAAGAGATAAAGGGATCCCCTAAAGAAAGCCCCTTAACATTTACCATTTTAATGATATTTTGTCTACCACAGATTAAAATTTCTGTCTTGTCACAATTCAACATTAGTTTAATTCTACCCATCCAACTTCAACTTTAAACAGGCCCCAAATCCTCCAATCAAACTTTCAATATTATCTCAGGGAGAAGAATTAAATATGTGATTATTATCTGCGTAAAATTAACATATAAGATCAAATGTCTTAATAACATTTGACATTGACTGCATACACATATTGAAAAGGACTGGTCCAAGGACCGAGCCCTGAAGAACACCAAATCTCAAAGGACACATATCGGATTTGACACCAATCACCACAACAGTCTGCCAGCGGTCAGTAAGATACAATCGGAACCAGCTCAGTGCAGTGCCATTTATATCAAAATTCCCTCAAGACGGCTGAGCAGTATGTCATGGTCAGTAAAGTCAAATGCCGCAGATAAATCCAAAAGGCAGAGGCTGTTCAGCTTAGTTTCGTCTGCGTTACGAGTCAGATGGTTGAATACTCGGAGAAGGGCAGTCTCTATAGTGTGGTGCTCCTTGTATGCCGACTGAAACTGTTCTTCTAGATTATTCTTTTTGAGATGTGACAAGAGTTGATAAAGTATGACTTTTTCCAAAAGCTTCGGAAGGAACGGAAGATTTGAAACTGGAGGATAGTTTTTCAATTCGTTTTGGTCAAGCGATGGTTTATTTTCAAATGTGGCTTAACTAGAGCTGTCTTGAAATGGGTTGCAAATGTGCCAGATGTCAGAATAGACTAGGTGAAGGGAACTGAGTTTAAAGTCACAATGATTAAAATAGAACAATCTGAAGTTTTTTAAAGTTTAAGAAACTGAGTTCACTCCCTTTAAAGACGACATTTATTTCAACTCAAATTTCCAAAGTTAAGAATAAAATTACAGTTTAAGCAACTGGTTCACCCCGAGACAATTCCGTTTTTAGACGATTAGTCATATATATGACAAGCATGACTAGTAGTGGATGGGATGTCTCAGACATGTCATGGATCATACCTCATTTCACCTCATCTCATTCTCCTGCAGTATTGACCGTCCATCCAGATCTGCCCTCAGCTTTCCTGTACAAATAGTGACGAATGTTGTAAGAATGATAGTCAAAAGGTGGCCCAATTCATGATTTTATTGCATAAATTACCAGTTTGGCCTTTTTGGGAAATAAACAAACATCGATTAATGTGCCTATTTCCCTACTTATGTTTACAACTTTATGTATATATTATATTATGACCTATATTAGCCATCAGTTTATCATTTAAATACATCTATGATTTCTTAATTATTTTTGCAGATATTTTGTAAGCTTCGTGATCCAATTTCAGTTTCACAAAGCAGCCTGTGAGGCTGCAGGAAACACGAGACCTCTTCATCGTTGTGACATCTACAAAAATACAGACGCTGGTAAAGCTCTAGGGTGAGTATTTAGAGAAATAAGCCAGCATTTTCAGTGTTAATTAACTCCGTTTGCACAATATATTCTTTTAAAAAAACGAGGGTTGGTGGTAATATTAAATGTTTGCCAACCAGCACAGAAACATTGGCAAATCTAAAACCAATTATATAACTGTATTACATATGTATACCGATTGATATACTTGCAAACCTTTTTAAGGGTGAGTCTATCACCCACTGACTCAAATGATTCATTTACGCGCACATAGAGACGTTATTACCAGGTTGATTTTTATTGCTGATGGCTAAAAAGATTCGTCTCGATGCATGCCAATTTCCACGAAGAGATAGAATAGGTGTTGAATAAATATCATAAGTAGTCAAATAACACAAAGAAAAGTTATGTTCACACTGTGACATTTTTTTTTACATTTTGGGATTAGATAAAAAAGAGAGAAAAAAAAACGAGGTTCCCAAAATTTTATTATATCGTTCAAACTCGCATCATTACAGGTTGTAATATAACTCATGAAATAAAAACCATATTGAAAGACACTCATTGTATATCTCCTATTTTTATTTCCACTCGAGTATTGTTGGTACTTCAGTGTTATATAAAGGAAAACAATCATTTTTGGCTACACTGCTTTTGTTTATCTGTCTATCTATCTATCTATCTATCTATCTATCTATCTATCTATCTATCTATCTATCTATCTATCTATCTATCTATCTATCTATCTATCTATCTATCTATCTCAATTCCCGCCTATTTCCCTCTTTCGCTCCCATTTCTATATATCAAAGAAACTGAAATCTTACAGCAAGAGCAAAACTATTATAAACTTACTTGAGAAGATCTTTAATGTGGATTATAGTTCAATGCTAAATTAGTTCCAATAATTATTGCAACTGTCCTAGGAGGCCTTGATAAATCAATTGACAGAGTACCCTCCTCGCAGCAAATAGAGCAGTATCGATCCTGGATCTGATAGAAAATACATTGAAATAGTCTCATATCCTATTCTATTGCAACAAGTGATTACCCAAGTATCCGAGACTAACTGTTGGTCCAGGGGCATTATGACTATGAAGAAATGCGTGTATACCTTTAAAAAAAAGAGTTTTTATGGTATTATTGTCAGTGAATTGGATTGACTTGCCTCTCAAAAGTTTAAGACAGGAGAAGATAATCCTGTTCCAACGATCTCCTGAACTAAACTGCTGAAAGATTTGATGCGACATGTCATCCATGAAATGGATTGAGACAGGCATGACAATAATAGAACAAAAACCTGCAAACTTCGAATCCGTACCATTGCTTTACGTATTCATCGTTCTTACACTTGTCGCTTCTCTATAACGTTTACTTCAAACTTACATTACAATGTGATTGACAGAAACGGATGTTGCATTAAATTAATTGATATCAAAGAAATTAGAGAATACAATAATAATCAACGATTTGAAAAGATGCATCCCAAAAACAAATACCTACAAACAATAATTGAAAACCCTACTCATGTTTTGTTAATAATGTTTGATGCGTATGCATAATTAATTCAGTGACATATTAGTAAGTAATGATATATGATAGAAATTTAAAACGTTGTGTATGAAAAAGTGCCAGACAAAGCATAAAGAAAACGACAAGAGAAAGAAAAACACCCAAAAAAATCCCATAACTCAACTTGTACCAACTGGGGATCAGGCCTCGGGTCTTCTAATTACCAATCAGACGTTCTACTTGCACACAAGAGATGTTACCCGAGAGTTGGAAAGATTTAATACCTATATACTTTATAAGGGTTCACGATTCGACTATGAGCCCTCGCCTGAATCATTATAGGTTGATATATCTATTATTTTCAAAATAATAATGGGACATTAATGTCTTCGTTTTCGACCTCGTCCTCACGTGTTAAGGACTTGTATATTATTTGTTGATAATAATCAGGAAGTGTGAGGGACAATCCCGGTCGAGGCAGGTTGTGTTTTTGTGATGTATTTTTTCTTGTATTTTTCTTTGTGTTTTATCTGGCACTGTTTCAAGCTTTCAAGTACACCTTTTCAGAGTTCTATCATTATCAACTATTAACACCTATTCTAAAGCGATGGTTATCATTTATGTTTAAAATTTAAACTGGTCAGGTTGTTTTACTTGATCCCAGATGTAATTACTTATTGATTACCCTGTTACTGTCACTTTCAGTGATATGTTAAAGCTTGGGTCATCCAAACCATGGCAGGATGCGATGGAACAGCTTACCGGACAAAGATCGATGAGTGCCAAGCCATTGATGGAATATTTTGATCCACTTCTGAAATTTTTGCAGAAAGAGAACAAAAATGAAGTCGGTTGGAATGCGGAATGCCCAAATATTTCTCTCGGAGTTGCTGCTATCCCGTCCATGTTCCTGATACAATTCGTCATAATTATGAATCAATTTTGCTTTAGTTCGTAATTCATAGCCATATCAAAGATTTCGATGTGCATTAAAGGTAATATTTAAACCGTTATCAATATAAGGAGGCCACTGTAATAAAATCTTGATATGTAATATAACGCCAATATGTATGAACATTACATTAAGATCAATAGCTCCTGCTGTTCCCTCGACATCAAAACGTTACAACATAGCTAGATGGTCTCTTGCAAATGTTCACCTCCTTGAAAAAGGATGCAGTCTTTAAATGAATTAAGATAAACAAGCAATCATTTGCAAACAAAACCACAGAGCTATATGTATAGAAAATATTTGGATGTCATCAATGAATGTTAAATGTTGCTGCTGACAAAGCGGGACCCCTTATAAAGTGCCTGGACACGTTTATTGGACATTGCTCAAGCTTTGAACGTGATTTCAAAAATTCTGTTTGAAGTTACAAAATTTGTGTTAATAGTCACACTAATCGTCAAAGACTTGGCGGCTAGACGTTAATAGGATCAACTTTTTGAATATTGTTTTCTGTTCATTGTATATCGCTTTATTTTTTTAACCCTATAAGATTGCGAGGCTCATTGAGCCTCATTATGTAAAATCTATCATTCTTTTACATAGGGCCTGCCATAATTATAAAGTGTCACAAGCACCGGAGACATAAATGATTGACTCTTTATTCTTTCACATCATTGAAATGTCATTTATGTATTGTATTTTATTCAGTGTCTATTCTGATCATACGTGCGTCGATTGCTTACTTTAAAAATCATTGTAAAAGTGACTTTACTTCATAATATAGAGCGTGGGAACAATCTTGACTAGAACAGTGCTGAGATAATCACGTCATGTAGTTTTTGTTTAATCAGTTAACTCCGAAAAGACACGTAACGAAAAATTTGACCAGAAAACTCGTCCGAGGTCCTGGGTTTGAAAATATTTGGTAAGATGATGGTCATTTAAATAATTTGATATTTGAAGAACGAGTTTTCTGTCCAAATTTTTAAATACTTGGCTTTCCAGAGGACGGCAGTTAAGTGGATTATTAACATACCAAGAATTCTTTTGACGTTGAAGTGACTACAAGAGAAATTCCTTCCATTGCTAAATAGGAGCCAGAAAAAAAATCTAATACAGTACAATATTAAGGTTTATTTTCAGAAATGTATGCTTGATTTGTTAATAAATAATCCGTTTTTAACGGTGAATTCCAAATATAGCCGAGTATAGTGAGAAATTTGAGTAACCTTTATTACTCACAGTGAGTCTCGAACTCAGGACCTACAAGTTAGAAGTTAGAGGACGGCTAGATCAAAGTCGATTTAAAGTCAAAATAGCAAACAAAATGATGAAAATGTTTTGTAGTATAAGGAATTACATTTACTATTCTTAGCAAACAAAAGGTTAATAATGTAATTAAGATTTCATATTCCAAACTCACTGTCTGATTTATTACAACATAACAAATGTAGAAAAAAAGACATAATAGCGAAGCTAAACGTGAACAATTGTTGTAAATCAAAATAATGATCAGGAGACAGTGGCTTATTGTCGTGTAACTGGAATCCAACATTTACTGTTTACATGTTTAATATTTCATTTTACTGCATAATAATCAGTGCTTTTATACAGTCTATTTGGTGCAATTTTAAACTAATGTATCTCCATCTATTTAATAAAGTCGTTCTTAAAAAGATTGTCGTTTGTTTGATTTCAAATCCATTCAACTTTTCATGACGGTTCGGAGCTCTGCCATACTCTTAATAACAAACAAACATATTTTAATGGATTTTGCCAAAACCCTCAAACCCGGGACATTTTAGACATTCTCACTAAACTTTTAAAAAAAGATCTGGAAGCTAGGATCCAATTAATTGACCAATCAAAAACATGGAATTTGTTACACACCTTCAAATATGCTCGTAGAAACATAGTTTGTAACGTGAATAAAATCGACCTCTCTCTCATCATTGTCATAGTTTTTATACCGCAGATTATAAACGTTTTCTGTGTTGATTATATTGATCAAACGGTTGAACAGTGGGTATTTTACAGAGACACATAATATCGATGATAATACCTGTGTAGTTTGCTATGTTTACCAATTGCTGCCATCGTTTACCTTATGACGACTGTCCATGAGGCGTGTTTATCTAGGTGTCTATTATTATTTTTACTATTATTATTAGTAACGAAAGAGTGAAAATGGAAAGGCTTCGTATGGGAACAAAAGACAATGGACGTTTCGGGTACAAACCCTTCGTCAGCACAACAATACACAAATAAGCGTGGAAAACAAATAAAATATAATGAAAAATAACTTGTATCGTCTGTACT
>NC_088361.1:77514537-77517037 GCF_034508935.2 Berghia stephanieae
ACAAGACACGCTGCTTTGTAATATGTGCGCTTTTCAATGGGCAACCAGTGGAGAGAGGCCAACAAAGGGGTTGCATGATCAAATTTTTTTTTTGCCAAAAACTAATCTTGCTGCACTGTTTTGCAGTAGTTGCAATTGTTTAATAGAAGCCTGAGGCAAGTTGACAAGCAGCGAGTTACAATAGTCTAGTTTCGAAAAAATGAGGGAAACAACCAATGTTTTACATGTTCCAATTGCAATATACTGACGGATCGAACTGATTTTCTTCAATTGAAAGTATAAAGATTTACAGAGAGCAGAAATGTGAGCTGACATTTTCATTTCTGAATCAAAATAGACACCCAAATTTTTCACAGTCTTTGAAACTTTGATCTTTTCACCCCCAATCAACACCTCAAGACCATCATTCACCTTCAACTGCCCTCTATTTCCCACAATCATCACTTCTGTTTTTGACTCATTCATTTTCAACTTGTTTGCATCCATCCACTCTTTCACATCCGTCACACATTCTTCCACACGTTTCACAATATTTTCGAGATTTTTAGTTTTATCAGTAGCATAAAGTTGCGTATCATCTGCATAGAGATGATAGCGCAGCCCATGACCAGTGATGACATTAGATAATGGAGAAGTATACAAAACAAAAAGAATTGGACCCAAAACAGAGCCTTGAGGAACACCAAAAGACAATGTATGTTGACGAGAAAGTTTATCTAAAATCATAACCTGTTGCTTTCTGCCATCTAAATAAGATTCAAACCACTGCAAGACAGTCCCAGACAAGCCAAAGGTTATATTAAGTCGTTTAATGAGAATACCGTGATCAATAGTATCAAACGCCGCCGAAAGGTCTAACAATGTCAGAAGAGAAACAGAACCTTTATCTAAAACATCAAGCAAATCAATAATAATAATAATAATAATAATAATAATAATAATAATAATAATAATAATAATAATAATAATATAATAATAATAATAATAATAATAATAATAATAATATACTTTATGCATCCCAAAAAGGAAATTTTTTGTACAGACGTGTTATAATTTACACAATAAGATAAAAATACAATGGAAATAGGATGTATATATATTAAAAAAAAGGAGCAGCTCTATAACCAGAGGTGCGCTTTATAATATGAATAATATCAACACTGTAAAATAGTTAAAACTGTCACTATAAATTGAAAATTGAAAAGATTGCAAAACAAATAAATTAATAAATTCATATTTATATTTTAAAAAAGTAAAAATGAGAAATAATTATATAAAATGATTATTGCTTGTTGTTATAAAGCCTAATACTGGACGGCAGAAAAGATTTTCGGTGTCTCTCTGTTTTCGTTGAAATAGAGAAAGGGCGACCACTTCTTTCTGACATAATAATTGATGGTCCTAGTGGATGATACTGGTCATTTAATATTTTAGTTATTTTAGTTATACAAAATTTCTCGTATAAAAGATCTACATCGTCAACATCATTTATATAGCGTTTAATGGATTTTTTAATATTTGAATTTATTTTGTTCCTTTCCACTGCTAAGCAATTGCCTCCCCAAGCTGTTATACAAAATGACAAAACACTTTCGATTACTGCTCTATAAAATAATGTGCAGAGGGTTTTATCTATTCTAAACTGAGAGAGTTTTGATAATAAATATGTACGTCTGCACATCTTATGCCTAATTATTTTCACTTGAGCCTGTCATCAATCGTTACACCAAGGTATTTGCAGTGAGGAACTCGCTGGACGAATTGGTCCTTTAATTTTAATGGTTCTATCGGTTCCTTCACTCTCCTAAAGTCAATCACTGGCTCCTTTGTCTTGCTTATGTTAATCTCTAGGTGGTGGGCATCACACCAAGACACAAATCTATCAATTTCTTGCCTATAAGCCACTTCGTTGCCATTTGTTATGAGGCCTTGAAGAGCGGTGTCATCTGCAAACTTTATTAAAGGTACACTCAGGTTTTGACTTCTACAGTCATTCGTGTATATTGTGAATAATACAGGGGACAATACACAACCTTGAGGAGCACCAGTATTTGTAGTTATACAGGAAGATTTGTTTTGTCCTAATTGAACATATTGTGCTCTCTCCGTAAGAAATTCGAGCACCCAAGCAATTATATACTTGTTTAAATTCAGACTAGTCAATTTTTGAACAACCAACTGAGGTTGCATTGTATTGAACGCTGAAGAAAAATCTGCAAAAAGCAATCTGCAATAGCTCCTAGCGTGATCTAGATGCCTGTAGATGTTGTTTGTAAACAGCAAAATGGCATCCTCTACGCCACGTCCTGGTTTGTAAGCAAATTGATGACTATCACTCAATGGCATAAACTGATTCCTAATTTTAACAAGAACAAGTTTTTCTAAAGATTTCATGACTATTGAAGTCAGCGCAACAGGTCTGAGATCGTTCATAGTTTCAAGTTTTTCTTTTTTTGGAACAGGAATAATTTTTGAAGTTTTCCAAATTTCAGGGATCGAA
>NC_088361.1:77522037-77529537 GCF_034508935.2 Berghia stephanieae
CAGCCGCCTAGTTTTCTTTTGTTGCGCTCTAGCGTGAAGAGGCTGGTCTGTCATTGTTTTCACGTTTGTGTATTGTTTCAAAATTTTTGATTCCCTTCTTTCTGATAGAGATGTAAGTCCTGTTATGGTTTCCATTGCATGTATCGGTGTCGATTTCATTCCTCTACTTATTATCCTCATGTTGCTGTTTTGCACTTTGTCCAGTTTTTCCATTAGATTTTGGAGCAGTTTCCCCATGCAGATATCCCGTATTCTAGCGCTGGTCTCACATATCCTGTGTAAGTTTGTTTCAGTATATCGGAGCTAGCTCCCCAAGTTGTTCCAGCTAGTTTTTTCAAGAGTTGTGTTCGCTTTACCCCAACTTTCTGACTGTTGCTGATTTGATTTTTCCATGTTAGTCTTGGGTCAAAATGGACTCCTAGGTATTTTGGTGCGTCGTCTTTTTCCAATTTATGGTCTTCAATATGTAGCTTTGCTTTTTCATCTTTTGGGGAGAGGCTAAATATTGTGAACTTTGTCTTCACTGCATTTATTTTCATCGCCCAGTTGTCAGTCCATTCTTTGATATTATCCAGTGTGATTTGCATCCTGTGTTGTGCCTTGATTAAGTTTTGGTCAGAGCTAATCAGAGCTAGGTCATCTGCGTACATCGACATTTTCACTCCTCGACATAGTGTTTCTCTTATATCATTTACTTAGAGAAGAAATAGTGTAGGTGATAGTACTCCACCTTGTGGGACTCCATGTTTTAGTTTTGCTTCTCTACTTTTGTGACCTTGTGTTGTTACTCTTGCCTTTCTTGTTTTTAGGTAGTTTTGTATCCAGTTGAGCATGTTATGGGATACTTTTGATTTTTGTAGTTTATATACCAGACCTTTTTTCCACACTTTGTCGAATGCTTTTTCAAAGTCCGAAACGAGTCTTCTATTTCTTGGGATATGTAGGTTACTTGATTTTCAGTACTCCTGTGTCTTCTGAAACCAGCTTGTTCATTCATAAGCACATTATAGTTTTCAAGATACCACATCAGTCTGGAGTTGATAATTCTTTCTACCAGCTTGCACATGCAGCTTGTAAGACTTATAGGTCGGTAATTTGCGGCTTCATTTGCTTGTTTTCCTTCTTTCTTAATTGGGACAATAAAAGCCTTTTTCCATATATCTGGTATTTTACCAGTTTTCAAAGTGCTGTTGTAGAGTTGTAATAGCTTCTTTTTCGCTGTCTTTCCAAGATGGATAAGCATCTCATTTGTTACTTCGTCTGGGCCTGGCGATTTCTTTGTTTTTAACACTTTGAGAGAGCTTTCTAGTTCTTCCATAGTTAGCTTCTTTGTCATTACTTCATCTATGGCTTCCTTGAGTTCCTTTTTTTGTTTTCTGCATTCTTTTTTTAACTCTTTTCTTCAGTTCTTTTTCTATTGTGTTGTCACAAATTTTTTTGAACTGGTCCATGAATGGGTCTGCAGCTTGTTGTGGACTGACAAGTTCTCCTTCTTTTTCCAAAGCGGGAGGGGCGTAGTGATTCGGTTCTCTATTTAGGGCTTTTGTAAGTTTCCAAAGTTTATTTCCATCTTTTTCGAAGTTAAGGCTACGCGTTTTTTCTTTCCATGCCATTTTGGATGTCGTTGCCATTTCTTTTTTAAAGGTAGCTTCTGCCTCTTTATACGCTGCAATATTGTCATCACAGGGGTCTGCTTCCGCTTTTTCTCTTGTTTCCGATACTTCATTACTTAACTGATTAAGATCGTTTGTCCAGAGTGGTATATAATTTTTTCTTGCTCCCCTTGGGATACTTTCTTTTGCTGCTTTTAGGATGGCCTTTGTCAGTTCTTTTGCACCTTTGTTGACATTCTTGGTTTTACAGTTTATGTTTTTGCAGTGGCTGTCTGTAAGTTGTTCAAAGCTTTCCCATTTTGCTCTTTTGTAGGTCCATCTTGGGATAGTTTGTGTTTTGTTTTCATTTTGATGATAGAGCTTTGTGATGATTGGCCTATGGTCGCTACCACCCAGTTGGGGCTGTACTGTTCTATTTATTGTCTTTGCTATATCATCTATGGCAAACGTAAGATCTGGGGTAGATGTGGTTTTCCACGCTCTTGAGAAACATGTGTCCTCATCTTCATCGTCATACAATAGTTGAAGTTTTGTTTCAATTTGCCAGTTTTCTACTGTTTCCCCACGTTTGTCCATATCTCCATATCCCCAGCTTTGAGAGTGACTGTTAAAGTCCCCTAGTACCAGACATCTTTCTTCCTGGATTTTTATCTTGTCTAAATGAAGCTCTTTGTTTGGTGGGCAATAGCAGTTAAAAATCAGGAGTTCTTTCTTTCCGATACATACTTTAATTTGCTGTATTTCTGATTGCTCTTGTGTATCAATTTTTATGCCTGCGGTGGGGTAGTCGTTTTTTACTAATGTCATCACGCCTCCTTTGTAATCCTTTCTATCATGCCTTATTACCTGGTACCCTCTGATGGCAAATCTCATGTTGTCCGTGAGGTGAGTTTCTTGAATGCAGGCAATTTTGATGTCCTGCTCTTTGAGTCTCTTTTCAAGGGCTATTTTCTTCTTCGCAACGCCCTCAGCATTCCATTGGAGGATTTTAATTGTGCTTGGTGTTCCAGTCGCATGTAACCTTGATCCTTCTCCCCTGGTTCCGCAAGATGAAGTCAAGATACCACCAGATCGCTTGGGTGGGCCATTGAGGCCCGGCACTAGGCCCGTCCGGCGGGATTCCACGGGCTTCGCACCACATCGGATTTGATTATTGTGACGTGTCATATTGGGATTTAAGCATGCAGTGGCAGTTTCCAGTTTCCTGTGATATTTGCGCCTTCCGGCCCCGCTGCTCTGTCTTCGGCGTGCTGTTTTTCAGGTTATGCTTCCTTAGCCTTTGACCATCCAAGGTCTGTCCACAAGGCAGTGGTGGTTTTGCTTCAGAGTGTCCTTCTCCTAGATCGATTGCGGTCCCCTGTTAGCGAACTCGATCTGTCCAGGTTTTTGTTCGGAGTGTCCTTCTCTTAGATGGATTGCGGTCCCCCGTTTACGAACTCCATCTGTCCGGGTTTTTGCTCAGAGTGTCCTTCTCTTAGATGGATGTCGGTCCCCCGATGACGAGCTCCATCTACCCGTGGTCAGATGGTCTAAGTTGGGAATCCGGAAGGATGTCCTGTAGAGAGTCAGTCCCTTTTCACCCCTCCTCCACGTCGTGGACAACACCCACACCCAAGGGTGTGGACTAGGGGAAGCTGAACTCGACGGTTGATTTCCTCCTTTCTTCCTTCCTTGTTGACGATGCTGACCGTTGTAGATCATACTTGGTCTGGCCTCTCACTTACGATCATCGAGACACGCAAGCCCTCCGACCGCGACAAGATCATATGATCCACCGGAGAGTGATTACATTTATATTTTTCTTATATTTTCTAAAAAAAACAACAACAAAAAAAAACAACAACAAAAAAAAACAACACAATATTCTAGAATATTTGACTGAGCAATGATTACATTTATATTTTCTTGCTCAGTCAAATATTCTAGAATATTGTGTTTTTTTTTTTAGAAAATCTATTATTACAACTTTACCTGGTAATGGTAGACATATGTTCTATCTGGCTCCTGAAATAAGTCCGAAGTATTTCCCATTCTCTTTCAGCCCACTGGTGATACTTTCTCCGCTTTGATACTTTTCTAGTAATACTAGGGCATCATCTTCACTATCATTTCCAACCCTGCCATCTAAAATGTCACAATCAGGACATGATCTTCTAGTAACTCGGTTTTCCTGTAAAGCTACAGAGGATTGGCCTCCTTCAGTAATTTTCTCATCCACTTCTTTATGAACTATTTCCTTTTTCTATATTCATTTTCAAGTAATATTTCCCAACTTGGGCCACTTCATTCAAGGCCACGGGAGCTTAGTAAACATCCTTATTTATTTTTTCTGAATGTCCCATATGCTTATAGGAAGCTTCTCTTTTATCAGCAGCATCCATCAAAGCAAAACGTGTAGATGCCCTATGTCTGAATCTGTCAGCAATAAACAGGTCGGGTCTCTCAAGATTTTCAATTAATTGTGTTACATTGTGGATGCAATTCCAGCCCTTTGCATGCTCCAATGATTTGTTTGTACTTGGAAACAAATATTGACTATCAGGCGATACATGGCATGCCTGTCTAATTTCTATCAAGATCATAAGAGGGCCAACTGAATCTTCTGGTATCAGGATAGGAACTAGACGATTGCCTTTTCTAGTTTGATATGCCAGCTTAAAGTGGTCCAAAAGGTAATTGTCTATTTGGTCAACGCCATTCACCAATTGAGGGTCAATCTATGCACCATTTTAACATCTCTCCAATCAGAAAGCAGCATGCTTTCAGGCTCTCTACCTCTACGAGCCTTGAACAATGTGAGCCTTGCCACAATCAAATTCCTCAGATTGATAAAATCATGTTTACCTAGAACCTTATACAGATCTCAAACGAGCAAATGAATAACCGTAAAAACAATCTAAATGCAAGCGTATATGTTAACTGCACTGGAGCAAATCATATTTCCGTCATAGTCCACCTAAAAATTTGAAACAGTAAAGCAACTCAAGGTTTACTCCATATGCTTACTTTTTTGTCATCTTTCTTTTGCTGCAGGTCACCATTCCCTGGCTGCATTTCACTGTCATCTTTCTCTGGTTGTATGTCTTCCGTCAGAGTATAATGGATCTGAGTCTTGAACGATAAAAAAAGAAAGAAAACTAATGTAAATCATGAAATATTGTGTTTTAAGAACTGATCGTCAAAATCAAAGAACACAATCTGCCATGCCCCTACCCACTCATGTCACCTAATAGAGCAGCTCTGTAGAAATCAAAACGCTTAACCCTCTTAACGTGGGATAGCCCCGACTATGACTCTCCCTTGAAGCGAATGGCTAGATTAAAAACCATACACATTAAGCTACCAAACAGTTTTCACTTCGAGAGTAATAACTAAGGTGAATCTCATTTATATTCTCTTGGTGAAAACTGAAAACATCGGTCCTAATATTAATTGGGTTTTGGTCCAGTCTAAATTTATCCCTGCGGTGAAAAGATTAATATTCGATACAGTCTTAGTGAATCAGATAATTAATAAATAAGATCTTGATAAAGTCAAGCTACCTTTAATCCATTGAAGACTGAAATGAATATTACTGTACAATTTTTGTTGAAATTTGAAGTGTGTGATTAGATTCAAGTTCATATAAACTATGATAAACTTGATGTCACATTGAGACCAATACAACAGGGATCTGACAAGTAAGTGGGCATGAGTTCTAGTCACAAATAAATACATTTTAATTGTCTACCCTGTCCAAATCTGGAAATAATTACTTAAATATGATGTAGATAAATAATGGCAATAAAATCAGCCACTTAAGTGTGGACATTTCAAACTCAAATGTAATTATTCCCCAATGCTAGTGCATACACTTTCGTGGAGATAAAGATAAAGGGAGTAAATCTGACTCATGAATGAACAAGTAAACGCAGAATACATATATATTTATATTAGATTCCCATAATAATATAGGCGAAAATGTGTAAATGTGTGTGTGCATGTGTGTGTTAGGCAACTCTATTTATTAGTCATACACATTCGACACGCTTTTATCGGCTTCGCTATTTGCATAATCTGGGACCTGATCACGGGCCTGAAGAGAAATGGAATGGTTACTTGTGTGTGAGAAGACATATATAAATAGATAGATAAATAGAGAGAGAGATAGAGAGAGAGATAGATAGATAGATAGATAGATAGAGAGAGAGAGAGAGAGAGAGAGAGAGAGAGAGAGAGAGAGAGAGAGAGAGAGAGCGTAAATGAACTTTTCAAAGAGCTCTAAAATGACACTTTTCCGTTCTTTTTTGTGTGGTTAAATTGAAGTATCAAACATATGAGAGTTGCATCTAAGAGAAATCTCAGAGCTGAATCTATCAGATCAAGTGACAACTTAGCCCAGTGCAACGATACCACCCATCACCCATACAGAGGGGTTCGATAAGTGGCCTGACCAGTTTTGTGTGGCCGTGAGCAAGCCACCCAACACTAGCTCAGGGGTGCTTTTTTATGGTGACCCATGAGTGATGAAAAATTTGACTGAACTTTAATTACTTTTTTATAAATCCACTTTATCTATTGTGAGTGAAAATAAAAGTACCGGATCATCATCTTGATCTTCGTACTCAAAACTTTCATCCGTATCCATCTTGATATGATGACGACATATAGATTCCCCTTCCTTATGACTGGCATTTTCTGAAATATTAAAGTACAATAACTTGATTTTACAACTGAAAATAAAAGATATGATACATTTCAATACCATAACCGTAATTGTTTAATTAAAAGCACACGTTAGCACCAGAAAACTGCACTAAGGCTAAGGCAGATATTCAAAGAAGTGGCAATTCGGACTCGAGTCTGAATGGTCACCAGTAGGTATTCGGACGCAAACTCTAATGTTCGCGCATACTGAAGGGAGAACGGCACAATGTGGGCAGTAGGGAGAAGGAGGGAGTGATAAAGAAGTAGAAAAAGAGGTCGCCCATATCACTCTGACTCAGCTCATACGCCTACTTTGGACTGCAGAAGGAATGTTGCCTGTCTCTATCAGAATATGTAATCTTACAATTATTTATTTTTGTCCTGATTTTATTTGGACATCGTGTTATGTTGTTAGAAAAGCTTTTAATTTATACCACAGTTACTTTGACGGACTTTTGTTACTTTTGAAGTTTTAACTCTTATCTTTTTAATTTCTATCTGGACTTCGAATTGATCCACGATTTTGTCTTTCTCGTCAGATAAAGCGGGTTTAGACTACCTGTTGATAGTTACTACAATCGTATTTTTGATTTGCATTAACTTTATGCAATAATCAATAATTAAAACATAAAAAAAAACAACAAAACAAAATAAAAAACTCAAAAAAAACAAACAAAAAACAAACAAACAAAACAAAACAAAACCAAAAACAAACAAACAAACAAAAAAACTACAACAATAACAACAACAAACAAGCAAAAACTATACTGCCACGGAAAAATATATTTGATTGCACATGCGCGTTGGAATTTGAGTCCGACTAAATGAGTCCAGATTGTCTACCAGTGCCTGCAGAAGAAGACCAGACTAGAAATAAACTTTGAATAAACTTTTACTGAAAAAATGTGATTATTTGAAATCAAGGGCTGAATTTGATCAAATAAACCTTAACATGATCAACCAGGTGTTCTGAATTAAAATTCCAATTTAGTCCGAGACATCTTTCCATTCTCATCAGTTATTGAGGAAAACGAGACACAACGGGAGATTTAACAAATGAAATCAGATGAGAAACGTTGTCACTCAGAGGCCCGACCACGAGGGCAACTAGTTTTTGTTTTCGCATAAGAGTGAAGCAATCGATTTTTTAAAATTCCGGAAACAAAAAAATTGACTTAACAGTGCTGTTGCACTTATTTAA
>NC_088361.1:77532037-77539537 GCF_034508935.2 Berghia stephanieae
GAGAGAGAGAGAGAGAGAGAGAGAGAGAGAGAGAGAGAGAGAGAGAGAGAGAGAGAGAGAGAAAGGGTGGGGGTGGGGGGAGTGGGTGAGTTATGCTTATAGTTGTTGCTCGCGTCATTTGTCTTAAATGGATAGAGTTACAGATTGGCTGATTTCCATTTTACCTCTTATCGTTTACATCTTTTTAAAGTACGCCAGTTTCCATCCAACCACACACAAACACACAAACACACACACACACACACACACACACACAGGCACACACAATCAAACATACTTAGACGATTCGGGCCCCTCTCAGAGTGTCGGGAGAGCCAGATAGCCCGAATCGTCGACAAAAGAAACGAAAAGGAAAAGACTAGGATGATAGAAAGAGGGAACTCGTTGATAAGTTCCCTCGGAGAGGAACATCAGGTCACTGCACTGAGCCTAGCCTGATCAGAGGGAAGAGAAAGAAGGGGAAAGTCCGTGCTTCACGGCCAGACAATTGTTATGATAAAATCAATGGAGATCAAGGTTTACGAACACGATACATTTATTACATAAACTTTAGAATTTTTCTTCTTTATGGTATATAGATAGTATGCGCTTGGCAAAGAAGCTCATAACATTGCCATCCGGAAGTATAACGGACCAACACACAAAACTGTGTGTATCCATGAACGTTTACAGTCAGGTTAATACAATTCAGTGAATTTGATGTTTTACAATACGATATTATACACAATGAATTCTGTTGTGATAACGATCGCTAAACTCACCCACAGGCTTGACCAGGGGGTTCCATTTCACGAGACTCATGTGCTCTATTCACTATTATTGCCATCTTGAGTTCAAAATCACACACTAAATGTACACTTTGTATAGATAGTTCGAAGATGACGTCACTCAGTTCTTTGTTATTCGCGTTTATGAGTAATGCTCACTGAACTGTATTAACCCGACTATAAACGTTCATGGATACACACAGTTTTGTGTGTTGGTCCGTTATACTTCCGGATGGCAATGTTATGAGCTTCTTAGCCAAGCGCATACTATCTATAGATAGTTCGAAGATGACGTCACTCAAGCCTTTGTTATTGTATTTTGCCATCCGCGTTTGTGAGTTATTCTCACTGAACTGTATTAACCCGACTATAAACGTTCATGGATACACACAGTTTTGTGTGTTGGTCCGTTATACTTCCGGATGGCAATGTTATGAGTTTCTTAGCCAAGCGCATACTATCTATACACTTGACATAAACAATTGTTACAATTTAATATTTGAAAGCCAGAGGCGTAGCTTCTCGTTGTGAATTTTACATTCATAAAAATTGATAAAAAATATGGATTAAACATTCACATTTGTCACAGAGGAAAATTTACAAGTATTTCTCCAGAGAGGCGAAGTGTGGAATTCTTTTTCATGGTATGCGGCAAATAGCAGTATGGCTTACAACCAGGAACTCAGAGGGGAGAGGTCAAATCAATAAATGTTTATGTCATCTTAATTATGCATCTCTTGTATTTGAAAACTGCGGTTCCTTTGAAAGATTATGTTAAAGAAGTTTACATTCAGTGATATTTCACATTAATGCATTCAAAGCCCCCTTCCCTCCCCCTTCCAGCGAACATAATTTAAGAATGGCGAACACTTAGCGTAATAGACACATAGATAACCACGCCTCTCGGACAATCGTCATACAGTGATTGGTGAACATAAAACTACACATGTTTTACTATCAATAGTATGTGTCTAAGTAAAATATCCACTGTTCTACCGCTTAATCAATAGATAGTTCGAAGATGACGTCACTCAGGTCTTTGTTATTGTTTTTTGCCATCCGCGTTTATGAGTAATGTTCACTGAACTGTATTAACCCGACTATAAACGTTCATGGATACACACAGTTTTGTGTGTTGGTCCGTTATACTTCCGGATGGCAATGTTATGAGCTTCTTAGCCAAGCGCATACTATCTATAGATAGTTCGAAGATGACGTCACTCAAGCCTTTGTTATTGTATTTTGCCATCCGCGTTTGTGAGTTATTCTCACTGAACTGTATTAACCCGACTATAAACGTTCATGGATACACACAGTTTTGTGTGTTGGTCCGTTATACTTCCGGATGGCAATGTTATGAGTTTTCTTAGCCAAGCGCATACTATCTATACACTTGACATAAACAATTGTTACAATTTAATATTTGAAAGCCAGAGGCGTAGCTTCTCGTTGTGAATTTTACATTCATAAAAATTGATAAAAAATATGGATTAAACATTCACATTTGTCACAGAGGAAAATTTACAAGTATTTCTCCAGAGAGGCGAAGTGTGGAATTCTTTTTCATGGTATGCGGCAAATAGCAGTATGGCTTACAACCAGGAACTCAGAGGGGAGAGGTCAAATCAATAAATGTTTATGTCATCTTAATTATGCATCTCTTGTATTTGAAAACTGCGGTTCCTTTGAAAGATTATGTTAAAGAAGTTTACATTCAGTGATATTTCACATTAATGCATTCAAAGCCCCCTTCCCTCCCCCTTCCAGCGAACATAATTTAAGAATGGCGAACACTTAGCGTAATAGACACATAGATAACCACGCCTCTCGGACAATCGTCATACAGTGATTGGTGAACATAAAACTACACATGTTTTACTATCAATAGTATGTGTCTAAGTAAAATATCCACTGTTCTACCGCTTAATCAATAGATAGTTCGAAGATGACGTCACTCAGGTCTTTGTTATTGTTTTTTGCCATCCGCGTTTATGAGTAATGTTCACTGAACTGTATTAACCCGACTATAAACGTTCATGGATACACACAGTTTTGTGTGTTGGTCCGTTATACTTCCGGATGGCAATGTTATGAGCTTCTTAGCCAAGCGCATACTATCTATAGAACCATCACAAAAAACTTTGTGTAAACTTAAACGTTTGTTTTATGATCGAGAAAATCGTGTGATAACTAGTCACCTATTTGGTGGAATAAAAAACAATAACAATGATCTGAGAGAGGTCGATTTCATTCACGGTATTGTTTATAAACAACCAAATATGTTTGTCTGGGCACGTGTGAAGGTGTGTCACAAATCTCATGTTTTGATTGGTCAAAAATATACTGGTTAATTGAGGGGTGACCAATGGGATTTCGTGACATGTCTTGTCCGACCTTTATGATATGTCTTGCTCAACAGTTGGTCGGGTGTTATGTCTTTGTGAAAGGCATTTCTCCTCGTCCTGTCGGAGACGGGAGTAATAATTCGAATACCCCCTGTATTTGAACATTTATGTCTTTGTCCGAAAAACTTAGAAGCACCTAACGGGCTGCTTGTGTCGTCCAATTTATTATTTGGCCGTTGCCCACTGGGAAGAGATATCGTATAAACGCCATTTGTTTTCAATGTTGTGAAGTACTAGATAAATGCTATCTATAATTAAACTATTTCAAATAACCCAAAAGTATTTGCTAAGCTACGCCACTGAATGCAACTTTGTTATGATTATTTCCCCACGGGAAAGAGAATCAACACACCATTACTTTAAACATTTAAAAATTTGAGTTATATTTATTTGTAAACGATGAAAATATCAAAGGAATTCGTCACTTTGAGAAAACCGTTTGGTCAATCATTATCGGTTTCAAAATTCGTAATGCCACTTAAAATATAAGCCCGCATGCAAAAAATCACGGCTCCTCATTTCGTAACTTTGATATTCCGTACAAACAGGACTTGGAACGGACTATAGATTGTTCGAAGATGACGTCACTCAGGTCTTTGTTATTGTTTTTTGCCATCCGCGTTTATGAGTAATGCTCACTGAACTGTTTTAACCCGACTATAAACGTTCATGGATACACACAGTTTTGTGTGTTGGTCTGTTATACTTCCGGATGGCAATGTTATGAGCTTCTTAGCCAAGCGCATACTATCAAGAGCAGCGACCGCTATGGTATAAAGCATACACGCCACTAACCAAACATCCCCCAACACAGCTAACAGCTTTCGTGTTTGTTTTGTTATCGATTCTAACGGGGATGATCTTATAACCTTTCCATGTACTCGAGGTCATTGTTCACATTGCAAAGTGTGCTCAAAATGACCCACATAGTGAAAAGTGCTCACTGTTAAAGAAATATCCAACGTCACAATTGATCCTCCATAGACGACACAAGGTGTACCTCATACAGAACATTGTTAGATAAAATGCCAAGGGTTTTGAATGCTCCCTCCATAGGACACACGACGTATTATTATTATCATTATTATTAATATTATTATTATTATTATTATCATTATTATCATTATTATTATTATTATTATTATTATTATTATTATTATTGTTATTATTATTATTATTATTATTATTATTATTGTCGTTGTTATTATTATTATTATCATTATCATCATCATCATCATCATCATCATCATCATCATCATCATCGTCATCATCATCATTGGTAGACAAGCGTCCTATACTAATGATAATAAGCAATACTCTTCAACAGTCGTAACGTCACTTCCTTCCTAATGACGCATGGTAACAGTAACACTGGCTCTCAACTATCGGAACAAAGGCGGACGCCCGTATGCAATATTTCTCTGGCGAGCATAAAGGATATCCAGCATTAAAAAACCCCATAAATTTGATCATGTTTTGACTTTTACACATTCTGATCACAAGGCATATGAAAAGTTCTAGCCAGCATGAAAAATAAAAGTAATGATTTTCTTTGTTTAGAACCAAGATGGCAGCCGTTGCCGGGAGGCGTGACATCAGACTATTGAATCGTATTGCTATTGTCCCTTTCAGCTCTATAGCTCAGTGGGCAGATATCACACGCAAAGGTACCGTGATCGATCATGGGTGCAGTCGAGATAAGGAAAAAAGTGATTTCATTGGTTGAACTATTTAATACAACTCACGATTTGTTTTCTTTTGTGGCCAAAGACTTGTCTTTGACGTCATGTTTTGGTCAGTGTCGGGCTATAAGTTAACGATGGCTACGATCACATGTGTGTTTTATTTTCATTTTTGTGCGAATTGGCTGCTGAGTCGGACCGTAACCATCGTTAACTTATAGCCTGACACTAGAACATTCTAAGATGTATAGTTTGACGTCATTTTTTAGGTTTGTACAGCGTTTAGTGAGTTGTCGTTAGTAGAGCTCAAGGAATAAAGTGATCCCATTGGTTGATCTGTTGAATACAACTCACGATTTGTTTTTGTTTTTTGTGGCCAAAGACTTGTCTTTTGACGTAAATTTTTTGGTCAGTGTCCGAAGGGGACCGGAGATAAAATTGGGTGCGCTCTGTTTGAAGCATGTTATAGTCGGATTGATGCAATTTAATGAGAACGACACATGACAATGAATGGCTAGCTAAAAACAATACCAAAGAGGTGAGTGATGTCAAATTCGTTCTATCTATAAACGTTAAAGGTTACATAGTTTTGTGTGTTATTACGTTATATCCTGTTGGCTTGAACTTTTCATTCCCTTTTCATATGCCTTGTGATCAGAATGTGTAAAAGTCAAAACATGATCAAATTGATTGGGTTTTTTTCCTCTGGATACGCGTTTAAGCTCGCCGGAGAAATATTTCATACGGCGTCCGCCATTGTTCCGATAGTTTAGAGCCAGTGTTACTAAGTTACCATGCGTCATTAGGAAGGAAGTGACGTTATGACTGTTGAAGACTATTGTGACGTTGGATATTTCTTTAACAGTGAGCACTTTTCACTATGTGGGTCATTTTGAGCACACTTTGCAATGTGAACAATGACCTCGAGTGCATGGAAAGTTATAAGATCATCCCCGTTACAATCGATAACAAAACAAACACGAAAGCTGTTAGCCACAGTCGATCACGGAAACCGACTCGGACTTATGTTAATTTTATGTGATCCTAGAGTTTCTGTAGATTTCCGTATTTGTTTTACTTGTCTATTTCCGCTGTTTACTAACCAGCATCGATGTTTCTGTTTATTTGTTGTTCCATGGCTTATTATTTTTAAAGATAAGTATATATTTATTAATTTACATCTATGATGTTTCTTTAAAGGTTTTATGTTGATTTGGTGGGTGCATGCGTAGATTATATAAATGGCCGTGATAAGTTTTACATCGAAGGTATAGCGGGATTTGCTAGTTTAAGAAAGAAAAAAAAATTAGCAAAGAGATGATGGAAAGAGAATTAAAGCGTCCCATATAACGTGCAATCTTACATCAAGGCAGCATGTACACTAATCTAGGGCATTAGACTCTAAATATATTATGATGGTTTTCTAATACTGCTATATGTGTCAAACATACTCAGATCATCAGGTAGATAGCCAGGTTTTTCCATTACCAACATTCACAATGATGTAAACAGGGAGATAGTTAACTTTTCTTTAGACTCTTCTCCAAAACAACCCACCAATGGAAATGCAGGAAAGTGGAGAGACGAGATAGAAGATAAAACAGGAACGGGAAGATACTCTCTATATATCAATAAACCAGAAGGCTCGGGAATGTAGAGAAACTGATTGCTTCATCTGACTAGGTTGGCCCATAACAGAGGTGCACGTTGCCATTTGCATCGCCCACATCCATTAACATCCGATTTTTGACAATAGTTGTCACACAAATTACATGAACGCGATTTAATCAGATGTATGTCAATGAGTTGTGATGTCATATGATTTCAGGTAAATTTTGATTGACCACTAACGATTTATCTAGGTCCTTGGCCATTTTAAATAATTTTTTTTGTAACCGTAAGACCTCATTTTTCGCCACCTCCTCCATCACTTACTCTAGGCCTCCGACTCTCTTTCTTTCCAACTTATGGCGTGCAAGGATTCACCATCATATATTTATTATAAACCTATTCGCCCTTTCACTTACTGTTAGCTGCTGGTGGGTGTAGATTATAAAATGTCATGTTCAGAAATCATATAACAGCTTAAAAAGAGCAAAATACTAATCATGGCACGTTTCGTGACCGCAATCCTTGTTCAGCCAATAACATGAACACATAATTACTGAATTGTAATAATGATTGACATATAATTGTTTTTTGCTGAAGAACCCTAAACGACCACACGTAAGTACTTTCTTTATTTTTGAGGGAGATATATCTATTTTTGTACATTACTATCGTTACATATGTCAGATTTATATCATAATGGGATTTATCTGTAATATCTACACACGTCATGGAGTGATTGCAGAAAAAGTCGTAAAACTTGGACATTTTTTTTGTTCCAACCGTACATGTATAATATAAACATTTTAAATAATAAAACACTTGGTGGAAAGTAAGGTTTGATGCCAGAGCTTCTGTGGCAGGTACTTGGAAGTCTAGTTTAAATCTCTTCAGGTCAAATGACTAAGGTTTTAATTATACTATCACCACGATATACATTTTGACATTGGAAATCATCAATTACTACGGCAGCGTTTTGTAAACTACAAAATACACTGGCAATGAATAAAAATAATTTGTCAACTCTAAGCAAGAAAA
>NC_088361.1:77542037-77557037 GCF_034508935.2 Berghia stephanieae
CTGGCCTCATCATTTCTATCACACCACGCTAACGATTCGTTCACACTCCAACCATCGTTGAGTACAGACGATGCAATTTCTTCTTATTTGTTTTCAACGTTTATTTGTTTATTGTTGTGCCGACGGAGGGTTTGTACCCGAAACGCCCATTGTCTGTATTGTTTCCACCGCTTCCTATCCATCTTCACTCTTTCGTTAGTATTTTCGGGACCCCATGCTTCAGGCAGCGCCCACCGCTCTCGACTTAGAACAATGCTACACCGTTGATAAGAATCATTTAAGTGCCATCGTTATTTATATTTACTAAAAACATTACACACACACACACATTCTCAAACAATTTTTACACCCTTAAACTTGTCTCACACCATTTTTATTTGTGGGGCAAAAACAAAACAAAAAACAACAACAAAAAAAAAACGATCAAAACAAACACGAAGAAGAAATAGATATGATTTCTGTGCCACTTCGTATGACGCATGCACAGCTGGAAAAGTAACACATTTCTATGACGTTTTGTGATACGTTTCCGAGGAATCCCCAGTTAAAAATAGATTGACCTCTGTAGTCTGAGACTTCGCAAGCGTAGTCAGAGACTTGATAGTCAGGGACAAAGTCTGACCCCATGAATAGCTTACTTTCCGTAGTCTCTGACTTCCCAAAGTCTGATACTACAAAGTCTCAGACTTTGCTTTAGTCTGAGACTACCATAGTCCCGCTCCATGTATCAGACCCCTGGTCATTACCACGCCGCACTCTCATGGTGGACCTACAATGGCTGCCTGTGAGAGAACGTATTCAATGTAAAGTAGCAACATTAATTTTTAAATGTCTAGATAACAGCGACCCTTATTATCTGACAGAGTTCATTGAGATCCTAACCGCAAAGATGTCTTCGTTCGTCCACCTATTCAAAGACGTTCGAGATACCTAAAAATAAACTTAAAGCTGGGGAGAGAAGCTTTGCTTGTTCCGATCCTAGAATTTGGAATAACTTGCCTTTAGAAATAAGAGAATCAACATCCATAGCTTAGAAACATTCAAGAAATGAAGCGAAGACTCATATTTTTCGGCTATGTTTCGGTGTGCAGCTACCCCAATGAATGAAAAATTATATATATATATATATATATATATATATATATATATATATATATATACATATGTATATATATATGTATATATATATATTATATATATATATATATATATATATATATATATATATATATATATATATATATATATGAGCCAAGGTCAAAAGGTGCCCGTCTGATACCAGTGTTAAGAAAATTTGATTTTTACTTAATTATGGGCTGTTTTCATTGGGATAATGCTTGTAATCAATTGATAATATGAAGAAGAGATAAAATGAAAAATTTCAATGCAGTTTGGCATGTGCTTAAAACGAGGTCAACGCATCACCTTTATAGAAATCATGTAGAAATTAAATGTGATGTTTTAGCTCACATGATTGAAATTTGCTAATAGTATAAAGTCAAAATTTACTTTTAAACGCAATTGCAGTATATTACATATCTGATTAAGTTTCATATAGAGTTCTTAAAAAGTTGGTATTGCTTGTGACCTTTGGTGTCATCAAACACAGCACAATACTAAGACTCGTCACGAAACTTTACAGCTCATATTTAATGTTTATAAATGTTTTATTATGAGAAAAAAGCATAGATTTTCCTTCTGAACTCAAATCTTGGAGTAAATGTATTCCGTTTTGCTGATATTGAGGTTTATTGGTTTTGGTGTCATTTGTCACAAGCAACACGGCATGCGTGAACACGTGGAAGTTTTTTTCGTTAAATGTCGATTCGCAATTTTGATCCACCCTTCTTACCAGCCTTTGAAGTGCAGCACTTTCAGTTGCCTTTCCAGCGTGGCTCCATGCAGAAAAGGTAAGTTGAACTTTGGTGTCATCGCTTTTTTACATTGTCATAAGCAACACTTGATATTGGATATTACAAAGTGCCACCAACAAATTATGTTTTCATCTGTTATTCTATTTACAAATATGATATTATGACATCTCATCTGAGACTGTGATTTTGACACAATTAATCATTTCCTTGTAATTCTAATTTTTTATGTTTCAGGGTTGTATGAATCAAGAAAATGACAAAACTCAAGCTTTTGACGAATCCAGATAAATAGAAGGGTTGTCAAGAAATTTGATTTGTTTTACTATTAACACACTAAATTACTACAAACAAGCAGATTTGAGCAGTAGGGTGATGTTATCGTCTGGTTACATGAATTCATTACCATAGCTGATATTTATCTAGAGTTTGTGTGACTTCTGGTACTTTTTGTGACCATTGGTGTCATTGGTTAAAATGTCACAGTTGACACTTAAGTTTGAAGTTTCTAATGTATTTCTGTTTTCATGTTCTTCAAAGCTTGAAATGTCATTGAATTCCATTTTAACAGACTGTATTACATTTGTTCAGTTGCTATTCTTGATTTATTGAGGCAAAATTGCGCTCTAGTGCCGATTTTGACCCAAGTAATAGCAACAATGGTATGACTAATTTCTAAGTATATTTCCAATTTGAAAGTATTTAGTTTCTTAACATATTATTGAATTTCATTTTAGCATAATTGACGGTTGGCTTGGATGGTCATCTGATTTGCGGTTATTATGCTTTTTTGACTGAATATAATGATATAGTGTGATTTGGTGTTGCTTGTACATAAGTATAAGTAATGGTGTCACCGGTCTTATGTCACAAGTCACATTCAGATGCTCTATTTTCCATGTATATTTCTATTTTTGAAATCTTTTGTTTCTGAAATATTATTAAATTCTATATTTACCTGAGGTTATTACACTGGTTTGACTGAAATTAATGATATTGTCGAAATTGCAATTTGGTATTGCTTGTGACATAAGTAATGGTGTCATCGGTCTAATGTCGCTAAATAAGATATCGATGGCCCGTTGATCAAACCTCTGAGGTAGCGTTTTTGCCAATCCGCTGATCTAACCTCTGATGTCAACTTCAGAGATAAGCGGGCCCTCTTATTCTTTAGTCTCAAGATGATCAAACCTCTGATGTTAGTTCAGAGTTCAAGGGAGACGGAGAAGTACTTTCAAGCAATCAAAAACACGTCATGTAAATGGTGTATAGTTTGTTTTCGTGGATTAGAAAGAATGATTGTGTTTTTAACTACAAAATCAATATTTCATTTTACTGTTAATAGGGATGTATTGACATTGGACTGTAGATAACAGCGACCCTTATTATCTGACAGAGTTCATTGAGATCCTAACCGCAAAGATGTCTTCGTTCGTCCACCTATTCAAAGACGTTAGAGATACCTAATAATTGTCAATTTCTAAAGTCACGATGCGACTGAACTTCAAGCCTATTATCTCCCGGTTATGCTTTACTAGTAAATATAATGTTCGAAATAATGACTGGGTATTTAAAAAGATAATACGCTGATAATCTGTTCTCCATATCTCTATTAATTTAAGACAACAAAGCTCGATCATGACAATCACCCTATTAAATCACGTCATCCCCATGACATGTCCACCTGATGCTATCCTGATATCATACCACCATTTAAACCCCTACCCATCCTGTCCAACAAACAACAAAGATCTTTTGATTAATTATTTTTTTTAAAGAAAAAGCAAAAGCTAAACAAACAAAACCAAACAAACAAACAAGCAAACAAAAAACATTGTTGTCGATAAGTATATTACCGTTTGCGTCTTTAACGCATTTTCTTGCCACGGCTGGGCGTTTTCCACTTAGATCTTGTATTAACTGGTAGAATTGTTTGGTGTTAAATTGTTTTAGTCTTTCAATTCTGTGACATTCATGTTCAATATGATCTTCCTTTGCTCTCGTACACTCACGTTTTATAATCTTATTAGCTTCTTTATATTCATTGCTGTTGCGTTCTAGTTTTCGTCTTTCATTCATCAGTTTCAAGATCTTGTCATCCATCCACTTTATGTTTTGGTTCGAGTTTTTTCACAGATGGAATAGTTTCTCTTGCAGATTCTGTGATGCAGTTCGATACTTGATTCCAGTACTCATCTATGTTTATATCTGAGGTCAAGTTTTCACATTTTTCTTTCACGCACTCTTTGTAATCAATTTTTATTTGATGGATAGATCTAATTGCAGTTTTGGTTCCACTTTCTTTGTCTTTATTTGTTTAAGTTTTATTTTTAGCGTGGCCTTGAAGTTTGTTTAAATTTTTTAAAATATTAATTTTCATCTCCTACATCCGTATGATGATGATGATGATGATGATGATAATGATGACGATGATGATGATGATGATGATGATGATGATTGCCATGCAATACAAAGTATTAAGACACGTGTTGCAGCTCTCCTCTATCTCAAAACCCGTTGTTCAAACCTCGGAAGTGACATCGGAGGATTGATCGCCGTGAAAACGCCGGGCGTGAAACTCTGATGTCGACATCAGAGCTTTGATCAACGGATTCACGAAAACGCTACTTCAGAGGTTTGATCATCAGACCATCGATATGCTTTGGTTACATTATTTCCCAACATTTTATTCCAAAAGTTACTGAACATTGCTGGTAATAAGCATATGCAATATTGTTGTTGTTGTTAATGTACACTCATTTTTATGAAATAATGTATTTGCATTCTATGTTGCTTGTGACCGATGACAACAAAAAGCAATCTTTCCTCCAATAGTTGGTAACACTATTGTACTATGATTGTTGTTGATTGTGTCTTTTTGTCTATAACTTACTAAATAAAGTTTGATATTTAACAAAAATCATTTGGTTATTGTGCTTTTTGTCTCATTTTGGTGTCACCGGTCACAGGTAACACCAGCAACCTATAGGCATTGTTGACGTTATTATGCTGCGTTTGACCGTAATGTTATCTAAAGGGCCTTTGATTCATGAAGTACAGCGTTTTTGCTACATATATAGAAACATAAATGGACTATTATGTCACTTTTATTTTGAGAAAAAAAATTGGCACCTTTTGACCTTGGCTCATATATTATATATATATATATATATATATATATATATATATATATATATATATATATATATATATACACATATATATATATATATATATATATATATATATATATATATATATATATATATATATATATATATATATATATTATACTAGTTAAAAGCCCGCAATTTCGCGGGGAAAGAACTATTTTCTTTCGATATTGCCAGGATCATTTTGTTGATTAGCTTGATTACGATTAGATGCAACTTTTAATCGATGTGCTTGTCGTCGCTGCCATGCTTTATTCGGCATGATTTTAGTTTATCAGTCAGTAGATACCAATATCAATACGTCGCAAGTCTTTACCACGCTTTACTTAGGACTGCTTTGCACTACCTTCAATACTTCACAAATCAAAATGGCGACCGAGAATCAAAACAATGGTCAAATTAGGAAATTTTAAACTTTCACAAATCTATCAAGGTTTGTTCTAGAGTTTTTAAAACGTTTTTATATGATGGAAATTTTAATAAATAAACGCCTGACAAAAGATCAACGGTGAAAATACAAATTGAATGAATACTGGGGATGTAGGAGCTTTCGGAATGTCTCCCCTCTACTTATGTTAGGTCAAATGAAAATCTGAAGCGGATGCGAAAAATATCAAGTCCCCGAATCTGTCTACTTTTGGTTTGTTCGGGCTAGAAGCTAGACAGAACCAATTGACAGTTTGCCGAAACGTTTAACTAAATATTTTCTAGGGCAATAATTATCACATCGATGGCATAAAAACGACAGTAATATCAGTAGTAATATTAGTTGATGTTGTTAATCGGTGAAACTTGTTTAAAATTTCTGTAAATCCGAATACCGTCATGTGATCAAGTGAATTATAACACTATGAATGCCACGATTTGCTGAAAAATGCCAATCTGACAGTTCCTAGCAAACTCACCTCCTCCTCCCCCCCCCCCCTTGCTCATGAATTTCTCTACTTGATGGACATCCCCCCCCCCCCTTTTTTTTTTCTTCCACGCCACCACATTCCAAAACACACACACACACATGTATACACCACACACACATACACACACACATACACGCACACGCACACATATAAACATACACGCAATGAGAACACACTACATAACAACACTGATCACTGATCACCGCTAAATCAATACAACGGAAGTAAGGACTCTACTGGACAGAAAGAGTTGAGGGTGTGGCCATGGAAGTGTTAATGTCTTCGGTAAATTTTTTATGATATCTGTTTGACTTAACGAATTTTCAAACTTACTTTAAATTATAAAAGGAAATCAAGTTATCCGTTTATCTATCTGTAAAAAATACATTTCTATTTTTCAAATCTTTCAGTAGAGTTGTGCGCCGTATCAATTTTTTTATTGACTCAAATAAGCACAATGTTCTCCACAAGGCTATATTTTTTAAAGAAAGGATATATATATATATATATATATATATATATATATATATATATATATATATATGTGTGTGTGTGTGTCTGTGTGTGTGTCCGCGTGCGTGTATGTGTGTTTAGTTATTCGTGAGTGCAACCATGTTGTGAATGGATGTATAATGCAATTTATGGTTATTAACTTGCCATTGTAACGCGCCCAGAGCCTGCATAATATAGCGGGATAAGCAGCACTTAACAAATAAATATGTCCTATTATTATTATTATTATTATTATTATTATTATTATTATTATTATTATTATTATTATTATTATTATTATTATTATTATTATTATTATTATTAGCTATCTAGCTAGTAGTAGTAGTAATAATAATAATAATAATAATAATAATAATAATAATAATAATAATAATAATAATAATAATAATAATAATAATAATAATAATAATAGTAATAATATTAATAATTATAGTAGTATTAGTAGTAGTAGAAGTAGTAGTAGTAGTAGTAGTAGTAGTAGTAGTAGTAGTAGTAGTAGTAGTAGTAGTAGTAGTAGTAGTAGTAGTAGTAGGTTGTAGTAGTAAAAATAATATAAAGCAATAGTACCTTTTATTGAGAGATTATATTTTTTCCTTGCAATTATCTTTAATGTACAATTAAAGTTATTAATTTCCAGTTCTGTGGTCTAGCGGTGGGACCCTCCCCTTGGGATTGGATATTTTGGGTTCGGGCCCCGCTCTGAGCGGGCGTATTGTGAGCCCCTGGAAAAGATTCTTTACTCACATTCACTCACCGTACTCATGCGTAAAATGAGTATCTGGCCGTTAACATTGTTGTTTCTGCCGGGGAAAAATTGTAATATCCCCTCACGTATAATCCTACATTTGTGTGTTTCTGTTGATTAGGGACCCCTTGTAAAGAACTTTCAGTGGATATTGCCGTGTAGAAGTTCAATTTTTGTATGTTTGATTTTGCTTGTTTTTGTTTTGTTTTCTTGTTTTTTTTTTAATCCCCAAAAACAAAACAACAACAAACAACAGCAAACTAATTTATTGAAGTCTGATAAAAAATTAGATTGTTCTCTTTCTCCTCTCTCGAATCAAATCCGTCAACTTAAGTTATGGAGGCCTGTTTCAAGCCTGCTGGGCTCACCAAGTCGCCTTTCTTATCGAGCATTAAAATTCGAGGGTAAAATTCGCAAAATGAAACTTGAGTGATATATAAATACAGACTTCATGCAAACATCTTATTTAATTATCATTTTACTTATTAATTTGGTTGTTTGCAGTTTTGTGGCCTTGTGGTATGACAATCGCCTTCAGACCTGTAGATCCCTGATTTGAGTCCCTCTGTAAGAGACAAAAAATTGAGTCTTTGGAATAGACTCTCAGCTCACATTCTTCCCCCTACTCAGGCATAAATGAGCACCTTGCCACCAACAGAGTTGTCAATGTCGAAAAAAATGTAATAACGCCTTACAAGCATCATGTCTTGTCGTTCTACATTGTATTAATTGTTGCTGTGGGATTTGGACCTCTTGTTAAGCGATTTGAACACCCATTTAGCTGACCTAGCGCAATTCGCAGCCTAAAGTCTTTTTTCATATTCATAAATGGATTTAATAGAGAAGAATAGTATGATGCCAAAATACTGGTTCCAATATCCTTGGAAGGTTGAAGTTAGTCCTCCAGAGGACTGGAAACATACGTCGTACAATCATAGCCAACTAGAGATGGCATTGCGTGCAACTGATCATCTGGTTTCAGAACGATGTCATCTTATTTTCTAGCCTAAATAGATGCTAGACGTCAGTAAAGATCAACCGGTTACTGAAATTGATATGCAACATTATGATTCAATACCTAACCAGTTCTTTGCTCATGCATCGTCCGGAGGAGTGGTTACACACGTCTAAGGAGTTTTGAACAAGATCAGAGCAATGTATGAGGTCGTGACTTCTTTTTTACATTGGTACTATAAGTATAAATCTTATTAGAGCTCTAATATAATACTTTCTTCTTACAGAATCGTCATAGAACTCCATGAAAATGTCCTTGGTACATTTTTGCTCCATTATTATTTGTTGCATTATTTGCACTGCTGGAGGTCAAAATAAAATCATAGACCAAAAACAAGCCCAGGAAGCCCTAGATGAGTACAATAGAATGGCACAGGACATTCTTTATAAAGCCACTGAGGCTACTTGGACCTTCTACACCAATATAACGCATTATAATCAAAGGCAAATGGTATGAAATAAATCAGGATGGATGTATGTAAACTATTATTTATTTATATAATCATTGGATTCATTTATTCTAAGTTGCTAATCTACAATGAGGTTGCTTTTCAATTTGTTTTCCTTTTGTAAATGGATATGACTTGATCCAAGCTTTCATTCATAAAATTGCCCTAAATAAACTTGACATTGGACAATTACATTTTCGTCTTCATTGAATTTGATAAATGGAACTTTTGTTTTTCTATGTAACAAAAAGGTTTATTTTAATTTCAGCTTGAACAGGATCTTATAAAATCTAAGCATGCCCTCGAAGCAGCTCAGAATATGTCCCGTTTCGACACGACTAACATGGCGGAGCCCATCAAAAGAGAGATCGGAAGTATCATGAAAATAGGCACCGCAGCTCAAACAGATCAAACTAAACTCAAACGGGTAAGCCTTTCGTTGTCATGGACGTCATAAAACAAATCATCTACACGTATAAAACGTATATTTCAACAAATAATTTTGATTATTGCGTCAACCTGATATTGAAAGAACTTCATGAAGATAATTGAGTTTAAAATCAACGAAGTCTTGCTCGAAGTGGCGTGCAGTTCATAAATTGGAAGCGCTTGGAAGCTCTTTACTCAAATTCTCTCACCCTACTCATGTGTAAAATGAGAGCTTGGCCGTTGACAGTGTTGTCTTTGTCGCAAAAGAAAAAAGGCAGTGTAGCCTAACATGCATCATAATTTGTCCTACATGCTAAGTGTTGCTGTTGGCTAGGGATCCCTTTTTAAAGCGCTTTGAACGCGTTACGTGGATAATGTTCTATATAAATGCTTAAATTCTTTTTCATCACCCAGTTCACTCAGATGTATAACCGTTTTGATACAATTGAAACAATAATACTTTCAACAAGAATCTTTTGCCCAATTTGTCTCCTTTTACTTGAAACGTTAACGAAAACCTTAAAAGCTAATGTGCGTTATGTAAAATTAAAAAAAAAACACAAAAAAAAACAACAAAATTAAAAACCAAAGTATGTATATAACGCAATATCCAAAGTTCTCAAAGCCCTTTACAAGTGATCCCTAGCCAAGAGCAACACTTTACATGAAGGACGAGACATGACGCCTGTTATGCGATATTACAATTTTTTTACGGATAGAGACAACGCTGTTAACTGCCAAGTACTCACTTTACATCTGAGTACGTTGAGAGGCAGAGAATGTAAATGAAGAGCCTTTTCCAAGGACTCAACTATGCGCCGCTCTGAGCTGGTCTCGAACCCATCCAATCCGAAGGCGGGAGTCAACATAGCCGCAAAGTGATAAGGAAACAACAGGGGGGAAAAGAGTCTTCTTCGACGGAGGATCGAATCTCATACCTCCTAAAATGTGTGATTGAAATAGTACAGACAAAGCACATTTCAATTCACTCGTCTTAAATTGGCTTACTCACCTAAGGCTAAATTCATGTCATGAATCATAATGTTGTCTTGCCCTAAAATCTATTAAACTCTTAATACTGTGACTCATTGTCTCAAATTGGTATTTTGTCGAAGTGAAACATGTGCCGATAAGTAAATTTCATGTTATTTGTAATCTGAATTATCAAATTTGTGTCTTTCTCACGTTAAGAAACTAAACAATCCACATAAAATAAACAAACAAAAAGTACAACAACAAAATAGAAAATAACCCAATAAAACAAAACAAACAACACCCCCCCCCCCCCCCCCCCCAAAAAAAAAACCCCCAACAAAACAAACGAAACAAGCCCCCCAGAGAAAACAAACAAACAAACAAAAAGCTAAAGACAAAATCATGAAACCAAAAACAAAAAAGACAAAAAACAAACAAACTTGAACATTTTTATAGCCACTATATGTGCTCAAAGCGCTAATTAATCCCCTATGCCAACATGAACACTTTACATGTATGAGAAGACATGTCGTCTGTGAGGCGATATTACAATTTTTTTTTCGACGGAGACAGCGCTGTTTATGCCTTCCCTTTTTTTAGACCTGATTGCGATGAGAGAATGTGAGTAAAAGAGCCTTTCCTGATAAATCAACTTTGGGCCCGACAGATCGGGACTCAAACCCCTGGACCTATTGGTCCAAAGGCGAGTGACATTCAACAAGATCACAAAACTGCACCCATTCTTCTCACTTAAACACAAAAACCTTACCAAAGTGTCATGGTTTATAATAAATTTAATTTTCTAGCACCGAAGTCACCCGGCATCATACCGGATGGGGTCTTTTGAGCTCCCAAGTTAGGGAGGAGGTTACTTCTTGTGTCTTCCATCCCCCTATAGTATCTGTTTTTTTTAGTTGCTTTCTGTCTTTGTCTTGAGAATGGGATTACTTTGTTTTGTCCTGGTCCTTGCCGGACACCTTGTAAATTCATCTCTCTGTTATGTACTGATAGTTAAATCTTTTGTTTTGAACATATCTTGTAAACATTGGAGTCATTTCCTCGGAATTGTGATCCTTTGCCGGTGTCTGCTTTAGATTTTAGGTGATCTCAAACTAAATACGCTGATTGTGTGCTCTTTTAATCAACATATTCCATATTTGAACCAGTTCCGCTTTGTCTTCCTTTTTCTCTTGTGCTTTCAATTGTAAATCCATAAAATTTTGACTATTCTATTTTTCCCCATTCTACTGGCGCTGAAATGAACTTAATGTGCCGCAATCACGCAAAACCCAACATAAAACGTTCTTAGTGTGTCATAAATTTAAATGGTAAGAAAGTCCCATCTTCCAAGTTACATCGGTGAACTTATAGAAAAAACAAACTTAAAGAACAAGTTCTGCATTAAAAAAAAATTCTATTCTTTGATTTCAGCTCTCGGAACTAAACGCGGAAATGAATGCCATCTACTCTAAAGCAAAAGTTTGCTTTTCGGCAACGGAGTGCTTGGCCTTAGAACCAGGTGAGTAACCTCTGAATGATATTAACTCTCTCGGTTTGGGAGAAAACTCGATTTTAATATAGTACAAGGATATACTTATAATGATGATGCCGATGATAACAGAAAAAACATTAGTAATTATAATAATAATAAAAATAATAATAATAATAATAATAATAATAATAATAATAATAATAATAATAATAATAATAATAATAATAATAATAATAATAATAATAATAATTTGGCATCATTTGTGTCCTTTTGGTTTCTTCTTCTGCTAAACTATATGTCTTTTAAGTTCCCTTTCTCGTGCTCTTTCTTCTCTACGTATTCTTTCGTCTTTTTCCTCTTTACGTATTCTTTCTTATTTATCATCTTTTGAAACATTTTCTCTTCGCACCAAGAAAATATTCTTTCCTGGGGTATTTCCATATCCTTTGCAAGACTTAAGCATCTCTAATAATATTCTTCTATGTTACAATAAATGAGTTACGATAATTCATATAAATTGACAGGATACTGTTATTGACTGTAATAGTAATTACACTTACCTGTATTAATTGTTCTATTAAAATCTCTCTCTCTCTCTCTCTCTCTCTCTCTCTCTCTCTCTCTCTCTCTCTCTCTCTCTCGTATTTCAACGTATTATGTTTAAAGCAATGTGTAAATACAATGCGGAGTTTTTACGACTTGCGTATGTCACATTACTGTAGAACGACCGCAAGTCTCATTGGGAAACACGCTTAAGGTGACAAGGGGTTGTTTATTTTCAAAGCTTTCTTGTGTTGACAACCCCTTTCGGTCGTCCAATAATAATTACTCAGCATTATATACAACCCATATGGCAGGCCGCAAATCGTTACTTGCTATTCTTGATCGAACAGTGCCGGGTTGGTTGTGTGCTTAACGTTCAGGGCCGGCTAATAGCAAGGCATAGCGCAGGTTACATGTGAATCTGACGTGCTAATGAGTGACCACCAAATCATAGCATAGAAAAGGCCGATCAGTACTGTGGAAGTCCACAAACGGGAGATCCCTACTACACATCTTTCACATCACGGGAAACCAAACCAACGCCGCTGCAAGAAACAGAAGAGCAAATTTGAGACAACAACAAAAGATTTGGGCATATTGTATTGTCTTTACTGTGTGGCAATGTGGTCTAGTGGTATAACACTCGCTTTCAGATCGGAAGGTCCTGGGTTCGAGCCTCGCGCTCGGCGCATAGTTGAGTCCTTGGAAAAGGTTCTTTACCCACATTCTCTCACCGTAAAATGAGTACCTGGCCGTTAACAGCATTGTCTTTGTCCAGAAAATTGTAATATCGCCTAACAGGCGTCATCTCCCGTCCTACATGCTAAATGTTGCTGTTGACCAGGGACCCCTTGTAAAGCGCTTTGAGCACATTTAGTGGATATTGCGCTATATAAAGCTCAATTAAATTTAATAAAAACATTTTACGTGTTACGAAATCAGTACGTTTTATGGTCAAATCCTTTTTTATTTCGACATTTTTTTAATTTCTTAAATAAAGTTATAATTTAATTAAATCAGCAGACTTGTTCATTAATTTAAAGCTATACTTTTGTAGGGACCTTTCGTAATTTTATTAGTCCGATTGTGGTTGGAAATATCTTTCTGTCTTAATGTCATAAAACGAGTGATAATGTCGATAGCACTGTTATTCGCGTATACTTTAAACTAGCTATGTCACAACGAAAAGTTTATTACCGATGTGTGTAACTCGTTGTTGGTTCTGTACAATTATTCGTAAAGACACTAATATGCTAGAGTGTGACAACAATAATAGGATGACGAAACAATCCTTTTTATTTAAAGACTCACTTTTCAGAATATAATATGTAAGTGGTTTTGGGTAACAGAATATGTCAAAATGTATTTAAAACATCACTCAACAAAACAAACCACTATGTCAATTGTCATTATGTGATGCCCAACTCATGTACATGAGAATATTGAAGGATACAATATTATTTTCCAACTGGATTAGAGGCCGGGTCCTTTCTCTTGTCTTAAAAAAACTTGAGCTTTTATATAGAGCAATATCCACTAAACGTGCTCAAAGCGCTTTACGGGGTCCCTAGCAACATAAAAAAATATGTAGAACGAGACATGACGCCTGTTAGGCGATATTACACATTTATTTTCGGACAGAGACAACGCTGTTAACGGCCAGGTACTCATTTTACACCTGAGTACGGTGAGAGAATGTGAGTAAAGAGTCTTGTCCAAGGACTCAACTATGCGCCGAACGAGGCTCGAACCCAAGACCTTCCGATCCGAAAGCGAGGGCGGGTCCGTTCTCTTGTTAATGGTTGTCCAACAATTGTCAGTAGATCGGAGAGTGCTGAGTCTGAAATACAGAGACAACAATGAAACGTCGGTAAGTTTTATATGGTTATTAAATGTGTTCATTTTAATAATGAGTGATTGGATGATAGGTGAATGAATCGTTACAGAATGTACACAAATTGAAAAAAAAAGATTCATTAATGAGACAAACCACAAAATTAAATGAGAGATACAATAATAAACTGAACAAAGAATGAATGAATGAATGAATAGAAAACGGATGAATGAATGAATGAATACATGTGTGAATAAATGAATGAATGAATGTATAAATGTGTGAATAAATCAATGAATAAGTGCATATCGTATAAATAATTGGATAAACGAGTGAATAAATGAATGAATGAAGGAAAGAAAGAATGAATGAATGAATGAATAAGTATAAATAAGTGAATACAGGAATGAATAAGTAAATGCATAAATAAGGAAGGACATAATGAATAAATGGACGAAAATATCGTATAAATAATTGGATAAACGAGTGAATAAATGAATGAATGAAGGAAAGAATGAATGAATGAATGAATGAATGAATAAGTATAAATAAGTGAATACAGGAATGAATAAGTAAATGCATAAATAAGGAAGGACATAATGAATAAATGGACGAAAAAATGAATGAATGAATAGATATTTGAATGAATAAATGAATAATGTTTAAATAAGTGAATCAACGAATGAATAAGTTAACGAATGAATAAGGAAGGATCGAATGAATAAATGGATGAATAAATGAGTGAATGAATGAATGAATGAATACATATATGAATAAATAAACGAATAAATGAATAAAATTGAATAATCGAGTGACTGGTTAACCAATTTAAATGAATAAATGAAACAAACATAAAGGCAATTCTGTAAAGAGCGAATTCAATCAAAATATTATCAATTGGAGTAATCAAACGTTTTACAATTTAAACTTTAAAGTTTGATAGAGAGATGTATGTAAATAAATAAATTCAATTCTTTATATGTGTCCCCTCCGTGGTCTGATGAGCGATCAAGAGCTAACTCAACTAAATTTAGAAAAGAAAAAG
>NC_088361.1:77562037-77569537 GCF_034508935.2 Berghia stephanieae
TAAAACTTAAAGACCACTTCCCATAACTTTTGACGATTTCGGTTGGTTTCGAAAAAGAAAATAACCCTTCTGAGCTCAGTCTCCATTGGCATCTACCGCTCGAGTCCCAGGTTGAATCCCCATCGGTGCTACCCTCCTATAGTCTCAGACTCAATCTCCTCTGGTACTCAAACCCCATGGTCCGGCATCAACTCCCACTGGTGACCATCTCCCATAGTCCCAGGTTCATTTCCCACTGGTCTGCATTTCCCCGAGTTCCGGTTCATTGCCCATTGGTGCCCACTTCCCATAACTTTTGACGACTTCGGTAGGTTTTTAAAAAGAGAAGTACCTACCCTCCTGGGATCATTGACCACTGGTATCTACATCTCGTAGTCCCAGGTTCAATTCCCATTGGTGCCCACCTCCTGTAGTGTCAGGTGTCCAAATCCTGCTATCCATCTCCCATAGTCTCAGAATCCTCCCCAATGCTGCCTACTTCCCTTAACCTTGTCGGATTTCGTCGGGTTTCGTAAAAAAGTAACACCCCCTGGTATTGCTATTTTACGAAACCCGCCGAAATCCGCCGAAACCCATAGTCTCAGGTTCACTCCCCACTTCTACCTACTTCCCATAAAGTTGTCGGATTTTGTCGGGTTCCGTATAAAAAAAAAACAAACCCCAGCCTCCTACTCCCATCGTTCTAGGTTCACTCCCCACTGGTGTACACTTCCCTGAGCCCCTGGTTCACTCCCCACTACTGCTTACTTCCTATAACTGTGTCGGGTTTCGTCCGGTTACGGCGGATTTCGTAAAAAAAAGTAATAATCCCCTGTTATTTCTTATTTACGAAACCCGCCGAAACCCGACGAAACCCATAGTCTCAGGTTCACTCCCCACTGGTGTACACATCCCTGAGTCCTAGCTTCACTCCCTACTGCTATCTACATCCCATAACGTTGTCGGATATTGTTGGGTTTCGTCGGGTTTCGGCAGGTTTCGTAAAAAAGAAACACCCACTAATATGTAGAACAAATTTGAGAGTGAGATCAAACGCCTCGCCAACATCATTCTCTGAAAACACTTCAATCAATAAATTAATATGTTCTTCATCAGTTAAGTAAATATTATAGGATTATATTCACCATTATGTAATACCTGAAATTTTGAAATATAAAAATTCAACTACCAATCCTTTGACCCAGCAACATTACATAATATAACATCATATATATATAACGACATATTTCTGTTGCTGTTGCTATCATTTTCATCCGGCTGGCATTTATATTATAGTAATAATTTATTGGCCTTTAATATTCCAAGACCACCCTGCTATTCGTTGACTAAACACCTTATTTCTAATTTGGCCAGAAAATTTTTACTTCAGAGATTGATCGATTAATAACACACGACTTCTTGAAAATTCTCAAACCAAAGACTCCAATATATCTCAAATTTAAGAATGGCTGAGAAGTTTTTGTCATTTTAATCGATGAATTGAAAAAAAAATTAGTGTTATTTGTCCCAAATAAAAAAAAGGTGATTCTTCAGCGTATGTCAGAGCTGTTGACCCAATCCCATATCCAAGAAGCCACAGATACATGCTATCTTTACTTTACTGCATCTTGAAGTGATCCTTCCTTGTGTTTGCACTCCTGTTAAGTTTATCGTGATTTATACTTGTAATTATCTATCTATCATGAAGAGATAATATTCATAGCCTTCAGTAAGACACACATACAGGCTCAGTAATGACTATTATCTATCGTCAAATCTTTACTTTGAGAGCAGTCACAATGAACTCAAGTCGATAAAATAACACTATTATTGCCATTTTATGACAGATGTCAATGATAAGGCAATAATAATAATAATATTTCCAACATTGTATGGATTTTGACTGATATTGTTAATTATACTTATCCGAGAGTCGAAGCTACGAGGTGTCTCCTCCAAGTCAAAAGTTCCCTTTATAGGTTAAGAATCATGACATTTAAATAAATCTAAGTATAATGTATCATATATATATATATAAATATATATATATATATATATATATATATATATATATATATATATACAATATATATATATTATATATATATATATATATATATATATATATACACATATGAATATATATATATATATATATATATATATATATATATATATATATATATATATATATATATATATATTGTATTCAAAACTTAATTCACGCGAATTTTAATAATAATGATGATGAGGAAAACTAATACGGCATTATATGTTATCAAATTAATCTTAAGATACGGACAATAAAAGGTATTCAACAATCATCAACTTTCCATAAAACGGATTTATTATTCTATTATTACTTGTAGCCATGGAAGTATATAATCATATTGTTACCAAACAGTCAGTGTTCACAAAGATTATTAGTCATTGGAATTTATGGTTCCATCCTACGACACAACAAGCTGTTGTTCTCGCTCACCAATTTAATTGGTTTTGAGTCGAACTGAGATCTGACAATGGTGACCTATAACGATTTTCTCACAACCAACATCAATCACGCCATTTAACCAGTATCTGCTAACCTCTTTAATAAGAGAAAATGACTAAAAATGTTGCGAATTATGACTCTTTTTTGGGATAATTTCCTACGTCAACGCGGAAACAAGTTAAGGTGCCTTATTCTTATTCATAGCTTGTCCACCTTATTTAACAATGTATTCACAGCTGGATGAACGAATCGGTTGTAAAAAAATGCATATCGGGGAATCAAACTTGTTTCAAGTTGCCGAATGTAAACTTGTCCATTATTCTCCCTCATTAGAAGTTTAAAATAAGTTTAAAATAATAATTTGTGCCGCCATATTACCAAACGTGAAATTTAACTAAAATTAGATCTTTTAAAAAAAGAAGTATCATTTAAGTATATTTGAAAATGTCTTTTATTCACACAAGACCAGTTGGAATAGATTGTGAGGTAGAATAAAACGGAGACTCTTTCTTTTGTAGTAACAGAAAAGGAGAAAAGGAGACGATTTTATGCACGTATATAGAATTGTCCATGGTCCGCATAACATTAATCATGAAGATTTTTTTCCTTTGGTCACATTCACACGTGAAGATAACTTTAATATATTATCACAGATGTTTTACGAACATTCGACAGAACTCATTTATCCAACGTTCGGTCAAAACATGGAATGCACTTGATTTTAATACCACAACAAAAAATAATGCTGAGACAATAAATGCTTTCAAAATTTCAGTTGATAAAGAACTCCAGTCTTGAAATACGTATATGATGAATATGCTTATGATCAACGAATCTTTGGTGAACAATTATGAATGCATATACGATTTTGTGTACTTACAATGTCATTGTATCAACAAGATCTTTTTCTTTTGTTTGTTTTGACTATCTTATATTTATATTTGCAAAAACAAAACAAAACAGGAAACAACCCCCCCCCCCAAACACACCCAACAACAACAGGGCCTTTAGCGGTCTTTTGATCCAATCAAGCCTTAATGGTTATGATTAAGATTGTAACAAAAATAAAAGATTTCTTACACCCTTGCGATTTGGAATTCGAGCTTTGTTTCCAATGCAAACTCGCAAGCTCGTGCAGCGATTGGGAACATGTCCGGAAATCCAAAATGCAAGAGTGTAAGAATCGTATACTATCCATCATGCCACCCCACCAACTAATTTGTTCTATAACACAATTTAAATGTGCCAGAGATTTTTAGAAAAGCAACCGTAAGCTATTTTGTAAAGATAACATTGCTTCTAGTTCCTATAAACTATCATGTGTCTTTTTTCAGATCGTTCAAGTACCACCAACACCCAGAACATAATCAGATTTTTTAAAGAAGAAAAAAAGCCTTTTTCGTGTAAATAAACTATGATATTTTGTATTTCATTTTTTTTGCTGGTATTTCACCAAATATTAAAATTCAATAGCCATAGTTTCAACAAAAATCTAAATTATGATTTTCCTTTCTAGGCCTAACAGACCTCTTTACCACATCCCGGGATTACGACCGTCTCCTCAAAGGTTGGGTTGGATGGAGAGATGAATCTGGCAAGAAAATGAAAGACTTGTATTCTGAGTTTGTAACACTCAGCAACGAGGCATTAGCCATCTCAGGTACATGTCCCAAGTCACAGCCTTACCCCGAGGGAAACATGTATTTTAGCGATTTCATCCATTTAGCAGCAGGAGACACATTAAAAAACCTCTTGCTTTATGCACTATGACACTAAGTTAGTGTCAGTTATCTGCACCTTCATGCCATTCTCAGGGTAATATATTTGTGAATAGCCATGGGGCACACAATATTGTTCACTTTCATTCATGGGAAGACATCTAAATAGATACTACCAAATAATGATAACGGCAGATTACATCCATGTCTTCCGTTAGACTTTTCTAGTATTAACTCGCTTATGAGCAAGTTGTATCATAAGCTATCAACATATTAATACCATTCTCAGGGCTGTACTTATGAGCCGCACTCAGGGCTCGTCATCACTTTTATTTCCAACTCAGGCTTTGGTGAACAACACTCTAAACACCCCTCCTTACATTTATTATGGGAAGGCTTCTGAATAGATAGATGATCTCGTATCCATTCATTCATTCATTCATTCATCCCATGATCTTATGATCGTCGGGGGGGGGGGGGATATATGGAATGCAGCTCTCACCACTTTCCGCCATTCTTCTCTATTGTTGGATTTCTCCAAGAGTTCTTCCATCTTCATTCCTGTCCATTCCTTGATATTGTCCATCCAAAGTTTCCTTTGTCTTCCTCTTCTTCTGCAAGGGTGCCCTCCATCACCGTTCTGTGCAAACATTCATGCCTCACATTGTGGCCAAACCATGGCAGTTCCCTCCTTCTAATTGTGGTGATGAGGGGTTCCTGTCGTCCCGCAAGATCTTGCACCTCTTCCAGTGCGTCTTTATTGGTTCTGAGTTATGTATACGTCACCCGCTTGAGTTTTCGATTACTTTTCATCTTAAAAGCAGATATTCTGGGTTCTAATTCTGCAGTTAATGTCCATGACTTGCAGTCGTATACTAAGATGGAAAGTACCAGTGATTTGTACAGTTTAATTTTTATTTCGAAATTGATTGGACTTTTCCATATTTTATTAGTCTCGTTAGTGTTGCTGTTGACATTCCTACTCCTGCATTAATCGCCTCGAATTTTTCATTATCGATTGAAATTTTTGCATGTCCATCATTTTTGCTGTTTACCAGTATCTGAGATTGTCAATGTCTCGTTGTAGTAGTTTACAGTGTTCATTTAACTTTATTTTTTGATGTAATAGGCAGTCATCTGCAAAAAGTCGAGCTCTTGATGAGACTACTTCTGGTAAGTCGTTAATGTAAAGCAAAAATAGCAGTGGTCCATGTCCGTGCCCTGTGGAACTCCAAAGTGACCTCCAAAATTTTCAAACATTTCTCCTTTCACCAACACCCGTTGCGGACGTCCTTGCAAGAATGATGATCTCCATTTTAAGTTGTTCCCCTCGGATACCGTAGGCTTCACACTTTCTGAGTAATCGATGATGCGGGACTTTGTCGAAAACCTTGGAAAAATCGAGCAGCATATAATCGACCTGTTCCCTGCTGTTTAGGCTGTCAGCTAGTTCTTGAACAGTGATTATCAGTTGGTTTTCACATGATCTGCTTTTAAGGAAGCCGTGTTGGAAATCTGATAACGCAATGTTACCCTCTAGGTCGCGTATGATGTTGCTGTGCATAATTTGTTCGAGTATTTTGCTACAAATGCATGTTAGTGAGACGTCGATATTTAGAGGGTTTACTTCTGTCTCTTTTCTTAAATATTGGGGTTATGAGAGCTTATTTCCATTGATCTGGTACTTGTCCCTGTATTATCATTGAAAATTGAAAAAACTATCAAAACATCACAGCCAAGGCCGGTGTACAACAAGATAAAGAATTCAATCGAAGAACTACACCTAGAAGCAGCTTTATTATAGATAAAATGGAAAAAAAAATTATTTGAAAGTGATAAGATCGTGGCCAGATGGATGGATTACGTAGAACATCAATTCGATGATGATAGAACAAATAAACCAGTACAAGAGTTTCTGCGTGCCCTGTTATTCTAATAGAGGAAGTAGAAAAATAACTGTTTAGCATGAAAGCCGGCAAAGCCCCCGATATTGATGACATATCTTCAGAAATCTTTAAAGCTCTGGGAGACTTTGGGACATCAACACTGACAGATATATACAATAAAATATACACAATACCAGAAGACCTCAGAATTTCTGTTTTTGTACTACTCCAAAAGAAAAAAAAGCAATGGACTGTTCTTATTTTAGGACAACTAGCCGTATATGCCACGTCCTCAAACTACTATCATCTTAAGAAGAATGAATACCTCGATTGATCACGAACTAAGTGAAGAACAAGCAGGTTTTAGGAAAAATTCGGGCACAAGAGAGGCAATATTTAATCTAAAAATCATTGCAAAATAATTTATACACAAAGACATTTTATATGCTTTATTGTCTATTCAAAAGCTTTTGGCACTGTCAACCATGAGAAATTGATAGATACACTGACCAAAATTGGATTTGAGGATAATAATTCAGCACTTATACTGGGACCAAATAACTCAAATAAAAACTGAAGCAAGAATCTCAGACCCTGTAAAAATAAAAAAGGTAGTTAGACAGGGGTGTGTGATGTCAACAGTTCTGTTTAATATTTATATAGAGTTCATATTCAGGTAAACAGAGGGACAACCTGGCATACGTGTAGGTGGAAGAACCATTAACAACCTAAGATACGCAGACGAGGGCGCTGCTTGCAGGAAACGCAATGGAGCTACAAACATTACTCACAAAAGTGAAAGAAATTGTAAAAAAAGGATTACAATGAATGTCAAGAAAACAAAAGCAATGATCATATCCAAAAATACAGAAACACCAAAATTACAGATACAAATTGATGGAAATACTATAGAAGTATTCGAAAGCTTTGTATACCTTGGCCAGTTAATAACAAAAGATGGAAAATCAAAGCAAGAAATAATAAAAAGAAAAGGTTTAACAAAAATGCATTCAAAAAAATCCAAAAGATTCTAACAAACACATAAGCTAAAAAAACTAGAATTCGACGGATGGAAAGAGATAAAATATAAAAGAGTGGACTAAATATAAGACAGAATGTACTTCTGGTGACTGTAAAGCACATAATGTTGGCGTATTATGGCCACATACGACATATCGGATCAGATAAATAGAGAGATAGATATTTATTAGGTAGAGAGAAAAAAGAAAGAATGAAAGAAAGAAAGAAAGAAAGAGAGAGAGAGAGAGAGAGAGAGAGAGAGAGAGAGAGAGAGAGAGAGAGAGAGAGAGAGAGCAGTCAATCGACTCGGAGATTAATTTCCTTTACTTAATTTTATTTGCAGGTTATTCCGACACAGGAGAATATTGGCGATCGGCCTACGAGATGGATGATTTTGAAGATGAGG
>NC_088361.1:77572037-77642037 GCF_034508935.2 Berghia stephanieae
GAATTCTTATTCTACAATATACTCATACATTATGGAAATTAGATAAAACACGGAATTTGTCACATCAGAGACTTTTATATAAAAATGCCTAAAAAGATTATATTTGACCAAACGCCTCAAATCAGTAATAAATAAAACAAATACAACAAATAAAATAAAATTCCCTTTATTCGTCCTATAGGGTCTATTCCAAGGAGAGATTAGAATAACCCAGGCGTCAGCCGCAGTGCAACGCCGCAAATTGAGCTTGGGCAAGGTGTCTTACTCATGGCCACACAGCGCAGCGGCGGGTGATCGAACTCGGTACTTTTTGGGTACGAATCAAAGACCGTACCGCTGAGCCACGCTGTCCCTAATAAAAATAATAGTAATATATTTGGATACTCAAGATGTTGAAAATGGAATTGATAGTCAAAATGATGAGACATTTGTAAAGACATTTGTCATTTTTACTGACTTGTAATTGAAGAGATTGATCGATTTTTTTTGAAAGAGCAAAAGATACATTTTCATAATATGACTGATCGTTTTAATGGTAAATATTTTTCTGGCATCCTTTCATCCCGACACATTGCCAGATAAGACAATGGTTCACGTATTGGGTTAAGACAATCATGGATTGGATTCAACTTACCTGTTTGCATTTTAGTTATGTTGAACATAATAATTTTTCTTATCAATATTGGCTTGATTAAAAGGATCTTGCATTAACTTACACTACTATTTTGGCTAGAAACATTGACACTATGTATAACGTTTATTATTAAATCAAACAAACTGACAAGACTAAATAAAAATAACCATGGTATATTAGACAAGAAAGACCACTACTGACTGGTGTATCCATCCTACCGAAGATTTAAAAAACGTTAGGTCAATTTCAATAGCCGAATAATTATGACCCATCGTATCAAAAACACGGTAACATGTTTATAGTCATAGGTTAAAAACTTGTATAACGTCTTAACTAAAAACTACAATCCGACATTTCTGGTCATTTTAATATTAAAATCGCTTTTTGGCATCTCATCCATCCTGGCATATTACAGATTCTTGACGACGGGTCAGTTATAATGCATAATTGTTATGGATATTTTAGTTAAGGGAATATGTAATCTAGAATTGATTCATCACTCTGTATCTACTCCTCTTCCCATATTCCACTTCTCGGTCTTTCTCTGAAACTCCAGAATTACACTGCCACAAAGATATTTCACACAGCTGACGATTTCTTTAAATCTCTTGGTTTGATCGAAATGCCACCAAAGTTCTGGGAAAAGTCTATGCTTGAAAAACCAACAGATGGCCGAGAAGTTGTCTGTCATGCATCAGCTTGGGATTTTTATAACAAAGAAGATTTCAGGTGATGGAAGCTAATCCTGTTTGATTATTGATAATGGGATTGTTCTTTTTCTTGTCCCTCTGCTTGTTTCCTCTTCCTCCTCCTCCTCCTCCTCCTCCTCCTCCTCCTTCTTCTTCTTCTTCTTCTTCTTCTTCTTCTTCTTCTTCTTCTTCTTCTTCTTCTTCTTCTTCTTCTTCTTCTTTTCCCATCCTGCTGCTCATCATCGTCATCCTCGCCCTCCTCACCCTGCTTCTCAACTTGAAATATTATCACCAACCCGACAAAGCATAATATCAATAATCGAGCTCATTGCTGATCCCGGTATTTCTCTCCTGCTTCAATTCCAAACAAGATAATGTAATCCCGTTTGGTAGTAAAAATAGCAATTGAATTGGCTGGATTATATCATATTCCTCTTTTATCAAATTAATCAACCAGAGTAAAACAGTGCACTGAAGTCACTCAAGACCATTTTCAAACTGCTCACCATGAGATGGGACATATTGAGTACTATCTTCAATACAAAGATTTACCAGTAGAATTTCGAAGGGGAGCTAATCCTGGTCTGTTCTCTGAAAACTGCATCATATTACTAACTCTGTATTGACTCCTCTGACTCCAGCATTTATATAATATTACACTGTTACTGTTAACATTCATGGTTTTACATTTCATCTGTGAGATATGACAATGTGTTCCCAACCTAACCACTAGATTGCTAGTTTCCATCCTCTGATAATATATAAATAGTCTTTAAAATATCCAAAAGCTCATGAGCTTCATTCATTTTATCATTTTATCCCTGTGATATATTATAACAAGTCTATTACTAACTCTATACAGACTTCTGACTCCAGCAATTTCATAAAATTGCATTAATAACATTCATGATTTTACATTTTATGTGTGAGATATGATAATTTCCTCATCCCCCACCCCCAACCCCCACCCAAAGATAATATTTAAAAAAAATAGTAAGTATAATAATCACAGAAAATATTTTTTTTTCACTTTAAAATCTGTTCTAACTAAACCTTTTATATATTATGCAAAAAAATAAAAAAAATAACGATAATTATGGAATTGTAATTCATTAGACAAAGACAGATACTGTGGACGCTTCGGGTTTCCCCTTTATCAACAAAGCAGGATGAATGAAATACTACAGATGAAAAAAGATAATGTGACAGATGCGTTGTTGATGTGAATAAACAAAACATTGGTGGGGCAGGAAATAGTATTCTTCTTTATAAGGGAGCACTGATTAAAATAGAAAAACATATATTTATAAAAGGTGCGCAATCAATAAAGTCAAAAAAGGGGGAGGCGGGGAGGTACTGTGTAGTGCAGTGTAGAAAGTAAAATAAAATAAAGGGTAGACTTTTGTTAGATAATAAATACAATGGAATTGGAAATAAATACAATGTGTGAGGGATGTAGGTATTAGTATTATCATAAATGGCAGTGGCAGCAACAGAGGCAATAGATGTACTTTTAGTAGTAGTAGTAGTAGTAGTAGTAGTAGTAGTAGTAGTAGTAGTAGTAGTAGTAGTAGTAGTAGTAGTAGTAGTACTGGTAGTAGTGGTAGTAATAGTAGTCGTAGTAGTAGTAGTAGTTGTAGTAGTAGTAGTAGTAGTAGTAGTAGTAGTAGTAGTAGTAGTAGTAGTAGTAGTAGTAGTAGTAGTGGTAGTAGTAGTAGTAGTAGTAGTAGTAGCAGCAGCAGCAGTAGTAGTAGTAGTAGTAGTAGTAGTAGTAGTGGTAGTAGTAGTAGTCATAGTAGTAATGATACAGGTATGCAATTGAGGAAAATACGATGGATGGCCGGGAGAGTCGGAGGGGCAAGGGATAATGGTAGTATAATAATTAACTGAGATCCAGCCTCGTGTTCATGCCGTGAGGTTACAGGGTGTACAGTTTAAGTATCAGTTCTGCCTCTCTGTATTTCCTTTGTTGTTTAGTGGTGTGGCAGAACTGAAGGACGGCGATTTGGATGTCATGCAATCCTCGATGACTGAAGTGGTGGGCGACATGTTTGTCCTTGTCGCGTCTATGTAGGAGATGTGGCAAGTAGGCAGAGACACAAAGAAGTTAGATAGTGTTCCCCAACGATAGAAGTCGTCTGGTGCCTCTTTTACCCTGTATAGTTGGGTTTCTGACAACTCGACAGATAGTTATGAAATTTTAAACTTAAAGAAATAGGTAGTTGAAGTGGTGGTAGATTGGCACGTTATATATAGGGATGGATCAGGTTCAGAAGATAAATATTAATTCCCGTTAAAGCAGAAATACTTTGATAAGTCAACAGAATAGCCCCACGCAATAACAAGTTAACACACAATTAAACAAAAGAATAATAGTACATTATTAATCAATTAAAGTTAGGCTATTAAGTTAATTTTTCATCCTTTCATGCCGGTCTGTTTCTCAACTTATTATTATTTGTTCCTTATCAGATTGTAAAGGTTGAATGTGAATGATGGCAACCTTCCTATGGCGGATGGCGGCGCTAGGGTTGCTTCTGCATGTTTAATTCATGGAGGGGCCTCTTGGTCATTCTTAGGTTGTCCCAATGGGTTACTCCTAGCTTCAGCTCTAGATCAATGTGTAACCAGATCCTTGTGTAACCGGAATAATTGTCCTCACAATATTTTCCGCTAAGTAGGATTTCAAGATGGTCACTATAGGATGCTGGTTTTAGAGTGTTGGAATGAGAGAAAGGCGGAATTTAGCTAATTACTTGCTTATATAGAATTAGGACCGGAGTCGAGTCAATCTTAGAAATCAATGATGTTCCTGGATTTTACTGGTCATTTAGTAGAATCCATTCACATTTAGCGTATGCTAGTCCTGGCTGGTTCGTCAGGTAAGATATCCATGCGTCATTGCGTAAGCTTAGGATACTTTTACTGCCCTCATAAACTGTAGATAAGAGTGACGCGACGCTAGGCGTTGTGGTTTGATCTAGCCGGAAGGTAATCATTATGCTGGCATCTTGCGTCCTGGTAATGTCGGCAGATTGTAAAATTAATTATGCTGGGGTAATGAAATTATCTGGGCGGGCTGTTAGACAATATGTATTGAGTTTTTTTTATATGCTGAGAGAGTGAGTAGGGTTTGAAATAAATCACTAAAGTCCTCGCCGTTTTCAATAGACCACAGATGTTGTCCAAACCTGTCGCTTAATTTCTTGTCAGTTTCTCCCACTTGTGGCAACGATTGCAGATGATTGCGTTAATCAGATTACTATCCGTGCAGGTGAAAGCGTGTCGAATATCCCACGCTTTATCCGGGAATTTGATGGAAGTACCCACGAATAAGTGTGGGCATGTCCTGTATCTACAAAGTCCACACGGCACCGTCATACGTCGGTTACTAGCCATATCTGCAAAAATATATCTTGTCGTTGACTATCTACGTCTTGTGGTTAGACGTACATACTGTGGTATGTTTTTCTGTCAATTAGTTTACGTCCTTAGCAATTCGATTTGAAAAAAACCAGGAGTACTTAGTTTACTGCTGGTGGAAAATCCTTTCCTATCATCTCGAGGATAAGGTGTAAAGCTGTCGTATCTTAAAACTTTTCAAGAGAGACAAAACACTGTTTAAAATTCATAATAAACCTGGGATACATGTGAAGTTTACTGATCTCATGGAAAAAAAGTTTCAGAAAAACGATAGTGGTCCTTTAAAGACGATATCTTGCTTGCGTTTTTGGGCTATCAAAGTTAGGATCATTTGAAAGTATTGTATTGAAAATAAAGACTATTGTATGTCGAAATAAGATATTTTGATGAGGGTAGAAATACAGAAATAAAACTATCCTAAGATCACCATTTAATAGAGCAATATGTCATGTGTCACGATTACTAAAACAAGTTCTAAGAGCCATAGGGTTCACTAAACTGGAGTTGATACCAGGCTTTAAGTGTGAAAGTGACTAGTAACAATCATAATTGCATGTCACAACTGCTCAGGACGTGAGTTGAAATAAAGGGCAGTCGAAATTTTCTTCTTAATATTCATTCTTTTCACCCATACTACTAGCTCCGTCACTTCCCATCTCTTTTTATTTTTCTACTCCCCTCCTCCTCCTCTTCCTCCTCCTCTTCCTCTTCCACTCCATCTCCACTTCTTCTTCTTCTTCTTCTTCTTCTTCTTCTTCTTCTTCTTCTTCTTCTTCTTCTTCTTCTTTTTCTTCTTCTTCTTCTTCTCCTTCTCCTTATCCATAAGGTCATCATCAAAATGAAAAAAAAATATGATGTTAGTTCACGGATCATTGTATACTATGTTGAACTTCTGCCATTTTCTTCATGTTTTTGTTTTAAATTTTATCATCTTATTCAAGACATGGATTACATTGTTTTATTTGGCAAATAGAATGCTAATAAACATGATTCACATGTCACGGTGGGTGAATTTTTTCATAGTCATATCCTTCTAGTGTCAAGACCTTAAGACATGTCTGTTACATAAACGGCTCTCTGCAATCTGATACCGTATTCGTATGAATCAATGATTTTTAAAAACCATTTCTGAGATTTGTACACGAGGGTAGTAGATACAACGCTTGTGTCTTTTATGGACGGTAGACTTTATTGCTTTGGTTTTGTACTTATCAAACTTTTCAAATGCAACAATCCTTGGGTTTTTTTTTTCATTTCATCATCATCATCATCATCATCATCATCATCATCATCATCATCATCATCATCATCATCATCATCATCATCATCATCATCAACATCATCATCATCATCATCATCACCATCATCATCATCATCATCATCATCACCATTTTACTACCAAGATTATTTTACTATATATCGTTAACCCTATCAACATCCCTCCCAAGCCATCCCCCCTCCTTATTCCTCGTTGCCTCTGCTCTTAACATGTATTCTAATTGGCCTTTATATAATTCTCTTTCCTGGAAGATTCCAACTTACTGCTTGTCTAGCTGTATGATTGCAGGTTTCTCAAAGTCTACCCAAGATAACTTCATTTCCTAGTATTATCTGCTCGGCCACTGGCACTTTTAATGCCTTTTATGTTTTTATATGTCTTGCGTTTACCTCTTTGTTCTCTCCCGTGTACAGGATTGAGTCTTAGATCAATTTTCGAGCATGGTAATACACACACACACACACACACACACACACATATATATATATATATATATATATATATATATATATATATATATATATATATAAATTGGGGTTTGAAAAGTTTATAAAAAATGTGTGTCGTGATTTATGTCTCTGGTTCGAGTCCCGATCATGGCGTTGCTAAGTTGAGTCCTTGGCAAAAAAGGCTCTTCACTCACATTCTCTCACCGCACTCAGGTGTAAAATGGCCTGTTAAAGTGTTGACTATGTTGAAAAAATAATTGGTATGTCAGGCGTCATGTATTTCTGGGCGCTTATTGTGGTATATATATATATATATATATATATATATATATATATATATATATATATATATATATATGTGTATATATATATATATATATTTATATATATATATATATATATATATATTTATATATATATAATATATATATCCTTTCTTTAAAAAACATAGCATTGTGGAGAACATTGTGCTTCTTTGAGTCAATAAAAAAATGATACGGCGCACAACTCTACTGAAAGATTTGAAAATTAGAAATGTATTTTTTACAGATAGATAAAAAGATAACTTGATTTCCTTTTATAATTTAAAGTCAGTTTGAAAGTTCGTTGAGTCACACAGATATCATAAAATACGTACCGACGACACTAACACTCTCAAAATCAACCAATTTCGTCACTGTAAAAAGTTGTTAGTTTGCGTCATCTATTTATGACGTCAAGTATTATTATTATTTCCGTTGTGTTGTTGATTTAGAGGTGATCAGTGTTGTTATGTAGTAGTATGTTCTAATTGCGTGTATGTTTGTGTGTGTGTGCGTGTGTGTGTGTTTATGTGTGTGTTGTGTATACATGTGTGTGTGTGTTGGCACTTTTTAGCAAATCGTGGCATTCATAGTGATATTATTCACTTAATCACCTGAAGGTATTCGGATTTACACAAATTTTAAACAAGTTTCATCGATTAACAACGTCAACTAATATTACTGCTGATATTACGGTCGTTTTTATGCCATCGATGTGATAATTATTGCCCTGGGAAATATTTAATTAAACGTTGTCGGCAAACTGTCAATTGTATCTGTCTAGCTTCTAGCCCGAACAAACTTGATATTTTTCGCGTCTGCTTCAGATTTTCATTTGACCTCACATAAGTTAGGTAAAGGGGAGACAATCCGAAAGCTCCTACATCCCCAGTATTCTTTCAATTTGTATTTTCACCATTGATCTTTTGTCAGACGTTTATTTATTCAATTTGTCATCATATAGATTTGTGAGGATTTTTTTTCTATCAGGGTTAGTCTTAAGTCTTAGTAAATGTGCTAGGGGGGAGACATTCCGAAACCTCCTACATCCCCAGTATTCTTTCAATTTGTGTTTTCACCGTAGATCTTTTGTCAGGCGTTTATTTATTCAATTTGTCATCATAAAGAAGCATTTAAAAAACTCTAGAACAAACCTTGATAGATTTGTCAAAGTTTAAAATTTCCTAATTTGACCATTGTTTTGATTCTCGGCCGCCATTTTAATTTGTGAAGTATTGAAAGGTAGTGCAAAGCAGTCCGAGGGTTTTTTTCTATTTGGGTTAGTCATAATGCTAGGGTGTTTATTTTCCTATTAGAGTTAGTTAAAGGTAGTCTAGGTTTTACTTTTTCTTGGGGTTAGTTGAGGGAATATTATTTAAGTTGTTTACCATTGTAGGAGATTTTGGAAGGCCTCCCAAGTCAAGCATGGTAAAGACTTGTGACTTATTGATATTGATATCTACTGACTGATAAACTAAAATCATCCGAATAAAGCATGGCAGCGACGACAAGCACATCGATTAAAGTGTGCATGTAATCGTAATCAAGCTAATCAAGAAAATGATTCAGGCAATATCGAATGAAAATAGTTCTTTTCATAAATATGTGTATATATATATATATATATATATATATATATATATATATATATATGTATATATATACATATATATATATATATATATATATATATATATATATATATATATATATATATATATATACATATCAATTATAATCAACTGTTTTTTGAATAAAAGTATCCTAGCCAAAATCGAATGTTAGTAAACAGCTGAAGATCGCCAAATTTGTTTATTTATTTATTTTTTATTGAGAGTACAAGTAATTATAATGTAGACATATAAATGACTGAGATTGCTGGTAACATTCCACAGGATCAAGATGTGCACAACTATCACACATAAAGACTTAATCACAGCACACCACGAAATGGGCCACATTGAGTATATGATGCTGTTCAAAAGCCAACCCGTTGAATTTAGAAATAGTGCAAATCCTGGTTAGAAAATGTTATATTTTCCTCATCACCTCCATTTTATTTTATTACTGTACAGTGTGACACAGCGTCTTTTTTGGCTAGAAAACATTTTATTTCATATACTGAGACCAGCGACGACACAAATCTCAATTTTTTCAACATTAGAAGTCGAGGAGATGCAAGATTAAAAGAGTTTTTAACTCCTTATTCTGGTCAATGGAAAAAATAATTTTCTGAACAAACTATAAAAACCTTAACATCAAGTACATAACCAACAACCAAAACAACAAGAACATCAACCACACAAATAATAATAATAATAATAATAATAATAATAATAATAATAATAATAATAATAATAATAATAATAATAATAATAATAATAATAATAATAATAATAATAATAATAATAATAATAATAATAATAATAATAATAATAATATGTTAAAACGAGTAATAAAAAAATAATTATATATCGTATTATCATCGGATTCAGAAATTATGAACTCTCTTTCCAGTCATTCTATTTTAGTAGTTTGGGATTGTTTTTGTTTTGAAACCTTTTGTTTTGTGGAATTCTCGACGAGTTCGAGGTTAATTTAATTTTCCGCGATATGAAATAAAATGTTTACTGTCAAAAAAGAAAAAAAAATGCTTTTATTATAGCTAAATTGCTTTAGTATGTATTCTCACTTGATCCTATTCCTTTGGTAAAAGTAGCGTTTGGTCAACCAAACTAAATTAGTGTGCTAAATATCGTACGAGTATAATCAAGTCACTCATTGTTTTTAATAATTGTCTTGGTCTTTGTCGCAAATTATTACCAGGTCACATTTTATTGTATTTTATGGGACAAGAGTCAGTTACAAAATCAAGAAGTTCATCAAAAACGGTAAGGAGTCACTCAAGGCTACGACATATAGCACACTAATCACCCGCATAGCTTGGCGTGTTAACCAAACAAACCCTTCTCGATTGTACGAAACTAAACGTTGAATAAATATTTTCAAAAGTTAGAATCTGCGTCAAGATTTCGGACATTTTCTACTGTACCTAAGTAGCCTCGGCCTATGATCATAAATAAGAATAATAATATGGAATAGGGACATTGATTTGATTTACATAGACAAATGCTGTGGACATTTAGCGTTTCCCATTTGTCAGCAAAATACGATGAAAGAGATACACAATGAATGAGAGATGAGAGGATGATGTTCGTTGCTGAGGTCATTTAGTGTCTCATTCGCGTTGTTTTGTTTACAAAGGAAAACCCCGAAACGTCCACATGATTTTCCTTGTGACTTAAATTGAAGCTTTTATTTAATCTTATTCTTGTCATTTACTTTTTTTTAACTTCAAACACCAACATTTGCATTAAACCTGTAATTGGCAAATCATTTTAACAAACCACACACTATTTGTGATGGTCTGACATACGGTGTCGGATGTCGCGCGGACCATTTTCGAGATTTGGGAGAAAAAAAAGGAAAAAGCTAAAAATATTTTTTAAAAATAAAATGACTCTTTTCTGAACTACATTTAACTTTGTCACTAATTAAGAACCATTGGAAATTTCTGTTGCGTTTTTCTTAGAAATGATTGCTCTTGACATTAACACTAATTTGAATTCATTACGATGTAGCACATTTTGTCAGGCCATAACAGTTCATTGCACCTACCACATATTTTTTTTAAATTTCACCCTTGCCAAGCGCTGTGTTAAGGGTGAGAATTGCATGGCTGAACCTGTTGCTTTGCTTCAAGATTACTGAATTTTGATGACTTGTGACATTGACTTAACTTACTTGACTTATTGTCGATCGCCTCCTAATCTTCGGACTGGGACGCTTTGACAGTTTCTCTGATTTGTTAATTGAGTTTTCCCCACTGATGACGATCTGCTGCGATGGATGTCAGGTGTTCTAAATCTTTTTCGTACTTTTGACATTACTAATCATAATATTTTTCCCGATAATTTATTTAGAGAGGGAAACCTTCTAAGATAGGTGAAAACAGAACAAAACACAAAAATCACAAAATCAAACAAAAGACGGAAATGGGAGATACTATTTATCTAACCCCACTTAGTGAGACAAAGAAAAATAGGTGTTGAATTAATGTCCGTATCATACGTGAAATAACATAAATAGAAGAAATATTAATATGCTGACTTTTTTTTGACACTTTGCGTTTGAAAAATAATAATCAAGTAATGACTTTATTATCTAACCAATGAGCTGTTGGAGAGAGATTGTGAGGTCATGGTGCTATTCATATGACACTCTCACAAGCACTTTAGTACTCTGTTCAATAATCATTTTGCCACATTATACCACTTGTTACTGCCCTCATGATAAGAAATAAAAATATGACGTGAACTAAGATAAGATAAGATAAGATGAAATTTATTTACCCACTTCTGGAAATTTACATTGGGTATTGCCATAGACTATTGAAGTTCTGAAAATAGTTAAACAAATAAATAATAAAAAAAGAAATACAATGATATAGAAGTAAGCTACGATTATTATATAAAATTCCTAATGATTTTGACGAATATGGGCAATTATTTTGACTCGGAAGCGAATCACATTGTTTCACAAGTCATTTGCTCGAGAACAATAAGTTCCTGATTTCGGGCAGATCACGATCACCTCTCTCTCTCTCTCTCTCTCTCTCTCTCTCTCTCTCTCTCTCTCTCTCTCTCTCTCTCTCTCTCTCTCTCTCTATCTCTATCTCTCCCCCACCCCCCCGTATAATTTGAGAATATAAAACGGTGAAATTTTCATGGAGTATAACACATACATATTTCATAGGAGTTATCTATTGTTAGTTTTTAAGGAGAACACACACTGGCACACAAGTTTGAATCGATACTCACTATATGAATACTTAATGAAAACACATCTTATTTTACTTGCAGCTTTAATAGCTGATACTGTCGGTATCGATATTGATTTATTGTCTCTTCGTTTGTAAACATTAAAATGATCGCAAATTACTTTGCAATGACTTACAGAACCAGTAAAACGTGATATGTATTAGCCGTTAAAGAGTATTGGATATGTATTCTAACAGCTGTTGGAAAATAATTTTTGTTTCAACATTATGCAGCTAAAATGTTGCAACTTGTTATCAGATAATATATATTTTTTAAAATTCTCACAATACATTTATTTTTTAGAGTATAATATAAAAAATGAAAATCATAAACGATGCGTTTTAGTTAAAAATCATTTTCTTTCTTTTTTTTTTCTAACTATATTTTGTTATAAGGGAGAATTTTTTTCTAAACATCAATTTTGTAAATAATCAGAATATCAGAATACCATGAAATTGACTTATTTTTGTTTACTGTACAATGGCGTCTTACCTGTCAATATTTCTGTGACTTTATGAATCCTCTAACATAACATCCCTCTTTCGGTTGATATATAATTTTTGTGGATGTATTTTGTATATAAAGAGGGTCACAGAAAACAAAAATGTAATGTTACTTTTGATCATTAATATATATATATATATATACCCACACAAATAAGGATCGTTTTAGTTGATCAAGAGATAATGACTTTAAAAAACTAATCGTTCTGGTTCATCCTATGTTTGAGGCCGTTGTTGAATTTTATTGTATTGGAAGGCAATCTGTGGTGGTGGATGGAGTAGGAGGATAGCTTATAGAACCTAATATATGGAATATTTATATCTATCATAATTATATTCATTTCATCCTTTATATCTATTTATGCCTTAAGCCTTTATTTTGTATTCATGAATGTTCCATCTTCTGTCTTTAATACTCGGAACTCTGGTATTATATGTGGGAATGACCCAAATGAAAATAATTGTGATTCAAGTCGAACTAAATAATAATAATAATAATAATAATAATAATAATAATAATAATAATAATAATAATAATAATAATAATAATAAATAATAATAATAATAATAATAATAATAATAATAATGATAATCATAATAATAATAATAATAATAATAATAATAATAATGATAATAATAATAATAATAATAATAATAATAATAATAATAATAATAATAATAATAATAATAATAATAATAATAATAATAATAATAATAATAATAGTAATCATGATAATAATAATAATAATAATAATAATAATAATAATAATAATAATAATAATAATAATAATAATAATAATAATGATAATAATAATAATAATAATAATAATAATAATTATTATTATTAATAATGCTGAAAACTTATATAGCGCTTAAATTACAAAGTACTTTGGCTGAAACATAATCATTCCAACACACAAGCACACACAAACACACAACACAAACCAGACCTATCTTGCATCTCATACCATCTACTAAAATCGAAACAGATATGTTTTAAGCGAACGTTTAAAAATAAACAAATCGCAAATAATCATAATAATAAAAACAATAATAAAAATAATGATGATGATGATGATGATGATGATGATGATGATGATGATGAAGATGATAATAATAATGATAATGATACGAGTAGTAAAAGTAATAAGGAAATAAGTGTCTACTTTTAGTTGTTTTTTTTCCCCGATTGTAATGCATTTGATAAGATGTTTAATGAGAACTGACATTGACAAGTTGCAGTCGAAATAGACGCCAAGATTTTTTACTTTGCTGACAGATAAAAAATCAATAGTTCCAAAATTAATCAGTAGGGTATCAATTTGTTTAAGTATTTTGGGCCTAGCATTAAATATAATATCTTTTATCATCTTTCAACATAAATTATTTTATGATTCATCCAATTCTAAATTTCAATATAGCAATATTAACTCCTATTTATCAATTTACTTAAATCAGTAGTACGTACATAATCATAAATTTGAGAATCATCTGCATATTATTATCTATTTTTATTCCAATTAAGTTTCAGTCGTAAAATCATACATAAACCCTACTTACGAGTGCATAAGAGTAAACAAATATATCATTACTATTCTGTAACAATAAAATAGGTTTCATTTATTCATTTAAATGATAAATAATGTCTTTTATTTAGGTAACAGTGTGTCTCAATGGCTCATCTGGTACGATGGTACGATGTATCGTCAAACTATGATATGCGTGGTTAATGGGCGGATGGGTGTCTCAATGGCTCATCTGGTACGATGGTACGATGTATCGTCAAACTATGATATGCGTGGTTAATGGGCGGATGGGTGACAATGATCGTGGAAAATGTTGTTTTTTTTCCACTTTGGTCAAAAGACTAATACTTTAAATATTGATCAACTAAGTAATAATTCCCAACCCCCCCCCCCCCCCCCACCACCAAAAAACCCTCCCGACAAAACCGTAAAATCTGGTACTTTACAGAAATCACAGGTTTGAGAATTGTTGACAAGTTGAGGATTGTGTCAATCCCTCGATATCGGGAATTAATTATTTTCTGGCCAATATCAAAAAGTGTTTTGTCAAAGTAAATCATTATAAATGGTTTTCATATCGCTGGATAATGATATGAACGTTTTCAAAGATGTTTCTGTTACATTCTTAGGTCATGTCTATTAACTTGTACTAGCAGTTCTGAAAGATGTCTCTGAGTTTGCATAGTATACATATTTTTAATAAGATGATGTGTTAACTGATTATTATATGTAATCAAATATGAAATAGCTAAATAGTCAGCTATTGTGTCAATGATCAATTAACGATGATTATTTTTTAAACGAATAATTATGTTTATGATGTTTCTAAATGGAAATTTTTTTGCAAATTATTGACAGCCCTGGCAATACTGATTTGTTTATCGTAACTAGAATATAACATGGTATTATTATTATGTTGGACATCGACGAGTATGCTTTTTATTTATGCAAAACTTAATCAATCTTCGAAATAATACGATTTTAAACACTGAGAGGCTATGAGAAAGCTGATGTCATTATATAGACTATTGCTTTTATGAGATATGAAAAGAAATTGATACATTAAAAAATTTTGGTAAATGACATTGAGTGTGATGTTTAACTTAATGTTAACGCTTTCATTGTTGTAATGGGAAAAAACCCCAAATCTCCAACCAACCTAAAACACTCTACCTTACAAACAATGATATATAAGCCCATAATTTTTGTTTGTTAATCAGACTTGTAAACCATCTCATTATGTTTTATATATTAGTGAATCAGATGTTGAAAATAAATTCAAAGTTAAAAATGGTCATAAATATGGCAAAAAGAATTTCTCTCACATCCAAAAAAACTCGATTTTTCTTATAAAAACATATAAAGATATATAGTTTGTTACAAATTATACATACATGTAGAGGAAAACCTATCGATTGGCCTCTTATATATTTTCAACGAATTGACAGGATTTCATGAAGCCGTTGGAGATGTGATGTCGTTGTCTGTACAAACACCGGAACATATGCACACCCTAGGACTACTCAAAGAACTAAAAGATGATAATGGTGAGTGTGGTCAATGCATGGAACTATAATTCTAACTATCAGGGCTAATCATTTACAAATAGTACATTGAATGTGGGGGTAGCGATAGCTCAGTTGGTAGAGCATTCCCTTTATTCTCGGATGAATTTCTTTTCTGAAACCCCTCCCCCCTATCCAGCCAGCAGTGATTAGGTTGCCAAGTTTGTTAAACTTGTCAGAAAGTATTTCGCGATGGGCAAGCGTCCTATACCGGGGATATCAAGCAATTGATACATCTGCTTAACGCTCTTAAAACCGGGATAAACTCCGTCTCCCAGGGTCTTATGACTCTGAAGGACTTTTAAAGATTGATTTTATGTAAAAACAAAATTGATCCAATGATTTCAAGGATTTAAGGTCTTAAGAATATATTCATATATGATGAATAGAAGACAATATCTTCTTTAAAAAAAAACACTGTCGAAATGTATATAAACATAGAATTGAAGAAAGAAAAAACTAACTTCTCTTATCTCAATTTTCCTCAAAGTTTGAAACACGCAGGTAGGTTCTTCTATAAATGGAAGGTATTTGAGAGAAAAATGAGTAAAAGTGGCATTATTTCCTTTATGAGATGGGAAGTTTAAAAGGTGGTATCCCGACCTGGATATTACAGTATTTTATGTTTATATTTTACTTCATTTCGTTTTGATCTGCGTGTATCTCACAGGGCTATTTTTGTCCTCTGCATAGAGTTCCCATATCAACCTTAGCCCATAATTTGTGATAGGTAATTATTTGCCTCAACATCGATAGTGCTGTCCTCTCTACCGTTTAATTGGTGAAGAGGGGAGGGGGGGGGGGAGTGAAAATTAATTGTTTAGCTAATAACGTTCGGAGCTCCATTCCATCAATCCTTCAATCATTTGTGATGTATTGGTGCAGTATATATAGCACACAATACATACAAAACGTGACGGATATTGCTTTGCACTAAGAACGAGTGCAATGGTTTCTTGTTTTTTTCCTGTTCATTTATGTTTAAAAACCACATATCTACACGATTAGATAATGACACCATCAATGAGTGCATCCATTTTACGACAAATAAATTGGTAGTCATCTGTAATCTCATTTCATTCATTTGTATTCTTTCACATTTTCGGTCCATTATTTTATGACACGGATCCCAAAGGTGATTTTATGTAGCATCTCTTGGCAGCTTGATATAGCTAATACGTTTGAGAATAAATCGTCAAAAGGAATGTTGCTTTTTGTACACATCCATTTGTTCTGTCCATTGAAGTTTGTTATCAGTAATATTCCCCCATGGTTAGTTTCTTTTAAAAGTATTTAAAGATTTATGTAATTCGATTTCATAAGTTTAATTTATTTGTTATTCTAAAAATCTGACGTTAATTAGAATTAATTTCTATCTTCCATTTCCATTCCCATTTTTGCCAAGTATTTGGTATCTTTTAAAGTTTTGCTTATTATTTTCATTACGTTTTTGTTCAGATAAAAGAAACTGTTATATAAGAATAATCTTAGCCGTGCTGTTGGATTCACGTGTTACTTTATGTCATTAACGTCTGCCATTTGATTTGACTCTCTTCTATTTACCATTATCATGATCAGTCTTATCAAAAGTCCTTTGTGATCTAAATTGTGAAAGTTTAGGATAATCTAAAAGTACAGAGTCGATTTGACCTTTGGGATATAAGCAATTAATGCTGAAGTCAGTCAGTGTTTGTTAGCTACCATGATTCACAACTCGTTTTTTTGGCAATAACCATAATGGGTAGTATTTATTATATTGTATTACTCCTGATAAATAAGAACGCATAATGTTGTTTCGTATTTCAATGCTGATAATAAACGCATGAAGTGATAATTCCATGATTTTAAGCTAAAGACGTAAGCCATGCTAATCTGTTGATTTGTTTGTTCTTTTTATCATAGAGACTGACATCAATTTCCTCATGAACATGGCCCTTCAAAAGATTGCTTTCTTGCCCTTTGGCTACTTGATTGATCAATGGCGTTGGAGTGTATTCAGGGGTGACACAAAACCAGACGATTACACAAAACACTGGTGGGACCTTAGGTGAGAATCCCATTTATTTTTTGATTAACATCTATTGTGCCTTTGCAGAACATTTTATATAACTTGCCGGATATTGCAGGGGTTACTTATACTTCTTCCTAAAGATTAACAAGTTCAATTTGTTTACAAAATTGCTATTCTTTCAAGATATATCTGTAATATTAAAACATAATTTTATTCTTTGTATGTAAAGAAATATTTCTATTATTTTACCTTAATGACATTCGCTGCTTTTGCTATTGTTACTTAGAAAACAAACCCGAATCTGGTATAGTGACTACTAATTAAGTAATTCAGTTATGCTGACATTTGTTGTCGAAGCTCAAAATAAGAGTTATTATGCTCTTTCTTGTCCACTACAGGTGTAAATACCAAGGTATTTATCCGCCTGTTGAAAGAACGCCATCAGATTTTGACCCTGGAGCGAAATATCACATTCCAGCAAATGTTCCATACATCAGGTATTTTTTGCAGACTTACTACACAGCTCGGCGATAGTGTTCCCAATTGCTCATTTGGTAGTTCATTCGTCTCACAATAAAAGTGACCAGTTTCGATCCCGACAGAGTCGATAATTTTTCCATTTTCTCCGTCTATGAAACAGGAACTGATTGAGTCCATTAGACCTAGGGAGATTAACTTTGCGATCGTGCAACGTCCTTTACACGGGATCAGAGATAAGCTCATAGAAATATTATGCTCTATGCCCCGATAGGACTACGTTTGTTTATTTTGTAACAATGAGCATATTTTACCAGAAATGACAGAGCGTATCTTGGAAAGAGGTACCAAGTTGTAGAACGGAGATAATCAATTGTGATTTATCAAACACATAAAAGTTCAATTATTTCATGATTATTTCCCTTTGGAAAGCTATACATAAAATAAATTTTAGGTTATTTTCATACGTTTCTTTTGGCTCAATTATTTTCTTCAGGGGTTCCATGCACACGGCACAGCAACCAATCATTCATCGCAAGTTGTCAATGACGCACCGATAAGAAAGCGATAAATTACTTAGTGTGTCAATCTTGCATATAATAATAAGAATAAGAATAAGAATAAGAATAATGATGGTGATGATGATAATGATAATAATAATGATGATGATAATAATATTAATAATACGAGCCTGACATCGGTGATCATTGTACGCCATTCATCTCTCTGATCAGATAACCTCAGAAAACTAATATTACTCTTCTCTTTCTTTGTCACCCAGGTGTTCAAACTATTCAAATATGTTTTTCTTGGTCTACCGGTTTTAGACAATTAGTCACATATATGACAAGCATGACTATTAGTGGATGGAATGTTTCAGACATGTCAATGACATACCTCATTTCACCTCATCTCGTTCTCCTTCAGTATTGACCGTCCATCTAGATCTGCCCTCAGCTTTACTGGACAAACAGTGACGAATGTTGTAAGAATGATTGTAAAAAAGATGGCCCAATTCATGATTTTACTGCATAAGTTACCACTTTGGCCTTTGGGAAATAAACAAAACATTGTGTGAAATGCCGTGAGAAATGTAAAGTGCTCTATATCTATGTGCCTGTTTCCATCCTTATGTTTCCATACTTATGTTTACAAATTTATGTAATAATAATAATAATAATGATAATAATAATAATAATAATAATAATAATAATAATAATAATAATAATAATAATAATGATAATAACAATAATAATAACAATAATAATAATAATAATAATAATAATAATAATAATAATAATAATAATAATAATAATAAAATAATAATAATAATAATAATAATAATAATAATAATAATAATAATAATAATAATAATAATAATAATAATAATAATATAATCATATACTATTAATATTAATGCTTCTTCTTCAAGTACCAAGTCTGTGCCAGACATCGGTGATGATGGTACGCCATTCATCTCTCTGATCAGATAACCTTTAGAAAACTAATAGTACTCTTCTCTTTCTTTGTCACCCATCTGTTCAAGCTGTTCAAATATGTTTTTCTTGGTCTACCTTTACTCTTTTTACCTTCTATCTTTCCTGTGAGAGCAAGATGTTCAATACATTTATGTCGATTTAGGTGCCCTAATAATTGCATTTGCCTTTTTCTTACTGTACGAATAAATAACCTTTTAGTTTCACCTTGCTCTAATACTTCTTCATTAGTTTTATTCTCTGTCCACGAGATTCTTAACATTGATAAGGTGAAAATAGCATTTCTTGTACCTTTGTCAGGGACAAATCCAAATTGAGTTCTTGATATCTCTGGTTTTATACTTTTCCTCATTCTGCTCATTAGCACTCTTAAGATAATGTTCGTGAAGTGACTCATAAGACTAATCATTCGGTGTAACCCGCATTCCGTGGCCGCTGATGACTTTGGAAGTGTTATAAACACTGACTTTAATAAATCATCTGGAATTTTACCACTGTCATATATCTTATTCAATAGATTTGTCACTATGTCCAAACCTAAATCCTCTAATGTTACGATTATTTCTATTGGGATATTATCAGGGCCTGTTGCTTTGCCTAACTTCATTTTTAATAGCTGCTTCTACTTCTTCTTTATAAATTGGTGGCCCGTCTATCTCTTTGTTTATTGTTAGTTTTTCTCTTTCATCCTCTATATACTCTGACCGTCTATTCAACACATCTGTTCTATCCATCTTTAGCTTTTATGCATCCTGTACTTGAACATACTTTTTTGGCCACTGACTTCTTTTATATTTTCATGTACAAATTTGCTATCACTGTTTTGTTTTATTTCAATTTCTAGACACTGACCATTTATCCATTTCTCTTTTGCTTCATTACATTTTTTCTTTATTTTCTTTATGAAGGTTTTATGTTTTTCTACATCCGATTTATATTGCCTTCTTTCTCCCGTTAGTCCTAGCACTTCATTAATCATCCACTTCTTATTCTCTTTTCTAGATTTTTGTGGTGTATTTTCTTGTATAGCTTCATTAATTGAAGTTTTAATTCCATTCCATAATTTATCTGTATCAGTTATGTCTTCTACTTCTAGCAATTGGAATTTGTTTTTGACCTCAACAACAAACTTTTCTTTAAGATCTTGGTTTGTTTTCAGAAATCCTACTTCATATTTTGGTTGATGTTTTCGTTTTTAAATTTATTCTCATTTTGCTGATAACAGGTACATGGTTGCTATCACAATCGGCTCCAGGCAAAGTTTTAACTGATTTTACTGCATTTCGAAAACGTTTCTGGATTAGGATGAAGTCTATTTGGTTTCTAGTTATATCGCCTGGACTTATCCATGTATATCTTCTTCTTGGATATTGTTTATACCATGTATTTGAAACAATGGATTCATTCTCTCTACACCAATCAATTAGTCTCTCACCACGTTCATTCCTATCTCCAAGTCCCCACGGGCCAATTATTTCTTCTGTTCTTCAATTGTCTACCTTGGCACTGAAGTCACCCGTTATTATTTTTACATCCTGTAATTTTAGTTGCTAATAATAATAATAATAATAATAATAATGATAATAATAATGATAATAATAATAATGATAATAATAATAATAATAATAATAATAATAATAATAATAATAATAATAATAATAATAATAATAAATAATAATAATAATAATATAATATAATAATAATAATATATAATAATAAAATAATAATAATAATAATAATAATAATAATAATAATAATAATAAAAAATAATAATGATAACAATAATAATGATAATAATAATAATAATAATAATAATAATAATAATAATAATAATAATAATAATAATAATAATAATAATAATAATAATAATAATAATAATAATAATAACAATAACAATAATAATAATAATAATAATAATAATAATAATATAATAATAATAATAATAATAATATAATAATAATAATAAAATATAATAATAATAATAATAGTAATAATAATAATAACAATAATAATATTGGAAATAAAGTAACTTGTTGATTGGCCACCAATGAGAGTCTTCCCTGTCAGTCTTTGTGTGCACTGCCTTTGGTGCATAACAGTGGCGACGAGGATTCCAGCTGCAGGTCACATGAAATCACTGTCTCGCTAAGATTTACTTAGCACCCACTAGCCCTTTTAAGGACTGCCAACCCACGAAGGGGACTGCCTGCCCTGCGTCCAGACGAAGAAGGACGAGCCTTGGCCTAATCTGCCTCCGGACGAAGGACGAGCCCTGCCCTGGTTTGCCTCGGACGAAGGACGAGCCTTGCCCTGGTCTGTCTCCGGACGAAGGACGAGCCCTGCCTTGGTCTGCCTCCGGACGAAGAAGGACGAGCCCTGCCCTGGTCTGCCTCCGGACGAAGGACGAACTTGAGGAGTCTACCATGGCCTACCAGACGAGCGAGGAGGACCTGCCTGCCTTGCCGTGTCAGACGTGCGAGGAGGACCTGCCGTGACCTACCTATCTTGCTGTGTCGGACAGCAAGGACAACTTACCAGCGGAGTCGGACGTGAATGTACAGCGACGATTCGACTTGCTGAGAGGGAAGACCGTCCATTGGCTGCTTTGGAAGAATCATCAGGACATGACTGCCTGTCGTGACAGACGTGCGAGGAGTACCTGCCGTGTCAGACGGGTGACCTACTTATTGCTGTATCGGACAGCATGGAAAACCAACCAGCGGAGTCGGACGTACCGCCTGCTGACCGCCCATTGGCTGGTTTGGACGTTTTCATCAGGACGAACCTGCCTTGCCGTGTCGGACGTGCGAGGAGGAACTGCCGGGTCAAACGGTTGACCTACTTGTCTTGTTGTGTCGGACAGCAAGGGTTACCAGCGGAGTCGGACGTGTATTTGCAGGGACGTATCGGCCATCTGATCGTTCATTGGCTGCTTTGGACGTATCCTGGGCATAGTTAACAATATCATTTTGAAGTCTAATATGAGCACTTTCTGTACTGTGGCTCGGTCTGTTTGCAGTTTGGAATTGACAGTAAAGCTAGTTTTGTTTTAAGAATGTTTGTACTCCTTTGGATACAATTTTTCCTATGATTTTAGAAAGAAAGCAATAATTCGAAAGGGGTCTATAATTATTTTAATTTGTCTTTATCTACATTGGATTTCTTTTAAAGTGGAGTCACCACTGCTTGCTACAGGTTTTCTGTATATTTTATGACCTAAGCCATTAGATTATCATTTAAATACATCTATCATTTGTTAATTATATTTTGCAGATATTTTGTAAGCTTCGTGATCCAATTCCAGTTTCACAAAGCAGCTTGTGAGGCTGCAGGAAACACGAGACCTCTTCATCGTTGTGACATCTACAAAAACACAGACGCTGGTAAAGCCATAGGGTGAGCATTTAGAGAAATAAGCCAGCATTTTCAGTATGACTTACCTCCGTTTGCACAATATATTCTTTTTAAAAAAAAGAGTGTTGGTGGTAATATTAAATGTTTACCAACCAGCACAGAAACATTGGCAAATCTAAAACACATTATAGAACTGTATTTTATATGTATACCGACTGATATACTTGCAAACCTTTTTTAAGGACAAGTCTATCACCCACTGACTCAAATGTTCATTTAGGCGCACCTAGAGACGTTATTACCAGGCTGATTTTTATTGCTGATGGCTAAAAAAATTCATCTCGATGCATGTCAATTACCACGAAGGTAGTATTATAATTAAAATACACGAGTGTCTATTCATAACACCCTTTATCCCATATTACTTAGTGAGACAAAGATATAAAATAGGTGTGGAATAATAAATATCGTATTTTTGTAGTCAAATAACATAAAGAAAAGTTATATTCACACTGTGACATTTTTTACATATTGGGATTAGATAAAAAGATAATAAAAAGAGGTTCCCAAAATTTTATTTTTTCAAAGAAAAACCTTCGACTTGGATGTCTATGATCATAAAATCCCACATTGCATTCTCTTCTTTAACCTCAATGTTGTTAAAGTAAACCGCATTCTTGGCAATACTTATTATCACTATTGGGATTTTAAAGTTACAATGAATCGTAGATAAATGTGTGTCAGGCTTGATGACTCGATGGTGAAGAGATTCTCATTCTAGTGAAGTTGACATTAGTCATTAATGTATCTTTATTTTATAATAATGTAAGACAATGAATGTGACTCTATCACACTTGTTTATAGAATTTCTAGTCTCTATGAAATTCACAAAACGTAAGTCAACAAACGTTTATTTTGATCTAAACTAAAAAAAAATCGACACGAAAGCCTTTTCTTCGGAGATGTCAATTCAAAATTTCAAGGCCTAAAATACCGGAACCAGAACTCTTGATAATTGCCTTCGATCGGTAAGACTCAAATTGTCACGGATCCCTTTGGCTCAGTGGTCTGCACACTGGCTTGTCGTTTTAGAGTATGTGGTTTGACTCCCTATCGTGACCTTTTATTTTTTTTTAATCAATTTTTAGATATCCATTATCGTCTTTGTTTTGGCAACTCCTTACTTTGCGTTAATATTTTTTGGTTAAATTTCAAAGACAAAACACAATTCATTCTTGGCCTTATCTATTTCATCATTGTGATGAACGTTGGATTGAATTATTCTATTGCAACAAGTGATTACCTAAGTTCCGAGACTAACTACGGGTTCAGGGGCATTATGGCTATGAAGAAATGCTTGTATACCTAGACCTTTTTAAAGAAATAGTTTTTATGGTATTATTGTCAGTGAATTGGATTGACTTGCCTCTCAAAATTTTAAGACAGGAGAAGATAATCCTGTTCCAACGATCTCCTGAACTAAAATGCTGAAAGATTTGATGCGACATGTCATCCATGAAATGGATTGAGACAGGCATGACATTGACATAATACAATAAAAACCTGCAAACTTCGAATCCGTACCATTGCCTTACGTATTCATCGTTCTTACTCTTGTCGCTTCTCTATAACATTTACTTCAAACTTACATTACAATGTGATTGACAGAAACTGATGTTGTATTAAATTAATTGATATCAAAGACAAATACCTCCAAACAATAATTGAAAACCCTACTCATGTTTTGTTAATAATGTTTGGTGAGTATGAATAGTTAATTCAGTGACATATTAGTAAGTACTGATATATGATAGAAATCTAAAACGGTGTGTATGAATAAGTGCCATACAAAGCATAAAGAAACCGACAAGAGAAAGAAAAACAGACAAAAACATCCCATAACTCAGCCTATAGCAACTGGGGATCAAGCCTCGGACCTTCTAATTACCAATCAGACGTTCTACTTGCACACAAGAGATGTTATCCGAGAGTTGGGAAGAATTAATATCTATATACTTTATAAGAGTTCACAATTCGGCTATGAGCCCTCGCCTGAATCATTATAGACTGATAGGTCCATTATTTTCAAAATAATAATGGGACATTAATGTCTTCGTTTTCGACCTCTTCCTCACGTGTTAAGGACTTGTATATTATTTGTTGATAATAATCAGGAAGTGTGAGGGACAATCCCGGTCGAGGCAGGTTGTGTTTTTGTGATGTATTTGTTCTTGTATTTGTCTTTGTGTTTTGTCTGGCACTGTTTCAAGCTTTCAAGCACACCTTTTCAGAGTTCTATCATTATCAACTATTAACACCTATTCTAAAGAGATGGTTATCATTTATGTTTAAAATTGTAACTGGTCAGGTTGTTTTTACTTGATCCCAGATGTAATTACTTATTCATTACCCTGTTACTGTTACTTTCAGTGATATGTTAAAGCTTGGGTCGTCCAAACCATGGCAGGATGCGATGGAACAGCTTACCGGACAAAGATCGATGAGTGCCAAGCCATTGATGGAATATTTTGATCCACTTCTGAAATTTTTGCAGAAAGAGAACAAAAATGAAGTCGGTTGGAATGCGGAATGTCCAACTCTTTCTCTCGGAGTGGCTGCTATCCCGTCCATTTTCCTGATACAATTCGTCATAATTATGAATCTATTTTGCTTTAGTTCTTAATTGATAGCCATATCAAAGATTTCGATGTGCATTAAAGGTAATATTTAAACCGTTATCATATATAAGGAGGCCACTGTAATATAATCTTGATATATCATATAACGCCAAAACGTATGAAAATGACATTAAGATCAATAGCTCCTGCTGTTCCCTCTACATCAAAACGTTACAACATAGCTAGATGGTCTCTTGCAAATTTTCACCTCCTTGAAAAAGGATACAGCCTTTAAATGAAATTGCCGTCACTCAGCTCTTTGTTAATGAACTCAGTACTTTAATGTTTCGAAAATATCAAAGAATGAATTTTCTCAATGTTTTTTTCATATTATATGGTTAATTTCTTTGTTATATGGTAGGAGTGAGAATTTATTTCCCAAAATTATCGGGATCCTGATAACTCAGTTAGTAGAGCATTCTCTCAACAAGCAAAGGGACCAGTATCAATCCATGGGGCCAACTAGATTTTACTATAACCCTCTCTCGAACTATAAAGATTTGGTAGCTGGTTTCTGTTAGATCTGTTGGAATACATTTCGAGATAGACTAGCGTCCAATCCGATGGATATGAAGCAATTGCTATTGCCATTTAACGCTATAGATACCGGCTTCAAATCAGAATCCATTTGCTTCAGGGCTGTAAAGGACTACTACCATTTGAGTTAAGATCTGGTGGAATGTATTTTGAGATAGACTTGCGTCCGATCAAAAAAGCAATTGCTATTGCACAAATGACGCTATACATACGGGGATAAACTCACGATCCATGTGTATCATGGCTTTGAAAGACTACTCCCATTTGCGTGTATTTCTTTCGGTGCTAATGGGATCAACTTTTTGAATATTGGTTTCTGTTCATTGTATATCTCTTAACTCTTTGGACCCTATATGATTGCCAGGCGCATTTAGCCTCAATGCGTAGTGTCTGTTATGATCATACTTGCGTCGACTACTTTACTTTAAAAATCATCGTAAAAGTGACTTTACTTCATAATATTATAGAGCGTAGGAACAATCTTGGCTAGAACGGTGCTGAGATAATCACGTCATGTAGTTTTTGTTTAACCAGTTAACTCTGGAGAGACACGTAACGAAAAATTTGACCAGAAAACTCGTCAAGGTCCCAGGTTTGAGAATATTTGGAAAGAAGAATGTCATTTAAATCAATTGAGGTTATTTGAAGAACGAGTTTTCTGTCCAAATTTTAATTACTTGGCTTTCCAGATTACGGCAGTTAAGTGGATTATTAACATACCAAGAATTGCTTTGAGGTTGAAGTGACTACAAGAGAAATTCCTTCCATTGCTAAGTAGGAGCTAGAAAAAAATCCAATACAGTACAATATTAAGGTTTATTTTCAGAAAGGTATGTTTGATTTGTTAATAGATAACCCATTCTTTAACACTGAATTCCATATATAGTCGAGTATCGTGAGGAATTTGAGTAATGAGCCTTTCCCACAGTGGGTCTCGAACTCAGGACCTGCAAGTCAGAAGTTACAGGACGTCCAAATCTAGGTCGATTTAAAGTCAAAATAGCAAACAAACTGATAAAAATGTTTTGTAGTATAATGAATTACATTTACTATTCTTAGAAACCAAAGGTTAATTATGTAATTAAGATTTCATGAACTGGGCTCTCTATTCCAAACTCACTGTCTGATTTACTACAACATAACAAATGTAGAAAAAAGACAATAATTTATGTCGACCTTTTCATATGCATCAAATGTTTGAAGCGAAACTAAATATGAACAACTGTTGTAAATCAAAATAATAATCAAGTAACAGTGCCTTATTGTCGTGTAACTTGAATCCAACATTCACTTTTTACATGTTTAATATTTCATTATACTTCCAAATAATCAGTCCTTTTATACACAATCTATATGATGCAATTTTAAAGTGATGTATCTCCATCTATTTAATAAACTTGCTTAAAAAGATTGTCCTTGGTTTGATTTCAAATCCATTCAACTTTTAAAGATGGTTCAGAGTTCTGCCATACTCTAAAAACAAACAAACATATTTTAATTGATCTTGCCGAAACCTCAAACCCGGGACATTTTAGACATTCCCAGTAAACTTTAAAACAAATATAGAAGCTAGGAAGGATCCAATTAATTGACCAATCAAAAACATGGAATTTGTGACACACCTTCAAACGTATCGTACAAACATAGTTTGAAACGTGAATGAAATCGACCTCTCTCTCATCATTGTCATAGTTTTTATGCCGCAGATTATAAACGTTTTCTGTGTTCATTATATTGATCAAACGGTAGAACAGTGGGTATTTTAGTGAGACATACAACATCGATAATAATACCTGTGTCGTTTGCTATGTTTACCGATTGCTGCCATCGTTTACCTTACCGTGAGGCGTGTCTATCTAGGTGTCTATTCCAGTAGGGATTCTAACGGGCTGTGAAGAATCGACATATAAATAACCACGCCTCTCGGACAGTCTACATATTGTCAACGATTGCAGTGATTGGTTAACATAGTAAACTACATATGTTTTCTATCGATGGAATGAGTCTAAGTAATATACCCACTGTTATATCTTTTGATCGATTGGAACCAAAAGAGAAAACTAGATATGTGTAAACTTAAACGTTTATAATATGATCGATTATAGTATGAAAATCGTGTGATTACTAGTCACCCATTCGGCGGTGTAAAAACAATGACATTGATCAGAGAGAGGCCGATTTCATTCACATTACTGTTTATAACCAAATAGCTCCCCTTTAACAAATAATATTTCCATCACAATTCCACCTAAACATTTGAAACAGTAAAGCAACTAAAGCTTTACTTCACATGTTAACTTTTCTTGTCATCTTTCTCTTGCTGCATATCCCCTGGCTGCATTTCAAGCCCCGACCATGGCTCTCACTTGAAGCGAATAGCTAGATTTAAGACCATACACATTAAGCTACCAAACAGTTTTCACTTAGATAACTGAGATGAATTTCATTTTATATTCTCTTGGTGAAAACTGAAAATATCGGTCCTAATGTTACTTGGGTTTTGGTCCAGTCTAAATTTATCCCTGCGGTGAAAACATTAATATTCTATTTAGTCTTAGTGAATCAGATAATTAATAAATAAGATCTTGATCAAGTCAACAATCCATTAAAGACTGAAATGAATATTACTGTACAATTTCTGTTGAAAATTGAAGTGTGTGACTAGTTTCAGGTTCACATAAACTTGATGCCACATTGGGAGCAATACAACAGGGACAAAAGTAAGTGGGCATGGGTTCGAATCACAAATAAATACATTTTAATTGTCTACTCTGTCCAAATCTGGAAAGAATTACTTTAATATGATGTAGATGAATAATGGTAATAATATCAGCATCTTAAGTGTGGACATTTTAAACTCACATGTAATTCCCCAATGCTGGTGCATACACTTTCGACACGCTTTCATCGGCATCGCTATTTTCAGAATCTGGGACCTAATCACAGTCTTGAAGAGAAAAACAATAATGAAATGTATACTTGTGTGTGAGAAAGAGAGAGAGAGAGAGAGAGAGAGAGAGAGAGAGAGAGAGAGAGAAGAGAGAAATAAGAGAGAGATAAGAGAGATAACCGACAGAGAGAGAGAGAAAGAAAGAAAGAAAGAGAGAGAGAGAGAGAGAGAGAGAGAAAGAAAGAGAGAGAGAGAGAGAGAGAGAGAGAGAGAGAGAGAGAGAGTATGTATGTACATGAACTTTTCAAAGAGCTCTAAAATGACCATTTTCTTTCGTCTAAGAATAGAAGAAAGGTGGGTGTTTTTTTTTGGAGGTGAGATTGAAGTAAACACATTGGCTTAAACTTGATAATAAATTTCATCTCAATATATTATGAGAGTTGCATCTAAGAGAAATCTCAGAGCTGAATCCATCGCACCAAGAGACAGCTTAATGCATTGTAACGGTACCACCCATCACTGATACAGATGGGGTTCGATAACTGGCTTGACCAGTTTTGTGCGGTCGTGAGCAAGCCACCCTACACTAGCTCAGGGGTGCTATTTTTAAGGTGACCAATGAGTGATGAAAATTTTGACTGAACGGGATGAATAAGTTAATAGTTTTTAATTACTTTTTTTATTAATCTACTTTATCTATTGTGAGTGAAAATAAAAGTATCCGATCATCATCTTGGTCTTCGTAGACAAAACTTTCATCCGTATCCATCTTGATATGATGACGACATATAGATTCCCCTTCCTTATGACTGGCATTTTATGAAACATTAAAGTACAATAACTTGATTTTACAACTGAACATAAAATATATATAACATATATAGAAATTACATTATTACAGATATGATACATTTCAATACCATAACTGTAATAATTGTTTCAATAAAAGCACAAGTTAGCACCAGAAAATTGCACTAAGGCTAAGACAGACATTCAACGAAGTGGAAATTTGGACTCGAGTCTGAATAGTCTCCAGTGGGTATTCGGACGCAAACTCTAATGTTGGCAGTAGGCAGAAAGAGGGAGTGATAAAGAACTAGAAAAAGAGCTCGCCCATATCACTCTGACTAAGATCATACCCCTACTTTCGACTGTAGAAGGATTGTTGCCTGTCTCTATCAGAACTTTGACTGACTTTTGTTACTTATGAAGTTTTAACTCTTTTCTTTTTAATTTCTATCTGGACTTCCAATTGACCCATGATTTTGTCTGTCTCGTCAAATAAAGCGGGTTTAGACTACTTGTTGCAACGATTCACCCTATAACCACTTGAGAGTCAATAAGCTTTTTTAGTTATAAATGAGTCCAGATTGTTTACCAGTGCCTGCTGAAGAAGACCAGACTAGATATAAACTTTGAATAAACTTTTACCGAAAAAAATGTGATTATTTGAAATCAGGGGATGAATTTGATCAAAACAACCTTAACATTATCTGCCAGGGGTTCTGAACTAAAATTCCAATTTTGTCCAAGACATATTTCCATTTTCATTAGTTATTGAGGACAACGTGGTGTTTGCCCTGAGAGTGCAAAATCTAGAAGTTGCCCTAATGATATGATGTACAATTGGCTCAATTTTTTTTCTGAAGGGTTGATTTGACAAACTGGTTTTTCGATTGCAAGACAAAACACAACGGAAGACTTAAATGAAATCAGATGAGAAACGTTGATCACTTCAGAGGCCTGAACATTAGAGCAACCAATTTTTGTTTTCCCAAAAGAGTGAAGTACTCGATTTAGAAACATTCCGGCAACCAAAATTCACAGTGCTGTTGTACTTTATATATATATATATATATATATATATATATATATATATATATATATATATATATATATATATATATATATATATATATATATTAGTTACAATTTCATGTTTCTACTAACATAGAGACGGAGGGGTAAAGAAGTTCCTATCAACATAGAACGAGAAAAATAAGGGGTTTTAGATAATAGAATGGCATCGTAGTTAGCCTAGAATAAACAATACCAAGTTAACGATTGTACTCGTCGGGTTGGACGAACGATCACATGATCAACTTTTCTTTCCCGTGCTCTCGTCACAACAATTCATAATGAAGATGGAGCCTGACTTTCACGTCAGAAGATGAAAACGGTTAGGAATAATTGCTTTGATATTTATCCTTTTGCGACAAAAATAGATTTGTTGTATAAATTGCGACTTGATCCTTTTTATTCTTTGACATTGCAGTTTTTTGGGGGTAAAATTCTGATAAAAATTACGACTTTGGTGATAAAAAATGACTTTGATGACAATTATTGTAACTTAAAAAATGATTATGAATAATTTATAACTCCTTATTTGTGGGCCGATTTTGTCATGCGTGGTATCAATTTTAATGTAATAGAGGGATAGGAACTTCTGAGTTATTTTTTCTAATGCGAAATTATTACTTTGTATAATTTAGCACCAAGAAAAATGGTTGGTAAATAAAAATGTTACCTTCTTTTATCTACCGCCATCGTCTATTCGTGTAGAATTATGGGTCAAGCGTCCGAAGTCTTCGAGTTTTTTGATCGAAGAACGATTGGGTATTGAGCACCTTGACCCTTCAACGATTGGTCGTTCTGACAGCTCACCTGTCAACGGCTGTTGACTATGCATTGAAGTTAAGTTAAATTTGGTGTTTGAGTAGTGCTGCCAGATGGCCACGTGCATGACCAAAATTGACACACAGAGAATCGCGTTTATATTATTGATTAACATTTTATTTTTAAAAATAAAAACAAGTCTTTTTCTAGGTTAGTCGATAAAAAAATCGATGTCGTTTAAGGAGGTCAGAGTGTTTGAAGTGTTTGGCCACGTGAGGTTCTATTTGGTCATTTTTGCAGTTTAAATTGACTTCGAGTAACTATGGCCATCTGGCATCCCTGTTTGTGAGAACAGATGTATAAAACAATCTGCATTTTAATTGTTTACCTCTTTAGTTTGTAAACGTTCAAAGCAAGCGGTTGTGTGTTATTCGTTTTTTAAATGGAATTATTATAATTGATAGATTTCAATGGATTACACGATGTTCAACTGTGCTTATAGTAATCATTATCACATTAAAATTGAGCTTTGAGCTTTTTTTATATAGCGCAATATCTACTAAATGTGTTCAAAGAGCTTTACAAGGGGTCCCTGGCCAACAGCAACACTTAACATTTAGGACGGGATATGACGCCTGTTAGGCGATATTACAATTTTTCGGAGACAACGCTGTTAACGGCCAGGTACTCATTTTACACCTGAGTACGGGGAGAGAATGTGATTAAAGAGCCTTTTCCAGGGTGGCTCGAACCCAGGACCTTCCTATCCGAAAGCGAGTGTCATACCACTAGACCACATAGGCGCACAATATGCTCTGATTCCTAACAACATGTTCTTGAAGTGAGATAAAATTACACAGGAACAGATAAAAATATACGCTTGTTTAGAAAGCCATGACATAGAAGGTCAAAGTCAATTTCCCTTTTCAATAGATAAATAATCTGCTTGACTTCTACTGCATTTTTCTGTATGTCATTTGTATGTGATAATTCATTTATTTAAATGGGGAGTTTTAGTTTTATAATTATCGGTAAACTATCACTATCGTAAATAGATAATTTACTGATTGCACTAACTCCAACTCACTAACACTAACTAACGAAATTGGCAAGTCTAAGTTCCCTGTTCTTTTGTGTGGAAATTTCTCTTTCGGCATTGTAATTCCTACGAGTGGTGTCTGATATTCCTGTGAACCAAATTTTAAATTGGCGTCTCTGTCAGACAACTATAACTTTTAGAAACTTCATTCCGTCATATAGAGATACATACCACAAATCCAAAGCATGATATTACTATAACTTCCCTGACTCAGAACTAATCATAGTGATAGAGATAGAACGATTCAATTGAATATTATTCATTATTTGTGCCGGATTTCGGATTATACCAACTACGGAAATGGTGAGTCTTGACAAAATAAAATCGGAAACTATTGTGCTCATGAACCTTGTAACATACACTTTTGCACAAGCAAACATTCTCTCCCCCATACCCCCCCCCCCCCCACATGTCACGTCTATGTAGATGGGTGGCAAGTAGGAGTAGACAGATAGGAGTCAGATATTGTCCCCATAAGTTTAAAGAATTGGTAGTAGAGTAGTGGAAGAGTATTGGCACGTTATATAGGGATAGGTAGGTTCAGAAAGCCAGTATTAATCCCCGTTAAAGAAAGTATTTTGATATAAATCAACAGAATTGCCTCATACAATCACAAGTTAACACATAATTAGCCAAAGAATAATAGTGCTGGTTTTAATTCATTAAATTTAGACTATGGGTATTTAATCTTCATCCCGTATCACAAACTATTCCTTTTGTTATTGAGTGGGCTTAACTTTCGAGTTGTCTAGGCGGCGCTAAGGTTTTTCCGTTATATGAGACAGGAGCCGTTCAGGTTCAATAGTTTCAGCCGACCGCTTGCCAGATTTCACTCTGTATCATTTGTAGCCAAGTTCTAGGTGGTTAGTCGGTGACCTGATGCATGTTGGGCGGTTCTGTTTTGTCAGTCACAGGATGCAGGTTCAGTCGGTACCCCGATCAATGAAAAATATCGGAGCAAATCTTTGACTAGGTTATAATATTTCAATATTCCTATGAATAGTGTGGTCATGAGGGATTTCAATTAATACCAATGGCATCACCACTGATATAAGATGTGTTAATCAGTAATTTAATTAACGGGACACATAAAGTAGTGGGATGGGGAAAGATATGGATCAATGAGAACACAATAGTCAATGCATATAAATACTAAATAAAACTATCGTGTATTTGCGTGTAATTGTAAATCGTGTAATGTAATCCAATCCGTTGGAAGGCATAAATTTTATATATACAATAATATATACATATATAAATATATAGATAAAGATAGTTAATGAATATTTAATAATAACACGAGCTATCAATTACTGTTATGAGTTATTTATTGGTTTCTGTTATTTTTGGTTGTGGCGAAAACACAATATTAATTATCACTCCTACACACAAGTTTAATTGGAATTGATTAATTTTTTAACACAATGTATGTCTATCACCTACCCTCATTCGCACATGTTTCTCCCTAGTTCAGAACTTTCGGGTTCCCTATAAAGCAATGAGCTCAAAGTAGATGAAATGGGAGAGAGCGAGTTTTATCACTGTCATAGTTTATATGTGTTTCTTTCGGGAGTTGGAGAAACACAAGGAGCCAATAGTATTTCAGGATTTGGGGTTGCCTGGTTGACTATTGGTTGTTTTCTGTAGACCAATCGTGTTCTGAGTGTCATCGCTGTAGCGTCTGTACTCTGGTGAATTTCTAATTAGGTGGGTTATGTGTCCGTTACCATTGACGATCTAAAACATGCCTATCACCTAAGTAGTACTTTCGTATGGCTACAACTCCACGTTGTAACGCTTCACCCAATCCGCGAAAGCACTGGCCGCCTCATCAACCATTTGGTAGCCGCCTGGGGGTGCTGTTGCGGGGCACTTCAAAATGATGTGGTCCATGTCTTGGCAAGGGTCATCGCATGCTAGGCATTTTGGAGATGATGCATAACTCCATCGATGCAAGTCTGAGGCTGTTCTACCATGCCTAGATCTTATTCTGTTGCATGTTGACTATTATTTTCTGGTAAGAGTATGGAAACCAGGCAGTGGTATGTTCGTTGGTTCTTCAATAATTTCACTAGCCTTTGGTGGTTTTTGTTTCCATTCTTCTCGCCATGCCTCCTCTAGGTCGAAATTGTCATTTCTGGTATTGTAATAGGGTTTCCTTGATTTGAGGCGAGCTGTTATTTCTTTGAGTTGAGTCAGAATTGAGGTATTATCCAGACCTTTGAACTGTTCTTGACATGCTGATTCTCGACGTAGGTGAGGTGGGGCGATTGCGCTCATAACAGAGAGCCATTGGGTTGGTGTTGATTTGAGGGTGCCTGAGACGGTTCTCATTGTGTCGTTTAGTAGAGTGTCTATTTTGTGTGTTTGTGAGAGGATCTGGACCATACTGGAGCACAATACTCTGCAACACTGTACGAGAGAGCAAGTGATGATGTCCTTAGAACCGACGGAGTTGCACCCCAAGATGTTCCAGCAATTTTTCTTACGATTCTGTTTCGTTTACGTTGTTTATTGGCTGTAGTTTCTAGATGTTGTTTGTATGAGAGTGTTCGATCTAAAGTCACTCCAAGGTACTTAGGATTTGGGTCGTATGGGAGGATGGAATTTTTAACGTTTATGGCGAGTTTTTGGTTTGCCTTGTGATTATCGAGATGGAAAAGCGTGCTCACTGTCTTTGTAGTATTCATTTTAGATACCATTTTTCAAAGAAAGATTGGAGTTGGATGGTATCGTGTGCCAAAGTTGATTCGATATTTTTTATATTTGTAAATTGATGAGCCAATGCAAAGTCATCTGCGTAACCTAATTTCAGGGAGTCAGTCTTTGGCATATCATGTATGTACATTTCGAACAGCGTAGGGGCGAGTACAGATCCTTGAGGTACGCCGTTTTTTATTGTTCTTTTGTTACTGGTCCTATTTCCTAAACAAACATGGTAGGTTCTTGTTCCTGACATTTTGTTCAATAGTTTGAGGGTTGTTCTGCAGGTTATGTATTTAGAGAGTTTGTGCATTAGACCATCATGCCACACGGTGTTGTAATCAGCTGACAGATCAATAAAAACAGCTCCCGTTTTTAGTTTTCTTTCGTAGCCAGCTTCTATAAATGTTGTTAGAGCTAAGCTTGTTCTGTGGTGTCACGTCCAGATCTAAAACCTGCCTGCTCAATGAGGATAAATGGGTCGAGATAGGGCATTATTCTCGTTAGTATTATGCGTTCGAGGAGTTTAAAGAAGCAGCATAATAAAGATATGGGGCGGTAGCTGGAGGGGTCATTGGGGGGCTTACTAGGCTTCAGGATTGCTAATAATTTTGCTTCTTTCCAGGTTTGTGGGTATTTCGAGGTGTTTATTACATATGAGAATGAAGATGCTAACCAAGAGGTAGCTTTAGGGCCCAGATGTCTTATCATGTCTGGAAAAATTCCGTCTACTCCAGCCGCTTTCCAAGCTTTAATTTGTTTGATGGCAGTTTTGATCTCCTGATTGTTGACGGGTATGGCTGAGAAGCCTGCTTCGAGGCAAGATTTGTATTGTCGTTAGTAATCTCGCCTAATTTATTTTTCAAAAGTATGTTTTGATTTGTGTACACTTCGCTGTTTGATTTGTTTGGCAATTGTTTCAACGTTGATTGGAGGTGCTTGGGTAGTTTTAGTGTGTTTGTCTGGATCAAGTTTTTTAAAATAGGTTCCAAGCTTGTCTACTGGACTGTTTAAAATCAAGTGATTCTATTTTTTCTTTCCATTTGTTGCATCTCCCTTCTTGGAGTGATTGGAGGAGCGCGTCAGCAGTGTCAGGATCATGTGTTTCTTCATATTTTTCAAGGAGTGCTTGGCTAGTGTCAGACCAACATGGGATATATGTAGACCGATGACCACGTGGGATTTATTTTTTAAGTGAGAATATGCGAAGTCAACTCCGTAGCTATAACACATGACCTTTTTAATTGTGCCCAGGGCGATAACGATTAACACATGGCGACGCTGCGATAGTATGTATTAAGATTATATATCGATTTAATTACAATCCTGGGAAAGTTGAGCCTTTGAAATATATCACTACACCACACACACATACACAACACCTCATACCCATCCGCCCCCCCCCCCCCTCTTCCCATCATACATGGTTACATTCTCAATACGAATTGAACTACAGTGAGGTGGAGCGTACATCGCAATTTGTTTGGTTAATAAAAATGCAATCCCATTACACTGCTACCCCCTCCTCACTCTCCCCCCCTCTCTCTCTCTCTCTCTCTCTCTCTCTCTCTCTCTCTCTCCCTCTCTCTCTTTATTCTTCTTCTTCTTCTTCTTCTTCTTCTTCTTCTTCTTCTTCTTCTTCTTCTTCTTCTTCTCTCTCTCTCTCTCTCCCAAACTCTCGTAGTCACATTTACACATTAACACAATCATAAATATGCCAGTGATGGATCAAACTGCAACGTGCACTATTTATTGGCTTTGTCTATCTTGCCCTCCTCCTCCCCCAAACCTCTCACCTCCTCTTGTCTTGAATATAAGATTGACTGGGTTTTTATTGACCTATCGTGAATAATTAATAGTCAATAATACTAAATAGTTCGTGTCTAAAAACTGAACTTTAATATTGGCACTTTTCAGAACTAAGTTTTTGTTTTCTACCTATCTCTCTGTCCGCAGTCTATGTTGGTCAATATGATGTCTATTCATTCTCTCTCTCTCTATCTATATATATCTCTCTCTCTCTCTCTCTCTCTCTCTCTCTCTCTGTACGCGCGCGCGCGCGTGTGTGTGTGTCTCCCATTTTACTGTGAGAGAAATAGACGGGGAAATGCATGGAGGGAGGTTGAGAGAGAGAGAGAGAGAGAGAAAGAGAGAGAGAGAGAGAGAGAGAGAGAGAGAGAGAGAGAGCTATATGAAGAAACTTGTGGATGACAACAATGAAGAGAGGGATAAGAAAACAAATGAATTGTGTAGATGAATAAATTATATATATATATATATATATAATATATATATATATATATATATATATATATATATAAATATATATATATACATAATATAAACATATATATGAAGTAGATCGATAGATTTTGTCGGTAAGGTGGATGGTGGATGTATGAAGGAAAAAGACGATGCACTGATGAAAAGGTGGATAGAAAGGTAGAAGTTGAAGAGAAATTAAAATAAATTCATATAAAGATAGATAGATAAGAAGGCGGATCATGGGAGAGAGAGAGAGAGAGAGAGAGAGAGAGAGAGAAAGAAGAAAGAAAGATGCGAGAGAGAGAGAGAGAGAGAAAGAGAGAGAGAGTAGTATCATACACATTCCCATAACGATCCGGCCTGTGACTACGAACCGCCCCCCCCCCCCCCCCTCCCCGTCTGTATGTATGTGTGTGTCGTGTGTCTTTCTCTTCTCTCTCTTCTCTCTCGCTCTCTCTCTCCCTCTCTCTCTCTCTCTCTCTCTCTCTCTCTCTGTACGCGCGCGCGCGCGTGTGTGTGTGTCTCCCATTTTACTGTGAGAGAAATAGACGGGGAAATGCATGGAGGGAGGTTGAGAGAGAGAGAGAGAGAGCTATATGAAGAAACTTGTGGATGACAACAATGAAGAGAGGGATAAGAAAACAAATGAATTGTGTAGATGAATAAATATATATATATATATATATATATATATATATATATATATATATATATATATATATATATATATATATATATATATATAATATACATAATATAAACATATATATGAAGGTAGATCGATAGATTTTGTCGGTAGGTGGATGGGTGGATGTATGAAGGAAAAGACTGATGCACTGATGAAAAGGTGGATAGAAAGGTAGAAGTTGAAGAGAAATTAAATATAAATTCATATAAAGATAGATAGATAAGAAGGCGGATCATGGTGAGAGAGAGAGAGAGAGAGAGAGAGAGAGAGAGAGAGAGAGAGAGAGAGAGAGAGAAAGAGAGAGAGAGAAAGAGAGAGCGAGAGAGAGAGAGAGAGAGAGAAAGAGAGAGAGATGTAGTATCATACACATTTCCCAATAACGATCCGGCCTGTGACTACGAACCCCCCCCCCCCCCCCCTCCCCGTCTGTATGTATGTGTGTGTCTGTGTGTTTCCTTTCTCTCTCTCTCTCTCTCTCTCTCTCTCTCTCTCTCTCTCTCTCTCTCTCCCTCTCTCTCGTTTATCAATTCCGGGAATCTATAATAACTAAAGATGGATGAAAAGACGAATGAGGAGGAGGTGGAGAAGGAGGATGGATGGATAGAAAACAGGGTGTGAAGATAAAGAGAAAGGCAAAGATAAAAAATAAAAAATATAGAGTTATAGATAGATGGATAGATAGATAGATGGATGGATGGATGGATGGATGGATGGATAGATAGATAGATAGATAGATAGATAGATAGATTGATAGATTGATAGATTCAACCAGATATTATACATATTGCACTGTCACATATAATATAAACTTATCCCTATGCTTGTCCGGCCCCGTAGACCGACCCCTAAGAACAAAAAAATTAGTGGGTGATTCGTCCCCCGGTATAGATAGTTCGAGGATGACGTCACTCAGGTCTTTGTTATTGTTTTTTGCCATCCGCGTTTATGAGTAATGCTCACTGAACTGTATTAACCTGACTATAAACGTTCATGGATACACACAGTTTTGTGTGTTAGTCCGTTATACTTCCGGATGGTAATGTTATGAGCTTCTTCGCCAAGCGCATACTATCTTGTATAGATGTCGCTGGTTTCCGTGGAAAAGAAAGACGTACTGTACACTTCACGATTCACAATCAACAGGAGAACGGGGGAGTATGGTCTGAGATTTCTACTCGACTCGTAAGTACGCGCTTAAATAGTTTTAATCAATTCACAATTTATTGTTGACGTCACTCAGCTCTTTTTGTATTGTTTTAGACAGCCATTTTGATCATGAGTTTTAACTAAATTATATCAATCACGCGTTCAAGGTTACACATAGTTTTGTGTGTTGCTACATTAGATCAGACTGGCGGATGTTGTGAGTATTTTACCTACACACATAGAATAAATATTGTTACAGAGCAAAAATATATAATTTCGGATCCCGGATGATTTTCAAAATTCATTTTCCAACAAGTGATTCGCACTGATATAATAACGGAATGAGACAAATGATAATATAATAATTATAATGATGATGATGATGATGATGATGATGATGATGATGATGATGATGATGATGATGATGATGATGATGATGATGATGATCATGATCATGAAGACGATGATGATCATGATAAATATAATAATAATAATAATAATAATAATAATAATAATAATAATAATAATAATAATAATAATAATAATAATAATAATAATAATAATAATAATAATAATAGTAAAACAATGATTCTGATAATAATAATAATAATAATAATAATAATAATAATAATAATAATAATAATAATAATAATAATAATAATAATAATAATAATAATAATAATAATAATAATAATAATAATAATAATTATAATAATAATAATAATTATAATAATAATAACAATAATGGTAATAATAATAATGATATTATTATTATTATTATTATTATTATTATTATTATTATTATTATTATTATTATTATTATTATTATTATTATTATTATTATTATTATTATTATTATTATTATTATTATTAATTATTATTATTAATTATTATAATTATTAAGGTAAATGATAATTTTAAATAATTAGTTTTCATCTGTGTTTGTTCAAGAAGACACTACAAATATACCAACTTTCAATGTTACAAATCAATTAAACGTCTCCGATTTTTATATTACACAAGAAGACATACTTGCAAAATTGTTGAATTTAGATGTGACTAAAAGCATGGGACCCGATTCCCTTCATCCCCGTTTACTGAAAGAAGTGGCCTTTGAAATATCACAGCCGCTATCAACAATATATAATAAGTCTCTTGAATCTGGTACCTTACCCATTGAATGGAAACAAGCCAACGTTACTGCCATTCATAAAAAGTGAAGCAAACTAGATGCTGCAAACTATAGACCCATCAGCTTAACATGCATACTCTGTAAGGTTATGGAGTCTATCTTGAAAGACCGAATAATGGACTTTCTTGAAAGTCATACGATGCTAAACGATAACCAGCATGGTTTTAGATCAAAGAGATCATGCATTACTCAACTTTTACAGGTGATGGAGGATTTTACCAAGTTAATTGATCGTGATCAATGCATTGATGTTGTTTATCTTGATTTCCGCAAGGCTTTTGATTCTGTACCTCATGAGAGATTATTCATTAAACTAAAAGCATGTGGATTTAAAGGGAATATCTTTAACTGGATTAAAGACTTTATTAAAAATCGAATACAAAGGGTCATTGTCAATGGTGTGGGGTCGGATTTTAAGAATGTAATTTGCGGTGTACCCCAAGGAAGCGTATTGGGACCACTTTTATTTCTTTTATATATAAATGATTTACCATGTGGCATACATTCAGCCTGCAAACTGTTTGCAGACGATACAAAGATCTATAGTACAACTGAACATCATAACATTCTACAAAATGATATATTTTCACTTTTCAAATGGTCTACAACATGGCATTTGGATTTTAATGTTTCGAAATGTAAAGTATTACATATAGGAAAAAATAATCCATGTCATAATTATTATACCGATACTTCTATGTCAAATCTACTTTCTGTTGTGCCTTATGAAAAGGATGTGGGAGTTACTTTTGATTCACATTTGAATTTTGATTTACATATTGATAATTGTGTAAGCCGTGCACACAGAATGATGGGAATAATATATAGAACCTTTATAAGTCTTGATAAAACCACATTTTTATATTTGTATAAATCGCTCGTTCGATCAATTCTAGAATACGGAAATTGCATCTGGAGCCCATTATATAAAAGACAATCTATTAGTATTGAAAGTGTACAGAGGAGAGCTACCAAAAAAATTTATACAATACAGTATTTATCTTATAAGGAAAGGTTAGAATTTCTTGACTTACCCAGTTTGAAATATAGAAGAATTCGTGGGGATCTAATTCAGGTTTATAGATTGGTACATGGTATGGATAGGATAGACTTTTCAGATTTTTTTTTCATATTCTAATATTACTTTTACTAGAGGGGACAAGTTTAAGATTTTTTGTCTCTAGATGCAAAACAAACATAAGACAAAACTGGTTCGGTATTCGTATTGTTCAGAAATGGAACAGTTTGAAATTTGAAACAAAGAATGCAAAATCTATGGATTATTTCAAGGTGTTAGTAGACAGGGAATTATATGATGGGAGATTTATATATGACGAATAATACGTGTTTGCTCTGCTGTTGACATGGCTTTCAATCTTGTATGTATATATTATGCATTATTATATTATTATGGTTATATTCTATACGCGTGTGTATGTGTGTGTGTATGGGTGTGTGTGTGTGTGTGTGTGCTTTGCATGTCACGGTTAAAGATATATGTTTGTTCACCACATGAGTACATTTAAGTTGAAATACTATCTTTACCACGTGTATCATTATTGTAATATTTAATCAATAGATTTATGGCATTACTAATTAATATTAAGGGCATTCAAGGGATCTTATCCTATTTTGCCCTATACCACATGTTATGTTTGTTATGTTATTATTATTATTATTATTATTATTATTATTATTATTATTATTATTATTATTATTATTATTATTATTATTATTATTATTATTATCACCATTGTCATCATAGTCATCTTCATCATTATTATTAGCAACATCATTATTATTATTATTAGAGAGAGAGAGAGAGAGAGAGAGAGAGAGAGAGAGAGAGAAAGAGAGAGAGAGAGAGCGAAAGAGAGAGAGAGAGAGAGAGAGAGAGAGAGAGAGAGAGAGGGGGGGGGGGGGGCTAAAGTAGTGCTTTTGTTGTTGCTTGCGCCATTTGTCTTAAGTGGCCATGGTAACTAATTGGCTCATTACCATTTTGCCTCTTATCTTTTACATCTTTTTTTTTAAGTACGCCAGTTTCCATTCAAACACACACACACACACAACACACACACAAACAGACACACACACACACAAAATCAAACATTGGCACAATTAACCAAACACCCCCCAACACACACTTACAAGCACAAACAAATCACACACCACCCACAAAAACACACGCTCATATTCAAGCACACACACACATATACAACAATCGTTGAATTGATGCTATTCGCTTAGTTTGATTACTCATAATATCTGCCAGCCGGATATAGCGTTACAACACACAAAACTATGCAATTTTTAACGTCTATAGATAGACGAATTTGTCGTCACTCACCTCTTTGTTATTGTTTTTAGCCAGCCATTGTCATGAAGTTGACGTCACTTAGCTCTTGTTATTGTTTTTTGGTCATCCATATATGAGTTATTCTCACTAAACCGTATTAACTAGATTATAAACGTTTAAGTTTACACATAGTTTTGTGTGTTGGTCCGTTGTATTTCCGGATGGCAATGCTGTGAGTTTCTTAACTAAGCGCATAGTATAACAAAACATAACTTATGTTATAGGGCAAAATAGGATAAAATCCCTTGGATGCCCTTAATATTAATACTAATGCTATAAATATATTGGTTAAAGATTACAATAATAATACACGTGGTAAAGATAGTACTTCAACTTAAATGTACTCATGAATATGTGATGTACAAACAGATATCTTTAACCGTGACATGCAAAGCACACACACACACACACACACACACTCTCTCTCTCTCCCTCTCTCTCTCTCTCTCTCTCTCTCTCTCTCTCTCTCTCTCTCTCTCTCTCTAACACCTTGAAATAATCCACAGATTTTACATTCTTTGTTTCAAATTTCAAATGTTCCATTTCTGGACAATACGAGTACCGAACCAGTTTTGTCTTATGTTTGTTTTGCATCTAGTAACAAAAATCTTTAACTTGTCCCCTCTAGTAAAAGTAATATCAGAATATGAAAAAAAATTAGAAAAGTCTATCCTATCCAGATCATGTACCAATCTATAAGCCTGAATTAATTCCCCACGAATTCTTTTATATTTCAAACTTAGTAAGTCCAAAAATTCTAACCTTTCCTTATAAGATAAATATTGTATGGCATAAATCTTTTTGGTAGCTCTCCTCTGTACACTTTCAATACTAATAGATTGTCTTTTATATAATGGGCTCCAGATCCAATTGCCGTATTCTAGAATTGGTCGAACGAGCGATATATACAAATATAAAAATATGGTTTTATCAAGACTTATAAAGGTTTTATATATTATTCCCGTCATTCTGTTTGCACGGCTAACACATTTATCACTATGTACATCAAAATTCAAAAGTGAATCAAAAGTAACTCCCACATCCTTTTCATATGGCACAACGGAAAGTATATTTGACATGGAAGTATCGGTAAAATAACTATGACATGGATTATTTTTTCCTATATGTAATACTTTTCTTAACATTAAAATTCAAATGCCATGTTGTAGACCATTTGAAAAGTGAAAATATATCATTTTGTAGAATGTTATGATGTTCATTTGTATTATAGATCTTCGTATCGTTTGCAAACAGTTTGCAGGCTGAATGTATGCCACATGGTAAACCATTTATATATAAAAGAAATAAAAGTTATCCCAATACGCTTCCTTGGGGTACACCGCTAATTACAGTCTTAAAACCCCACCCCATTGACACTGTCTCTTTGTATTCGATTACTAAGAAAGTCTTTAATCCAGTTAAAGATATTTAAATTCATATGCTTTTAGTTTAATGAATAATCTCTCATGTAATACAGAATCAAAAGCCTTGCGGAAATCAAGATAAACAACATCAATGCATTGATCATGATCAACTAACTTGGTAAAAATCCTCTATCGCCTTTAAAAGTTGAGTAATGCATGATTCATGCTGGTTATCGTTTAGCATCATGTGATTTTCAAGAAAGTCCATTATTCGGTCTTTCAAGATAGACTTCATAACCTTGCAGAGTATGCATGCTAAGCAGATGGGTCTATAGTTTGCAGCATCCAATTTGCTGCCCTTTTTATGAATGGCAGTAACATTGGCTTGTTTCCATTCAATGGGTAAGGTTCCAGATTCAAGAGGCGTATTATATATTGTTGATAGTGGCTGTGATATTTCAGCATCTATAGAGCTATCAAATTAAGAAAAAAAGGAGCAGGCACCGGTGTAAGCTATAAAACTGAACAAGTGTATATGAAAGGTGCCATACAAAGCAAGAAAGAAAAATACAAGAAAAAATAAACAATCCCAAAAATTCAGTCGACCTCGACTGGGGATCAAACCTCAGCCTGACCTATTTGTGTGTTTGACATATACTAAGGGCATCTCAGGCCTTTTCATACAGGAAATAAATAGTCGAGGGGACAAAACGGGGTAAATGGCAGGAAACATTCTGGTTGGTTAATGGACCCTCCATAGACCACACACGGCGGACACACATCATAAAACACACGAGACAATCAAACGAACATAACCACAAGAAATCAGAGAAACCCCCTCCATAAGCAATACCTCAGAGCCGTAACGAAAACTAGGGTCTCTCCGTTTGTTCGGGTTATTTTTTTTTTTGGTGTTGCGTCTTGTCAGAATGGACGACTGGAGAAAAATTATTATTGAAGGTTGTGATCTGGTTGATAGTATTTTGTGAGAACTACTTATAAAAATGGCTCACAAAAGTAAAGAACACATGAGACAAACGAACGAACAACAAGAAATTATAGAAACCCCTCCATATGTATCACAATTATTATTATTATTATTATTATTATTATTATATTATTATTATTATTATTATTATTATTATTATTATTATTATTATTATTATTATTATTATTATTATTATTATTATTATTATTGTTATTATTATTATTATTATTACTATTGAGAAATTTTGGGTTCGGGTCCCGCTGTGAGCGGGCGCATAGTGAGTCCCTGGAAAAAGATTCTTTACTCTTATTCACTCACCGTACTCATGCGTAAAAGGAGTATCTGGCCGTTAACAGTGTCGTTTCTGCGGGGAAAAATTGTAATATCGCCTCACGTGTTATCCTACATTTATGTGTTGCTGTTGACTAGGGACCTCTTGTAAAGCACTTTGGGCTCGTTTAGTGGATGTTGCCATATAGAAGCTCAATTTTTGTTTGTTTGCTTTTGTTTGTTTTTGTTTTATTTTGTTTTCTTGTCTTTTAAAAAAAAAATTTCTATACATTTTAGTGTGTCCTTTAAGTGGGGCCTTTGCTTGGCTGCTGGTACTCTAAGGTAATGTTGACATGGGGGCATCGGTGGATTAATCGTGGATTTCCATACATGAACCCATGAACCAGTCCCTCTTGTCTTGACTTTTCTAAGGTGCTCCAGATCTACGTTTCTCTATATTATCCTCCTTTTTACTGGTACTAAAATGACCTAATAGTAAAGCGTCGAAAGGTAAAATCCCTACCACACCCCCCCCCCCCCTTCCCACCCCGAAAAAATAAACAACAAAACAAATAAAAAAGAAAACGGCAAAGACACGAATACACAAAAACAACAAACTAGCAACAAATAGATTACTCGTGGAATAGTCAATTCCCTTTTTCATTCAGTTGTCTTTGGTGTTTTTACTTCAGATCTACATCTCTCTCCCTCTCTCTCTCTCTCTCTCTCTCTCTCTCTCTCTCTCTCTCTCTCTCTCTCTCTCTCTCTCTCCCCCCCCCCCATTATCCTATTTTTACTGGCGCTGGAAGACCCAAAAGTGTTCAAGCGCTGTAAAATTCCCCAAAACAAAACAACGACAAACAACTGCAAACTAATTTATTGAAGTTTGATAAAAAATTAGATTGTTCTCTTTCTCCTCTCTCGAATCAAATCCGTCAATTTAAGGTATGGAGGCCTGTTTCAAGCCTGCTGGGCTCACAAAGTCGCCTTTCTTATCGACCATTAAAATTCGAGGGTAAAATACGCAAAATGAAACCAGAGGGATATATAAATACAGACTCATATATTCTATTTATATAATAATTATAAATAAGTAGAACTGCGATCGTTTTCAACCCAAAAAAAACCCCGCTTGTCAGGACGGCAAAATACTGTTATTGAGTTCATTGTTATTACCCATAGTAACGGATTTCACCACTTATTAGGGAAGGGAATTTACTCTAATCTTTTCGAAGACTTTCAAAGAGAAAACCAATCTCCAAGCTGCTCAGCTTTCCTTTTGCCGTCTTTGGACCACTAAAATACCATGACGATCTATCGGATCCTCAAATTATTTACCACACTCATGAACCATCCTTAAAGGCTCCATACACGCACGGTTTTGATAGGCGTCCGAACCACGATCAGGCAAACCGGGGTGAAAACGCAATGTGTGTGGCCAAATACCTGGCCGATAAACCTAGGTACGGTCCATCGCTCGCACAGCCCGCTTTGCTTAATATTTTTCGAGGCGATCGGCGATCGGGGGCGTGGCAGTATAAAAAATTGGACAATTTTTTTCCGGATTTTCGCTGTTTTGACGTCAGATTCGTGATCAGCGTCGAATTTACAATAGGTTTGATACCAAGAACTATGTTTTTACTCCAAAAATTGATGAAATTAGAAATAAATTTTAATTAATATTGAGGCTATGTGGCCGACAGAAAAGTGCCCCTCCCTGTTTTGTGATGGATCAAGTGGTATGACTCTCGCTTTCGGATCGGAAGGTTCAGGTTTCGAGACCCGCTCTGAGTGGCGCAGAGTTGAGTCCTTGGAAAAGGCTCTTTACTCACATTCTCTCACCGTACTCAGGTGTAAAATGAGAACATGGCCGTTCGTTGTCTTTGTTGGGAAAAAATGTCACATCGCCTGACAGGCGTCATGTCTCGTCTTTCAAGTCTAATATTGCTGTTGCCTTGGGACCCCTTGTAAAGCGCTTTGAGCACGTGGATATTGCGCCAAATAAATGCTGTGTTATTATTTTTTTAAAATAATATTTTTATAAATGTTGCGCCAGGAAGAGGTAGATGGCAAAAGTTTCGTTCTTGTTCATCGTAAAACTTATAAAGGATTTCATACAAAATAAAAAATAGTTTTCATAATTTTCAATGTAATGATATAATAATATGCCAGTTCTTTTTTTTTTTTTTTTCCTCCTCACCCGTTGACGCGACATGACGGTCGACCTTGACACAGACATTTGGGATTGGCAGATGCCAAAAAGCCTTGACTACGTGATGACAGGGGTGGGCATTGTAACCTTGAATTATAATCTACAAACAACGCCCCCCCCCCAAAAAAAAAAAGAAAAGAGCTGTGTGCGTGTGTGTGGTGGTGGTGGTGGTGGTGGGGGGGGGGGGGGGGGTGCGAATGCGAGTAGTCCCGAGGAGTACCCGTTTAACCTGCCACGGGAACACTGTCGATTTGTTTTATAAATAATAATAATAATAATAATAATAATAATAATGATAATAATAATAATAATAATAATAATAATAATAATAATAATAATAATAATAATAATAATAATAATAATAATAATAATAATAATAATAAATAATAATAATAATGATAATAATAATAATAATAATGACGATAAATAAAAAATCTTTATTGTCCACAAAATGGAAAAATTTCCGTGGTCTACGTTGCTTTTAAACTTAAATCGGATTGCAAATGTATTGATGTTATGCGTATTGGAAAAATACTCACGACATCTCCATCGGGGTATAACATATTAACACACAAAACTGCAAACGCGAACGTTCATTGTCTGATTGATATAACTTAGTGATAAGTTAATTATAAAATGCTGTCTAAAAGCAATAACAACGGGTTGACTAACGTCAAATTCATTCCTTCTATTGATGCTCTGTGTTAAATTAAAATACTCACAAAGTCCGCCAGCCAGAAATATCACTCCAGCCCAAAGATCTACATGGAACCTTGAACGTTATAGTCTGATATATTTTAATGAGAACTAATCATAAAAATGGGTGTAAAAAAAACAATAACAATGAGATGAGTGCCGTCAATTTACTTTACTCACTCCATCCGCTCTCTCCTCCTTCAATACATATGAATCTATTCTCTCATCACTTTTTTGTGCGGCTATTCATGTGATCTTGTGAAATGACACTCGCCTTTGGATCGGACGGTACTGGATTCGAGTCCCGCTCTGAGTGGCGCATAATTGAGTCCTTGGAAAAGGCTCTTTATTCGCATTCTCTCACCTTGTTCACTGTTAAAATGAGTACCTCGCTGTTTACAGCGTCGTCTCTGTCGGGAAACAATTGCAATATCGCTTAACAGTCATGTCTCGTCTAACATGTTTTTATGTTGGCCAAAGACCCTTATAAAGTGATTTGAGCACCTTTATTGAATATAGCGGTATATATAGCGCAAGTAAATTTTTCTCTCTTTCTCTTTCTCTCTCTCTCTCTCTCTCTCTCTCTCTCTCTCTCTCTCTCTCTCTCTCGACATGTTAGATTATTATAGCTATTGCTACATATGATGCGAATATCTTGGACGGTTATTGATGCTATGAGTTTAGGTAAAATGCTCGCAACACACAGTTCTTAGTATCAAACCTATTGTAAATTTGACGCTGATCACGAATCCGACGTGAAAACACTTTGTCCACTTTTTTATACTGCCACGCCCCCGATCGCCGATCGCCTAAAAAAAATATCTTCCCGTATGTGGCCAAAAATCACCTGCGATAAACGCAGGGATGGGGTCAAAGCGATAGGTCATCCGTCCCGCTACCAGCGGATGTCGGCGTCTATGGGGGGCTTTAAACTTTCAGTCAGCCCGTCACGATGCAATGTTCAACTGAGCCATTCTCACAGCGCATTAGTTGGTGACGTACTGAGGGTATAGTACTCTCTAACGGGGGATAATGGACTCAGGTGTTCAAGGCATTTGAAACAAATTGCCTTGACCTAAATCAAATGTGAATTTGGCTTTCTTATATAATAAAAGAAACATTTTGAAGCTCATTGTGGATTGTGAAATCTTGGAAATGTCTTATGCAAACATCTTATTTAATTATCATTTTACTTATAAATTTGGTTGTTTGCATTTTTGTGGCCTTGTTGTATGACAATCGCCTACGAACCTGTAGATCTCTGTTTTGAGTCCCTCTGTACGAGATAAAAAATTGAGTCTTTGGAAAAGATTCTCAGCTTACGTTCTTCTCCCTACTCAGGTATAAATGAGTACCTTGCCACCAACAGTCCATGTCGAAAAAAATGTAATAACGCCTTACAAGTATCATGTATTGTCGTCATACATGGTTTTAATTGTTGCTGTGGGATTTGGACCTCTTGTTAAGCGATTTGAGCACATTTAGTGGACATAGCGCAATTCGCAGCTTCAAGTCTTTTTTTGATACATTCGTAAATCTATTTAATAGAGAACAATAGTATGATGCTAAAATACTGGTTCCAATTTCCTTGGAGGTTTGAAGTTAGTCCTCCAGAGGACTGGATACATACGTCGTGCAATCATAGCAAACTAGAGATGGCATTGCGTGCCACTGATCATCTGGTTTCAGAGCGATGGCATCTTATTTTCTAGCCTAAAGAGATGCTGGACGTCAATAAAGATCACCCGGTTACTAAATTGATATACAACATTAATATTCAATACGTAACTTGTTCATTGCTCATGTAGCGTCCGGAGGAGTGGTTACACACTTCTAATGAGTTTTGAACAGGATCAGAGGATTGTGTGAGGTCGTGGCTTCTTTTTTCATTGGGACTATAAGTAAAAATCTTATTAATATAATAATAATTTATTCTTTCAGAAACGTCATAGAACTCCCTAAAAATGTCCTTGGTAGATTTTCGCTCCATTATTATCTGTTGCATTATTTGCACTGCTGGAGGTCAAAATAAAATCACAGACCAGAAGCAAGCCCAAGACGCCCTAGATGAGTACAATAGAATGGCACAGGACCTTTATTATAAAGAGACCGAGGCTTCTTGGACCTTCTACACCAATATAACGGATTATAATCAAAGGCAAACGGTATGAAATAAATAAGGATAAATAAGGATATATATATATATAGGCTATATATATATATATATATATATATATATATATATATATATATATATATATATATAAACATATATATACTAATATTTATATATCTAACCATTGGATTTATTTATTATATGTTGCTTACCCACAATGAGGTTGCTTTACAATTTATTTTCCTTTCGTAAATGGATATGACTTGATCCAAGCTTTCTTTCAGAAAATTGCCCTATATAAACTTGACTTTGAGCTATTACATTTCCCTCTTCATAGAATTTGATAAATGGAACTTATGTTTATCTATGTAACTAAAAGGTTCATTGTTAATTTCAGATTGAATACAGTCTTATAACATCTAAGTTTTCCCTAGAAGCAGCTCAGAATATGTCCCGTTTCGACACGACTAACATGGCGGAGCCCATCAAAAGAGAGATCAGAAGTATCATGAACATAGGCACCGCAGCTCAAACAGATCAAACTAAACTCAAACGGGTAAGCCTTTCGTTATCATGAACGTCATAAAACACGTTATCTACACGTATATAATGATCTTTTCAACAAATAATTTTTTCTTATCGCGTCAACCTGATTGTTATGTCTATGTAGGAGGGTGGCAAGTAGCAATAGACAGATATGAGTCAAATCTGTTCCCCATAAACTAGCGTCTGGCCCCACTTTTATTTTTCCCTTTTTATTGTCGGGTAAAAGCCCATGACACTTGACTGATAGTAAGATAATGTTTTAGGTTTAAAGAAATAGGTGATAGAGAAGTGGTAGAGTATTGGTGCGTTGTATAGGGATAGGTAGGTTCATAAGGTAAGTATTAATCCCCGTTAAAGAAAGGTATTTTAATAAAAATTAAAAGAATTGTCTCATACAATAACCAGTTAACACATTATTAGCCAAAGAATAATAGTTCTGGTTTTAATTCATTAAATTTTATACTATGAGTGTTAATGTTCATCCTGTATCACAGACTATTCATTTTGATTTGAGTGGGCTTAACTGGGCGGCGTGAAGGGTTTTCCGTTATAGCAGACAGAAGGCGTTCTATGTCAGTAGTTTCAGTCAACCGCTTGCCAGATTTTTACTCTTGTCTCCTTTTTGTAGCCAAGTTCTGGATGGTTAGTAAGGATCTGTTGCGTGTTAGGCTGTTCTGTTTGTTTTGTCACAGGAGGTAAGTTGTCATTTCATGCTGGGTCCTTAACCGCTGAAGGTTTCGTTAATAACGTATGGTCAGGCGAAAACACAATATTAATTATCACTCCTACACACTAGTTTAACTGGCATTAATTAATGGTAAAACAATGTAAATCTATCACTGACCATCGTTCACACATGCTCTCGCTATGTAAGAACTTTCTAGTTTCTTATAGAGCAGTGAGCTCAAAGTAGATGGAATTGGAGAGAGACCTTATTTCTCCACTATATTAGCTTATCAGTGTTTCTGTCGGGAGTTGGAGACTCTCAAGGAGTCAACAATATTCCATGATTTTGTTATGCCTGGTTTACTATTGGTTGTTTTCTGTAGACCAATCGTGTTTTGTGTGTCGTAAATGTAGCGTCCGTAATCTGGTTTAATTTCTAATTAGGTTGGTTACGTGCCCGTTACCATTGACAATCTCACACATAGGTGAGAATTAAAAGTATCAATGCGGTCTCAACTCTGTAGCTATACCACATGGCCATTTTTAATTGTGCCACGGGCGATAACGATTAACACATTGCGACGCTGTGATAGTTTGTATTGAGATTATGTATTGATTTATTTACAATCCTGGGAAGTTGAGGCTGGGAAAGTTGAGGCGATTGAAATATATCCTTACACTGATATTGAAAGAACTTCATGAAGATACTTGAGTTTAAAATCAACATGATGGAAATTAGGAAATTTTTTAAAATTGGATTTTAAGAAACAAACTTCACTCTTTTTATTAAAGGCAATCATTTTACTCAAATGCCATACTATTATGCTAAGCTAAAAATTCAATTTTCAATTCTACGGTTATGTGGCCTAGTGGTATGGTACTCGCCTTTGGACTGGAAGGTCCGGGGGTTCGAGTCTTGTTCGGTGGCGCGCAGTTAATAAATTAGAAGCGCTTGGAAGCTCTGTTATCACATTCTCTTACCCTACCCAGGTTTAAAATGAGAGCCTGGTCATTGACAGTGTTGTCTCTGTCGTAAAAAGAAAAATGAAAAATGATAGTGTAGCCTAACAGGCATTGTCGTGTCTATGTAGAAGAGTGGCAAGTAGGAGTAGAGAGATAGGAGTTCGATAGTTTCCCCATAGACTTAGTTATCTGGTGCAACTTTGTTTTTTCCATGTTATCGTCGGGTAAAGCTCCTTACAACTTGACTGACAGTAAGAAATGTTTTAGGTTTAAAGAAATATGTAGTAGAAGTAGTTGTATGTTATTGTCACGTTATGTAGGGATAGGTAAGGTTCAGTTGGTAAGTATTAATCCCCGTTAAAGAAGAAGTACTTTAATATAAATCAACAGAATTGCCTCATACAATAACACGTTAACATAATTATCCAAAGAATAATAGTGCTGGTTTTAATTAATTAAATTTAGGCTATGGGTATTTAATTTTCATACCGTATCACAAACTATTCATTTTTCTTTGTACTGGTGCTTATTTTAGATGTGACTGGTGGCGGCACTAAGGTCTCTTCTGTTATATGGGGCAGGAGCCGTTCCTTTCCAGTTGTCTCATTGGATCGCTGCCAGATTCCACTCTGTATCACTGGTAGCCAAATAGTTGTTTACTTGTTTTCTCCTGATGCATATTTGGTCGGTACCCTGATGCATGTTTTGTCAGTACGCCGATGCATGTTTGGTCAGCACTCCGATCCTTATTCACACATGTTTCTCGCTATGCAGAATTTTCGAGTACCCTACTAGAGGCAGTGAATGGTAAGAAGATTAAATGGGAGAGAGCGAGATGGATCAATTTATGGTTTATATACATTTCACACGGGAGTTGGTGAATCACAAGGAACCAATAATATTCCAGGATTTGGCCTTGCCTGGTTTATTACTGGTGGTTTTCTTGAGACCAATCGTATTCTGTGTGTCATCGTTGTTAGCGTCTTGTAATCTTGTGAATTTCTAATTAGGTCGGTTATTTGTACCCGTTAACAATGACGATCAAACCAGATGGCCTTACCTCTCCTAACGGCAATCCTGTGAACTAAAGCAGTTTCAACGCATTGTCAACCCCGTATCTATAACAGATGGCCTTCTTTAATTATGCCTAGGGCAATAACGATAACATATAGCGACGCTGTGAGAGCATGTATTGAGAATATGTATTGGTTTATTTACAATCCTGGGAGAGTTGAAATATATCACTACAGGCATCATAATTCGTCCTACATGTTCCCCCTCGTGGATCATCTACCTTGTCGCTGGTGAGGGGGCTTGAGGCATATCGAAGGCAAATGTGTAAATCACGGTTGACCGTCACGAAACCATCCCACGTAACGAGCCAGCGAGCTACCTGAGCTGCTCTCCCGATATGTGACTCATGACGATCCAACCCGGTGCTCGAATAGCCACCGCCATCCCGGGCGCCACACTACTTTGTTCAATGATGAAGCACACCAAACAGGAATTTCAACGGCGAAGCGTTCAGTCGCCTAGCCACATATTACCGCTTTCGTGTCGCCAGGGTTGTCGGCACGTTCGAGAAGTAAGCGAACGTTCCAACACATCTTCAGGTGGAAAATGCGATATCGGGAATAGCGACCTGACGCATATATTATCCCTCAATATCGAGAGACCGATTATGGCAAAAAATGAGCTTTTGTCAAAGCTACTGACTGTCCATAGCGTCGATATTCTCCTATTACAGGAGACCCACCTTTACTCAGGTGCGCAATCTTCTCGATTCCAGATCCCAGGTGGTCAAACGAGAGGACACTTCGAGATTCAAAGGGGGCAGTATCGTTTACGCTAAAGAGTCATCGAAGGTAAGGGTCATAGAGAGTGTAACCGACAGCAATGGGGTGAATCGAATTTCCGTGGAAGTAGGTGGACTGTGTTTGCATAATATCTACAAACCACCTAGAGCGACATGGACTACACCACCGGTACCTTCGGTCAGCCATCCTTCCATCTGTCTGGGAGACTTTAATAGCCACCATCACGAATGGGGCTACCGAGACTGCAATGAGGCAGGAAGACCACTCTGCTCATAGATGGACTGTAACGATCTACACCTAGTGCTCGATCCTACAGTCAAAGGTACCTTCAGGGGTACCCGTCGTAAGAAGGAGTGTACTCCAGACCTCACCCTCGTTACGAAAGGCGCAAACGGTGAACCGCTGCAAAGGTGAAGCGGACAGTCGTCGGGTACTTTCCGCATAGACAGCATAGATCGGTTCTTGTCACAGCGGGGGTGACAATACCGAGGGTGCAGTCTCTCTCACTTTGCAGATGGAACTTCAGGAAGGCTAACTGGGAGGAATTCAGTTCCTATATCGAGCAGGTTTGTCCTGCTATTCCTCCCAAATCCGAGAATATAACCAGATTTAACAGGCTACTGATTAAGAGCGCTTCACTCTCTATTCCACGGTGCAAACGGAAATCCTACACCCCTTGCTGGACGGAAGAGTCGTAAAAGCTGTACAAGGAGTACCAGCAGACACAGTCCCAGGATGTAGCCGATAGACTACTTCAGTCTCTGGCAGAAGGAAGGAAGCAACGGTGGCAGGAGACAGTGGAACGTCTTGACTGTACACACTCTAGCCGCCACGCTTGGCGTTTGATAAAGAAACTGGATCTGGACCGGAATAAAGCAAAGGCTGCACCGGAATGTGAGGCAGACACAATTGCCAAGAATATAAAGAACTGTAGCAAACGGGTCCCTAATCGGGAAACCGGCGAAGGAGGCCGACAGTTACAGACCCATATCTCTACTGAGTTGTCTTTACAAATTGTTGGAGCGAGGTCTATTAAACCGATGGGGGCAGGTCCTAGACGCTGCCCTGCCACCCGAGCAGGCGGGATTCAGGGAAGGGAGGTGCACCACGGAACAGGTCATTGTCCTTACAGAGCATATTGAGTCAGGTTTCGAGAGGAAACAGCAAACATGTGCTGTATTTATAGACCTATCAGCGGCGTACGATAGGTCTTTTGCGAAGGATTTATGCTCAAACTTGCAAAGATCATAAGGTGATAAGACATTGAAGTTGTTCTCTTAAATCTTAGGGGAAAGGCAAGTCCACGAGCTGGGAGACGCTACGAGTACAGTAAGGTAATTGAAGAATGAGGTCCCTCGTCGTTCGGTACTTGCGCCAATGTTGTTTAACGTTTACATTAGCCATATGCCGAACACTTTCTCCCTGAGGCTGGGTTACGCGGACGACTGAGCACTCGTTACTCAAATTAAAGTGTGGACCCGTCTCGAGAGCGTACTCAGCGAGGATGTCGCCAGACTCAAATCCTACTTCGACAAGTGGTACCTGAAGATGAATACTTTAAAAACCGTGGCCACTGCATTCCACATATGCAGTGCATGGCACACCCGTAAACTGAACGTCCTCGTCGGGGACCAGCCACTCCCATATGAGCCGCATCCAAAATACTTAGGGGTGACGCTGGATCGCAGCCTTACCTATCGTGTGCATCTTGAATGTGTTGCCCGGAATATAGAGAAACGCAACAGTCTTCTGAGGAAGCTGGCGGGATCGACTTGGGTTGCTAGCCAAGCAATCACGAGAACGTCCCTGGCACTATGCTATTCCGCCGCGGAGTATTGCGCTTCAGTGTGGGGTAGAATCAGAAACGTTGAGAAGCTTGATGTAAAACTTCGCAATTCAATGCACATAGTGTCAGGAACGCTGGCAACAACACCTAGAGAATGGGACCCGATAATGCCAGCAATCCAGCCCCCCGATGTCCGGAGGGAGACGATTACGGTAAACTGGCTATATAAGATCCGAGAGAAAGGGAATGGGGATGCCCCTCTAAAGCGCATTATGGACGGCGCCCCCGTTTCGAGCCGAAATAAGTCCCAGCAACCCTTGTACGCAGCTTCAATGACTACGGACATAGATGCATATACGAGATGGAAGTCGGTTTGGACGAATTCAATCCCTCGTGGAGGCGGGGACGTACACTCCTCTAAAATTGGTGAGAAGTTGCCAGGCTTCGATACCATTACGAGGAGACACTGGGTGGCTGCAAATCGGCTTCGGTCGAGGAGCTGCCTCACAGCAAGTGTGCTTCATCAGTGGGGACTACATGTACCCGATGTGGACAAGAACCCGAAACAGCAGAGCATCTAGTTGAACGGTGTCTTGTGATGATGCTACCGGGCGGGTTCGCGACGATGAACGAATGCGAATCGGACTTTGCTGATTGGGTCGATCGTCATAACATAGTAGTGTGAGAATCATAAGAGGCTGCTGTCCTACATGTTAAGCGTTGCTGTTGGCTTTGAGCTTTGGATAATGTTATATATAAATGCTTAAATTCATTTTCATCACCCAGTTCACTCCGATGTATAACCGTTTTGATACAATTGAAACAATAATACTTTTAACAAGAATCACTTGCCCTATTTGCCTCCTTTTACTTGAAACGTTAAGGAAAACCTTAAAAGCAAATTAGGCAGTGCGTTTCGTAAAAGATAAAAGATAGCGCAATATCAAAAGTTCTCAAAGCGCTTTACAAGGAGTCCCTAGCCATGAGCAACACTTAACAAGAAGGATGAGACATGACCGCCTGTTAGGCGATATTGCAATTTCTTACGGATAGAGACAACGCTGTTATCTGCCAGCTACTCATTTTACATCCGAGTACGTTGAGAGTGAGAGAATGTGAATAAAGAGCCTTTTCCAAGGACTCAACTATGCGCCGCTCAGACCTGGTCTCGAACCCATCCGATCCGAAGGCGGGAGTCATACCACTAGACAACATAGCCGCACAGTAATAAGGAAACAACAGGGGGAAAAAGAGTCTTCTTCGACGGAGGATCGAATCTCATACCTCCTAAAATGTGTGATTGAAATAGTACAGACAAAGGACATTTCAATTCACTCGTCTTAAATTGGCTTACTCACCTGAGGCTAAATTCATGTCATGAATCATAATGTTGTCTTGCCCTAAAATCTATTAAACTCTTAATACTGTGACTCATTGTCTCAAATTGGTATTTTGTCGAAGTGAAACATGTGCCGATAAGTAAATTTCATGTTATTTGTAATCTGAATTACCAAGTTTGTGTCTGTCTCACTTTAAGAAATTAAACAATCCACATAAAATAAACAAACAAAAAAATCCCAACAAAACAAAACAAACCAAAACAAACAACCTCCCCCCCCCCCCCCCCCAAAAAAAAAACAACCCAAAAAATCAACAAACAAACAAAACAACCCCTCCTCTCAGAGAAAACAAACAAACAAACAAACAAAAAACAAAAGACAAAATCATAAAACTAAAAAAAAATATGACAAACATAAATAAATAAATGAATAAATAAAAGACAAAAAAACCCCAAACAAACTTTCTAATTAACCCCCTATGCCAGCAGCAACACTTTACATGTAGGAGAAAACATTTCGTCTGTGAGGCAATATTATAAATTTTGTTTATTTTTTCGACGGAGATAACGCTGTTTGTGGCCGGCACTCGTTTTACACCTGATTACGATGAGAGGATGTGAGTAACAGAGCCTTTCCTAATAACTCAACTTTAGGCCGTACAAAGCGAAACTCCAACCCCTGGACCTATTGGTCCAAAGGCGAGTGACATTCAACAAGATCACAAAACCGCACTAATTCTTCTCACTTAAACACAAACACCTTACCAAAGTGTAATGGTTTACGATAAATTTGTATTCTAGCACCAAAATCACCCGACATAATACCGGATGGGGTCTTTTGACCTCCCTTGGTAGTGTCACGTCTATGTAGGATGTTGGCAAGGAAGTAGGTAGGTAAAATAGGATTCAGATAGTTTTCCCCATAGACAACGCCGGGTGCCACTTTATTCCATTTTATTGATGGTTAAAAGTTCCTAGCACTAAGAAGTTTAAAGAAATAGGTGATAGTGGAGTGGTAGAATATTGGCAAGTTTTATAGGGGTAGGTCGGTTCAGAAGTGAAGTATTAATCCTCGTTAAAGTACAGTATTTTTATATAATTAAACAGAATTGCCTCATAGAATAACAAGAAAACACGTAATTAGTCAAGTAATAATCATAATGCTGGTTTTAATTCGTAAAGAAACATTCTATGAATATTTATTTTCATCCCATAACACAATGCTATTCATTTTTTCATTTGCGTGTCCTTAACTGAGTGACGTGGGATTTTCCCGTTATCTCTGGCGACACTTTGGTCCGCCGTCGGTAGTCGGTTGTGTTAGCCGTATTAATCTGATTCACATTGGGTCATTTACCACTGAAGAGTTCGACGATGACAGATTCATGCTGCGTGGTTAGAGGCTGACGGTACGTTCATAGCGGGTCTGTGAAAGGATGATTAAAGACTTCCTGCTTTCTCATACCGATCTGCGAAAGATACCGGTGCAAACTTTGACTAGTTGCAACATATTAATAGTCAATGAATAGAGGGGTTGTGAGGGATTCGAACCAATACCCTTACATCACCACTATCCATAAATGAAAATCAATGAGGCGCATTTAGTTACTGGGATGGGGAAGGATATGTATCAATGAGAGCATAATAATCAATGCATATAAATACTAAATAGAACTATCAAGTACTTGCGACAGCACATTGATAATTCATTCCTTTTTTGAAGGGATAATAAATACACTATTATACCAAAATACATGTATAAGTATATATATATATATATATATATATATATATATATATATATATATATATATATATATATATATATAGATAAAGATAGCGAATGAATATCTTTATAGGAAACATGAGTATCAATTAAGAGTTATTGATTCCTGTTAATTTTTGGTTGTGTCTATTTACTGCCAGGCGAAAACACAATATTAATTATTACTCCTACACACTAGTATAATTATAGTAATCATAGTAACACAATGTAACTTTTCACTGTCCCTTGCGCAGTTTTCTCGCTATGTGAGATTTTTCGAGTTGACTATAGAGCAGTGAGCTCTAAGTAGAGGAGTGGAGAGAGGCCGTTATCTACTTCCACTCTGGCTTATATGTGTTTTCGACTGGAGTTGGAGAATCTTGAAGAACCAACAAAATTACAGGATTTTGGTAGACCTGTTATTTATTGGTCGTTGTCTTTAGTCCAATCGGATCTGGTGTCGAACTGCAGCGTCCGTGAATGTCTAATTGGGTTTATTACCTCCCGCTACGAGTGTCAAATCTACCATATGTTCGCAGGCGAGTGCGAATTGCAAGTCCAAATGCAGGTGAGAAACCAGATGGCTCTCCTTCCATTGTCCAAGGGCAAGAACGATTGACACATTTGCCACGCTACTATAGCCGTTATATTGTCACGACAATGGTTTGGGTTGCGTTACGTGTTGTGACGTGTTTACAGTCGTGGGAAGGTTGAGCGATGGAAATATGTCATTACAGGTAGGCAAGAGGTCACTTTCTGTGTCTTCGATCTCCTATATTTGTTTTTTAGTTAATTTCTGTCTTTGTCTTGAGAATGGGGTTACTTTGTTTTGTCCTGGTCCTTGTAAATTCATCTCTCTGTTATCTACTGATAGTTAAATATTTTGGTTTGAACATATCTTGTTAACATTTGAGAGAATTCCTTTGCCGGTGTCTGCATGATATTTTAGGTGATCTCAAACTAAATGCACAGATAGTGTGCTCTTTTAACCAACATATTCCATATTTGAACAAGTTCCGTGTTGTCTGGGTGGGATCTCCCATAGTGGGCAGGGAGGTACCGCTGTGTCTTCTACACCTCTATACCCAATTTCCAATTGTTACCTGTCGTTGTCTAGGAGTGAGATTATTAATTAGTTTTGTCCTGATCCTGGCCGGAGTCTTTGGATGTGAGGAAAACAGTCGAATGTCTAGTTATTGTTTTGTGAGATGATATTTTTTCCTTGTAAATCATCCCTCTCTTATGCATTGTTATTTTTTTAAAATTTTAAACATATTTCTAAACATTTTAATGTATTCCTCTTAGCGGGAACCTGTGCTTGTGTCTGGATGAGACTTTTAGGTGATCTCAAACTAAATACTTTGATGGTGTACTCTTGGAATCTACATCTGTTTCCTACTTGAACCAATTCCCCTTTGTCTTACCTTTTCTTTGATGCTTTAATTTTACTATCACATTTTCTTCCTTTTTACTGGCGCTGATATGACCTTAAAAGCAAACAAAACAAACAAGTTCTGCGTTGTCTTACTTTTTCTCTTGTGGTTTCAATTGTAAATCCATACAATTTTGACCTTTCCATTTTCTTCCATTTTACTGACCCTAATGTGCCGCAAGCGCCGCAAAACCCGAAATAAAACGTTTCGAGAAAGTGTGTCATCAACTCAAATGGTAAGAAAGCCCAATACTCAAGGTTTTTTTTTTTTTTTTTTTTTTTTTTTTTTTTTTTTTTATTTTTTTTTTCAAAATGGCGGCGCTGAATAGCGACGCACAGTTACACCTATGTGATGAATTCTTTTGATATTTATTTGTTTCATGGCAACGTTTCACTCATTTACGTATTAAACGTTGTATGATTGTTCGTATTAATGAATGGTATGTACTTCAAACTTTAACGTTTAGAGTTCTGCTTCAAATCCTCGGAAAAATCGTTCGTATCAATGTTTTTGTCTCAAGGAAATCGAAATGGCGGCGGCCTTGTTTACTTCCGACACAAAAGTGCACCACTAATTTCATCTTATTTCGCGATTTGTTGATTGAAGACCTATCCTTCGCTTAATATTATATAAAGCATTGTATGATGATTTAGAATTACAAAGAGGCATCAAAAATAATAAACCATCCTGTTGATGAAGTAGAAAGAATTCATGGAAAAGCAATAGAAAGGACAGCATTCTCAATTACCAACAATAAAAAAACATATTTTATACCATGAATTTGATATTTTGCCATCTGGGAGAAGTTTTTGTCAGATTAAATGTGGAACTAACAAGTATAAATCAACGTTCGTTCCATCAGCAATAAAAATGTTGAATATTTCATATGGTACAGCAAAACCAAGGATTGATGCGTTGACTGATTGACTGATTAATTTGTTTAATGTTAGGCTAGATTAAGTGACCAATTGATAATGATGATAATATTTGGTGTTGAATTGCCAAGAATGTAACGAATTGAAAATGAAATGAAAATGTTGATGTTGTGTATGTCGCATGCGTGAAAGAAAGAGAGAGAGAGAGAGAGAGAGAGAGAGAGAGAGAGAGAGAGAGAGAGAGAGAGAGAGAGAGAGAGAGAGAGAGGTGTCTGTTCAATGTTATAGTTATCATATAACGTTATGACAAGTGTAACTAAATGACAAATTGCCATATTTGTGGACAATAAAGATCTATTATTATTATTATTATTATTATTATTATTATTATTATTAAATCAGTGAGCTTGTAGAAAAAACATAAAGAACAAGTTGTGCATTAAAAAAAAATTCTATTCGTTGATTTCAGCTCTCGGAACTAAAAGCGGAAATGAATGTTATCTACTCCAAAGCAAAAGTTTGCTTTTCGGCAACGGAGTGCTTGGCCTTAGAACCAGGTGAGTAACCTCTGAATGATATTAATTCTCGGTTTGGGAGAAAACTGGATGTTGTTATAGTACAATAACATAATCATAATGATGATGACGATGCCGATGATAATAGTAATAACATTAATAATAATAATAATAATAATAATAATAATAATAATAATAATAATAATAATGATAATAATAATAATAATAATAATAATAATAATAATAATAATAATAATAATAATAATAATAATAATAATAATAATAGTAATGACGACGATGATGATGATGATGATGATGATGATGATGATGATGATGATGATGATGATAATGATGAAGATGATGATGATGATGATGATGATGATGATGATGATGATGATGATGATGATGATGATGATAACAATGATAATAATAATAATAATAATAATAATAATAATAATAATAATAATAATAATAATAATAATAATAATGATGATGATGATGATGATGATGATGATGATGATGATGATAATGATAATAATAATAATAATAATAATAATAATAATAATAATAATAATAATAATAATAATAATAATAATAATAATAATAATAATAATAATAATAACAATTTGGCATCATTTGGGTCCTTTTGGTTCTTCTGCTAGAGCTATCTGTCCTTTAAGTTCCCTTTCTTGTAAACTTGTCCATTATTCTATCTTTACCTAAATAGTAACGCGTAATGATACCAAGTTTACAATAATAATGAGGGTCGCCATATTACCAAACGTGAAATTTAACTAAAATTAGATCTTTTAAAAAAAAGAAGTATCATTTATGTACATTTGAAAATGTCTTTTATTCACACAAGACGAATTGGAATAGATTGAGAGGTAGAATAATAATCATATAAAAAGGACACTCTTTCTTTTGTAGTAACAGAAAAGAAGAAAAATAGACGCTTTTATACACGTATATAGAATTGCCCATGGTCCGCATAACATTAATTTTGAAGATTAACATTTTTTTGTCTTTGATCACATTCACACGTGGATATAACTTTAATATATTTAACACAAGGTGTTTTAGGAACATTCGTCAGAACTCATTTATCCAACGTTCTATCAAAACGTGGATTGCACTTGATTTTAATACCAAAAAAAAAAATAAAAGCTGAAACAATAAATGCTTTAAAAATTTCAGTTGAGAATACGTAACAATGAATATGCTTATGATCAACGAATCTGTGGTGAAAAATTATGAATGCATATACGGTTTTGTGTACTTACAATGTCATTGCATCAACCAGATCTTTTTCTTTTGTTTGTTTTAACTATCTTATATTTATATTTGCAAAAACAAACAAAACAAAAAACACCCCCCCCAAACAAAAAAAACCAACAAAAACCAAACCCAACAACAACAGGGCCTTTAGCGGTCTTTTGATCCAAGCAAGCCTTAATGGTTATGATTAAGATTACGACAAAAATAAAATATTTCTTACACTCTTGCGGTTTTGGAATTCGAGCTTCGTTTCCAATGCGAACTCGCAAGCTCGTGCAACGATTGGGAACATTTCCGGAAATCCAAAATGGAAGAGTGTAAGAATCGTATTCTATCCATCATGCCACCCCACCAACTAATTTGTTCTATAACAAAATTTAAATGTTCCAGAGATTTTTTAAAATGTAAGCGTGATCTATTTTGTACAGATAATATTTCTTCTGGTTCCTATAAACTATCGTATGTCTTTTTTCAGATCGTTCAAGTACCACCAACACCCATTGAATCAGATTTTTTAAAGAAGAGAAAAAAGCATATTCAATGTAAATAAACTATGACATTTTGTACTTCATATTTTTGCTGATATTTCACCAAATATTTCTTAAAAATTCAATAGCCCTAGTTTCAACAAAAATCTAAATTATGATTTTCCTTTCTAGGCCTAACAGAACTGTTCACCAAATCCCGGGATTACGACCGTCTCCTCAAAGGTTGGGTTGGATGGAGAGATGAATCTGGCAAGAAAATGAAAGACTTGTATTCTGAGTTTGTAACACTCAGCACCGAAGCATTAGCCATTTCAGGTACATGTCCCAAGTCACAGCCTTACCCCAAGTGAAACATGTATTTTAGAGATTTCATCCATTTAGCAACAGGAGACACTTTGAAAAAACCTCTTGCTTTAATCACTAAGTTAGTGTCAGTTATCTACAACTTCATGCCATTCTCATGGTAATAAGTTTGTGAAGAGCCAAACTGCACACAATATTATACCCTTTCATTCATGGCAAGACATCAAAATAGATACTACCAAATAATAATATAGACAGATTACATCCATGTTGACTCGCTTATGAGCAAGTTGTATCATCAGCTATCAACATATTAATACCATTCTCCGGGCTGTAATTTTGAGCGCACTCAGGGCTCAACATCACTTTTATTTCCAAATCAGGGTTTGGTGAACAACACACTACACACTCCTCCTTACATTTATGGGACGGCTTCTGAATAGCTAGATGATCTCGTATTCATTCATTCATTCCTTCATTCATTCACTTGTCCCATGATCTGATGATCGTAGGGGGGATACATGAGATGCAGCTCTCACCACTTTCCGCCATTCTTCTCTATTTTTGGAATTCTCCAAGAGTTCTTCCATCTTCAGTCCTGTCCATTCCTTGATATTGTCCATCCAAACTTTCCTTTGTCTTCCTCTTCTTCTTCAAGGGCGCCCTCCATCACCGTTCTGTACAAACATTCATGCCTCACATTGTGGCCAAACTATGACAGTTTCCTCCTTCTAACTGTGGTGATGAGGGTTTCCTGTAGTCCTGCACGATCTTACACCTCTTCCAGTACAACTTTATTGGTTCTGTGTTCTGTATACGGCATTCGCAGAAGTTTTCGATTACTTTTCATCTGAAAAGCAGCGATTCTGAGTGCTAATTCCGCAGTAAATGTCCATGACTCTCAGCCGTATAGTAAGAGGGAAAGTTCCAGTGATTTGTACAGTTAGTTTATTTTTTTTTTCGAAATTGATTGGACTTTTCCATATCTTGTTTGTCTCGTTAGTGTTGCTGTTGACATTCTTAATCCTGCCTTAATATCATTTGTATTGGTACCGTCCTTTAGCAGAACACCCAAGTATTTAAATGTTGACACGTCCTTGAGTTTTTCATTTTCGATTCAAATTTCTGCAAATCCACCATTTTTGCTGTTTACCAATATCTGAGACTTTTCTGTACTTATTTCCAAGCCGTACTGCATTGCTTTATGTGGAAGTGAGTTAGTTATATCTTGTAGTTCTTTTCGCTTTCAGCCACGAGGTCTATGTCGTCAGCAAAACGCAAATTATACAATTTTTGTCAGCCAATTGATACAGAGGTTTGATGATTTTTGAGAGCTTCGCTCATAATTTTCTCTAGGGAGATTTTCAACAGCATTGGGGAGAGTATGCAGCCTTGCCTGACGCCCACATTTGTCCGGAAGAACTCACCAAGCTCGTTGTTATTGAGAACTTCACTTGTCGCAGTATTATAGAGTGCTTTGATTATTTGAATTAGTCCCTCTTCGAAACCATAAAAGTGTAGTGTATTCCACAAACCATCATGCCATACCCTGTCAAATGCTTTCCGGAAGTCTACGAACTTGTGAAATAGTTCTTTTTGGTGTTGCAGGAATTTCTCTGTCAGAATTATGTTATTGAAGACTTGTTGTACTGTGCTCTTTCCAGCTCGAAAACCAGCTTGCTTTTCTGCCAGGATATATTCTGTTTTTTTTTGTTTCATCCTGTTTAGTATTATCCGCAGAAGAATTTTACTTGGGTGGCGAATGAGACTTATGGTCCTATAGTTACTGCACTTTTTCAAATCTCTTTTTTTGGGAGAGGAATTATTAAGGATTGTGTCCAGTCTTTTGGCCACCTTGTCTCATTCTCTTTTGGCATAGACTTGTCATTGCCTCCACTATCTCTTCTCCACCATTTAAAAAAAGTTCTACTCTTTTAAAAGATCTCGTATACTGATAATTAAACTAAATACTATCTCGACCTCGAGATCGCAACTAAATCACACATTATATATTTTATGATACAAAGGCATTTAATATCATCTTACCTTAAATAATATCTTATCTGAACTATCTTGATCTTTCATTTACGGTTGTAAGTGTAAACTCAACCTACTTGCCGACTCGTCATGCGGCAACTGACCCGGAGTAACAGAGTTACATCTCTTTCTTTCTTTCTACTATTAATTTGCAAACTAGCTCTGGTGTATTGTCGCAAATGTAGGTAGGCCTCTTGATGTTTTACATTTCATGATGTATTTGAGTGCTATCGTAGTGAATTAGCCTTTCTCTCAACTGTCCGTGCTTGGTGATTGAATTTAAAACGATAGGTTATACCATAAGCGAATAGAAGAGGGGAAGAACGATTGTTCACGGCGTTGTATTTGGGAGCGCAGCACTTTGAATCTTAGATCGTGTTCCCTTGTTCTTCATCTCGTTGTTGCTGGATTAAGTTTGTTGGTGGTATTGCTACAAGGTTGTGGAAAACGCGATAGAGCATTGTCAGTTTGGATTGCTTCCTTCGTTGTTCCCAAGTTGTCCACTGTAATATTCGAACCATCTGTGTCACGCCATCAGTGGTTTTGAAATTGCCTAGTGCAAAACGCGCTGTTCTCCTTCGTACCATCTCAAGTTATCTTTATTTCTTTTCGTTATAGGGTATCAGACAGTGATTGCGTATTCAACAATTGGTCTTATTAGCGTTGTATAACATTTGGCCTTGATGTAACTGGACAGCTGCTTATGTTTCAGTTCAGAAGGGCAGTTATGAAATTTGCTTTCTTAGTGATTGTGTGTATATAAATCAAATTTGGTGACTCAGTGATTTCTTTACAGCAGCCTTAGTTCCTCTATTTGTTTGTGTTTTCTTTTTAGTCTGTCTTCATTTTCTTTGTTGGTTTTGCTGTTCTAAAAATATCTCGTTAGCTTGTAATCTAAAAATGGTAATTGGTGACAGGTAAGGTAGAATGTTTTGTTTTCGTAAGCACAATAGTGTTGACAGGTCGTACGTCGTTGTGGCCATAGTAGTAAGTCGGCGACTTTGTCAATGGTTGTGAATAGCGTTAAAATAACTGACGATACACAGGGATCTAAAATATTTTCGATTTTCATTTGAATTATTGAGTAAAAATTCTAAAACTATCACAAAACCGTTTAAACGTTAAGATAAAATTTTCATCAATGTAAAGCGCTTAAAATTATACACATCGACATATAAAATTATAATCCAGTAAGAATCAAAATCGTTGTAAAAGTCAAGAAATCACAGAGCGTGCGAACAGACTTTCAGCGCTGGAGAACAAACACATCTCACGTGATTGCATTAAATTCAACCAATGAGGACGTATGTTAATAATGTGCAAATTACAAGGAAAACCTTTTAATATAGTCTTGATATAAATATACGCACCATCATCTGAATACAATGATGAAGAAATAGAAACTTTATATCAAGATATACAGGATGTCCAAAAACAAACAAAATAATATAGAGATATCATCATCATCATCATGCATGGGAGATATCAATACGAACGTTGGATCGCAATCAATATCAGAAAGCATATGAAAATTTGGGCTGAGAACAATTAATGAGAGAAATATTAATTGTTTTGTAATAACAATGGTCACTGTAGAGTGAATACTTATTTTAAACACCCAAAGAGACCCAAATTGATAATGTCACTATAAACGCTAGATATACAAATTGTGTAACAAACTGCAAAACTTTCCCGGGTACTGATATTAGATCAGACCATGTTCCAGTGATGATGAAATTGAAAGTAAAGCTTAAAATACCAAATATTTCGAAAGAAATGAAAAAATGCAAGGTACGGTGTAAAAATATGCTATAGAGGTCAGGAATCGATTTGAAAGCCTCATGAACACAGGGCATGTCATAAATTCTGTCACTGATTACAAACAACGGGAACAATTTAAACAGGCAATAAATGAAACAAACGAGGCTCTTCTTCCAAAGGCAGTCCAGGCAGAAAAAACCCCTGGGTGGCCAAAGAAATACTTGAATTGATGAAAGAAAGAAATAAACAGAAAGACATGTTGAACAACAAAGAGATTGATAAAATCAGAAAAAATGCATCTCAGTCAAAGAAGACCGGATTGATAAGAACTATTTGAAAATTGAAAAACTATCAAAACATCACAACCAAGGCCCGGTGTACAACAAGATAAAGAATTCAACCGAAGAAGCAGCTGCATTATAGATAAAAATGGAAAACAATTTTATTTGAAAGTGATAAGATTGTGGCCAGATGGATGGATTACGTAGAAACTCTATTTGATGACGATAGAACAAATAATCCAGTACAAAAGTTACTGCCGCGCCCTGTTATTCTAATAGAGGAAGTAGAAAAATCACTCTCTATCATGAATGTCGGCAAAGCCTCCCGGTATTGATGACACATCTTCAGAAATGCTTACAGCTCTGGGAGACTTTGGGACATCAACACTGACAGATTTATACAATTAAATATACACAATAGCACACATACCAGAAGACCCCAGTATTTCTGTTTTTGGACTGCTTCCAAAAAAATAAAAAGCAATGAACTGTTCTGATTTTAGGACAACTAGCCGTATATGCCACGTCCTCAAACTCCTATCATCTTAAGAAGAATGAATACCTCGATTGATCACGAACTAAGTGAAGAACAAGCTGGTTTTAGGAAAAATTCGGGCACAAGAGAGGCAATATTTAATCTAAAAATCATTGCAGAATTATTTATACACAAAGACATTTTATATGCTTTATTGTCTATTCAAAAGCTTTTGGCACTGTCAACCATGAGAAATTGATAGATACACTGACCAAAAATTGGATTTAATGATAATATTCAGCACTTATACTGGGACCAAAGAACCCAAATAAAAACTGAAGCAAGAATCTCAGACCATGTTAAAATCAAAAGGGGCTTTAGACAGGGATGTGTGATGTCAACAGTTCTATTTGATATTTACACGGAGTTCATATTCAAGATTTAAAGAGGGATAGCCTGGCATACGTGCAAGTGGAAGAACGATTAACAACCTAAGATACGCATACGACACGGCGCTGCCTACAGGAAACGCAATGGAGCTACAAAAATGACTCACAAAAGTGAAAGAATAAAGTAAAAAAAGGATTAAAATGAAGGTCAAGAAAACAAAAGCAAGGATCATGTCCGTAAATGCATAAACACCAAAATTACAGATACAAATTGATGGAAATACAATAGAAGTAGTCGAAAGCTTTGTATACCTTGGCCAGTTAATAACAAAAGATGGAAAATCGAAACAAGAAATAAAATACATTTACAAAAATCCAAAAGATTCTAACAAACACATAAACTGGAAAACTAGAATTCGACGTCTAAAGTTTTAGAACCTGGTCTATATTTTAAAGGATGTGATACATGGGCATTGAACACTGGGCTAGAATCGATCCTTTTGAAATGTGGTGATACAGACGGATGGGAAAGGAAAGAGAAAAAATCAAATAGAATGGACTAAATAATATACGAAAGAATGTATGTCAGGTGACTGTAGAGCAGAGAAAGTTGGCGTATTATGGCCACAGATGAATAGAGAATGTATATTTATTAGGTAGAAAGAAAAAAAAAAGAAAGAGAGAGCAGAGCAGTGAGAACAGAGAGAGAAAGAGAGAGAGAGAGAGAGAGAGAGAGAAAGGGAGAGAGAGAGGGAGAGAGAGACAGAGAGAGAGAGAGAGAGGGAGAGAGAGACAGAGAGAGAGAGAGGGAGAGAGAGACACACAGAGAGAGAGAGAGAGAGAGAGAGAGAGAGAGAGGGAGCAGTCAATCGACTCGGA
>NC_088361.1:77644537-77647037 GCF_034508935.2 Berghia stephanieae
CACTCAAACTTGGATACGCTGATGACTGGGCCTTAGCCTATCAATCGAAAAACTGGAAAGAGATTGAAGAAGCTCTAAGCAAAGACATCCGCCGCCTGAAACATTGTTTTGGCAGGTGGTACCCAAGAAGAACCTGGACATGGCAATCACCAGGGGACAGAGCAAGGAACCAGATAGACTTTATAGCAGTATCATCAAGATTCAGAAATGGCATATTAAATTGCAAAACCTATCCAGGCGCCGATGTAGACAGTGACCATGTCCCAGTTGTTTGTACAGTAAGGATAAAGTTTAAAGCTATTCAGAGAACAGCTGGTAGAATAAAGAGGGATTACAGGTTATGCAAAGACAATGGCATACAAACAAAAATGAGAGAAGAATTTGAAAATGCACTCATGATACAAAGCCAAAGTGAACCTGATAACGAAAAATGTGAAAAACAATTTGATATATTCCAAAAGTGTGTCAAAGCAACTGCAGAAAAGCATTTACCAATAGCTCAAATAAAGAGCAAAAAGGAATGGATGACAAATGAAATTCTAAACCTATTTGAAGAAAGACGAAAATGCAACAGAGGGTCTGCAGAATACCAAACATTGAACAACCACATTAAATCCAAATGCATCGAGGCACACGAGAACTATCTAGACTGGAAATGCTGCGAAATCGAAAGAGAATACAAACCCAACCCCCAACAAGCTCACCAAAGAATAAAAGAACTATCAGGGAAAAGGAAAAGCAAAGCAGCAGGAAGTTGTATCCAAAACAAACAAGGGGAACTGCTATTTGAAGAACAACATATAGAAAGCCGATGGGTAGAATACATAGGCGAACTGTACAATGATCCAAATAGAAATGAACCACCACTGAAATTCAAAGAACAATTAAGCGGACCAAACATCACCAAAAGTGAAATTGAACATGCCATGGAACGAATGAGGGATGGTAAAGCAACAGGCCCTGATGAAATATCTGTAGAGGTATTAAAAAGCCTAGGAGATCTAGCAATTGATGAACTTCACATATTATTCAACAATATATACAATACTGGGAAAATTCCAGAAGATCTCTGTAACTCTATTTTCATAGCAATACCAAAGAAAGCAGGTGCAGTCAGATGCGAAAATTTTAGAACTATAAGTTTAATAAGCCACATCAACAAAATACTGTTGCGTATAATTATCAACAGGCTAAGGAATAAGATTAACCCCGAAATCGCAGAAGAACAATATGGATTCCAACCTGACAGAGGGACAAGGAACGCAATATACCTCCTCCGTGTTTTAAGTGAAAGAGCTATACAGGTTCAGACCCCACTATACCTCTGTTTTGTCGACTACAAAAAAGCTTTTGATAGAGTACGCCACGAAGAAATACTAAAACAACTGCACTCCATTGGCGCTGATGAGAAAGACCTCAGACTCATGCAAACATTAAACTACACCCAGCAGGCATCTATCAAAATCGGAAACTCTACAGGAAATTCCATTCCTATTAAGAAAGGAGTCCGTCAAGGGTGTGTTGCCTCACCAGATCTGTTTAATCTATACCAAGAAACAATCATGAGGGGCATAAATAATATGGAGGGAATAAAAGTAGGAGGTCACAACATAAATAATATAAGATACGCAGACGATACGGTACTCATTGCAGCATCAGAAATCCAACTTCAAAAGATTGTTGACAAAGTGGTAGTAGATAGTGAAGCCAAGGGAATGGAAGTGAATATCACCAAAACGGAATGCATGGTAATACAGAAAAACCCCGAAAACAACACCTGCAATATAACGATTCACGGCGAGCAACTTACCAACGTAGAAAGTTTTAAATACCTAGGTTCAATAGTGACAACAGATGGAAGATGTAACCGAGACATACGAGCAAGAATAACTCAAGCCAAACAGGCCTTCATGGACCTGGGAAACATTTTGAAAAACAAACAGATGTCGTTCGGGATTAGATTCCGAGTCTTAAAGTGCTACGTGTGGCCAATCTTGTTATACGGATGCGAAAGCTGGACTACAAATGCAGAAACACAAAAGAACATTGAAGCTTTTGAAATGTGGTGCTTGAGAAGGATGCAGAGAATATCGTATACTGCACACAAAACGAACGAAGAAGTGCTAAAACAAACATACCAACAAAGGAAACTAATGCCCTTAATAGTGGATCGACAACTATCCTTTTTCGGACACATAGTAAGGAAAGATAAGAATGAATACCTGGCAAGTTGTGGAAAAATACCTGGTAAACGCGCCCGGGGGAGACAAAGAAAAACACTCATAGACCAACTGAAGGGTTTCACCAACCTAACAATCCAAGAGCTGTTTGAAAAAGCAAGAGACAGGGAGGAATGGAGAGAGATAATCCATGCAGTATCCGAAGCCTGGACCAGGCATGGAACCTAGAAGAAAGAGAGAAGAAACCTAAAAATGAATACCACCAAATTAGTATCCACAAACTTCCACTTGAATAATCGAGAGGCAACAAAAGAACTGAA
>NC_088361.1:77649537-77659537 GCF_034508935.2 Berghia stephanieae
CACACACACACACACACACACACACACCCTCATAAAGACACACCCATTCACCAAAACGTGCATATGCATACAGAGACGAAATGTATCTGTTAACATGAATTATTGAATAAATATTATATCAGAACATTTAACAATAATGGCGGATGAAGGGAGATTATAATATTATGTCATGAGAATTTTGATGTAACAACTGTATATCTTATTAAAAGGGTGTTTTATTTAATCGAGTGAGCTTCTCATAAAGTGAGATTTTAATTTCTTTTTAAAAGATGACTGGGAATCCACAACCCCGCTCCTAACACTGAATAGTAAAGAATTCCAGACAGCGGGACCAGCTTGAATAAATGCACGATCAGCATAGGTCTTAGATCCCTTTTTTAGGAACGCATAATCGTGATTGAGAGTTGGATAAAGAGCGTGAGGGAGTGTAAACATTTATCAAATCTGATATATAGGCAGGAGAAGTTTCATTAATATGATTATAGTACATTACAGCAATTTTATCTGTAACCCTAAATACAAATAAAGTCCAAAACAAAGGTGTGACATGATCACTTTTTTCTTTTCAAAACTAATTTTGCCGTTTGATTTTGAATGCGTTGCAGTTTGCCGAGGACATTATTTGGAATGGAATGCATGAGCATGTTACAGTAATCAAGTCTAGTAAATATCAAGGAAGAAATGAAGGTTCGAATATATTTTTGATCTAAAAAATTAGCTAATTGTTAAATTCCTCTGAGCTCGACATATAAAGTCTTACATAAATTATCGATATGGCAATGCATGGAAAGGGTAGAGTAAACACCCAGATTTCTAGCTCAGTCAGTAAAATAGACTTTTTCGTTTTCAATTGTAATAACATTTTTCTACGCACTTTTTAATAAATTTTTAGGATCACACAAAATAAATTCCGTTTTTTTCTTCGTTCATTTTGAGCCTGTTTACTGTCATCCAGTTTTTCACATCTTCTATACAAATTTCCAGGTTTTTAATTAACAAATCGAATTCAGACGGATAGGCAGAGCTATACACCTGGGTGTCGTCAGCGTACATGTGGTAGCTGACCTCCTGTTTTCTTATTTTTCTTCCCAATGGTTGTGTATAGAGAGTATAAAGGAGCGGGTCTAAAACGGAACCTTGGGGTACTCCATACTTTAAAGTTTGTGGGTTAGATTTGATGTAGTCTATCAGGACTGATTGTGTACGCCCGTCAATGTAAGACTTAAACCATTCTAAGGCGCTACATGATACTCCAAATGTCTTCGACAAAACGTGTGATTAATATGGAGTGATCTATGGTGTCAAAGGCTGCGCATAGATTTAACAACGCTAAGATGGAGATTTTTCCAGCATCAGCACACAAAGAATATCATTATTAATTTTAATTAGGGCAGTTTCGGTATTGTGGTGTTGCCTGTAGGCAGATTTATAAGGTTCGTAAAGATCAAATCTAAGTAAATGATTTTTAAGTTGCCTAGCTACCAATTTTTCAAGGATTTTTAAGAGAAAGGGTAAATTGGACACGGGACGAAAAATTTTCAGCTCTTCGGGGGATATATTTGCTTTTTAGCAAGGGGGTCCAAATTTCATGCTTAAAACAATGTGTTACTATCCCTGTAGACAGGGATTCATTTATGATTGAAGTAATAAAGGGCAAAAGGATATCAATATGAGAAATGCGTAAGGATGTTGGTATTGGGTCAAGAATGCATGTCTTTGGAGGTAAGGATTAGATTATTTCTTTGACTCCATCTTCTGTAACAGGAGTGAATGGAGAGAACAAGGCATCGCCTTCAAATGTCTTAAAATCAGGTATTCCGTAAGAAATGCTGTCTAGTTTCTTTCTAATTGAAGCTACCTTTTCCCGAAAGAAATGTCCGAATTGTTCAGGAATATCTCCCGCTGGAACCGACGTAGGATATGTGGCTTTTTGAATTTGTAGTAGACTTTTCAGACAATGAGTTGGTGCTACAATCCTTGATCAAAGTGTTGTAATAAGACGACTTTGCTTCTTTGATCTTATGTTTTATGTTTTTGTTGTGATTTTGATCAATTTCTTTGTCAACTGTCAGGAGTGATTTTCGCCATTTTCTTTCAGCGCGACGGCGCTCAGCTTTTGTCTTTTTAAAAATCATTGTTCATTCACGGTGCAGATTTTCTACTTGTGACGATGAGCATCTTAATGGGGGCAAGATTGTTATGGAGATTTCTCAATTCAATTGTCTTTGACCATGAATTTTTGAATTATATTTATAAGCTCTTTGATGAAAATGTCATCGTTGATTCTTTCTCTTGATATGATGGTTCTCCTTTCTGGTTTCAATTTTTCTGCATCTACCTCGAAATTGATGGTCGGATATACATTTGTCTGTTACATTTATGTTGTAGAGCTAAGTAGTTTGGTCGGTAATAATCCAATCTAAAGTGTGACATTTCTGGTGAGTGGGAGACTTAATGTTTTGAACGAGGTTGTGAATATTCATTGTTGACTTTATTTCCTTAACTTCCGAATCCCCTGTGTCGTCAAAATGCATATTGAAATCTCCGACAATGATTGGTTTTGTCATCTTAGTAGTAGTAGTAGTAGTAGTAGTAGTAGTAGTAGTAGTAGTAGTAGTAGTAGTACTACTACTACTACTACTACTGCTGCAACTACTACCACTCCAACTACTACTACTACTACTACTACTACTACTACTACTACTACTACTACTACTACTACTACTACTATTACAACTACTACTACTACTACTTATACTTTTACTACTACTACTGCTACTACTACTACTACTACTACTACTACTACTACTACTACTACTACTACTACTACTACTACTATACTACTACTACTACTATACTACTAACTACTACTATTACTACTACTACTACTACTCTAATACTACTGCTACTACAATTACTACTACTAACACTACTACTACTACTACTACTACTACTACTACTACTACTACTACTACTACTACTACTACTACTATTGCTACTACTGAAGATGTTGTTTATCTAATTTCTATGCTCTGGATGGACCTGTTTCATGTTGCTAAAAAAAGTACAAAACGCGAACACAATATTGATTTAGAATATTCCGAGTATTGAATATAGGCCAATATTCTAACCAATTTAATTCAGGAACTTTAAACAGAGAACAGTAGTCAGTTATAGTAGAAAAAAAACCATGAAAGCGGAAATTAATATTAAACTCTAATAGAAAACAATTTATTGCTACTCTTTGTGAAGGACACTGGTCTATTAGAAAAATACCTTTCCTAATATTTGAAAGACCCAGCTACCAAATCATTACTGGGGATAGACAATATCGCAGGAAGAAAAAAAACCTCGTCTGCACCCGGAATCCATACCGTCTCCATAGGTTGTAAAGTGAGTGCTCAACCGTTGAGCCATTTGAAAACAATTAACTTCTCTGACATCCACTGTACTACACCGACAACAGCTAATATCTGACTGAAACCATCAAAGCCAATCGAAATGTAGCCAAATTATGATATTATTCGAAAAAAAAAACCCGAGCATTTATATCGCTCAATATCCATCACACGTGCTCAAAACCCTAGCCAACAGCAACGCTTAACACGTAGGACAAGACATGACGTCTGTAAGGCGATATGACACTCTACCGCTTTCTTTTTCTAGACGTTCTTTATAATCCATAATTTAGGCAACATGTGGGCTCAAGAGTGGAATTCGCTGGCTAAAGACATCATGCCATTCAAGAACAAAAACTCAATGGATGTAACAGACGAAATGGTGAAACAAGTAAGACGCACTATAAATATTCTTGTCTGAATCTACATTACTAATAAGACAAGACAACAATTTCTATTTTGGGTAGAAATCTTTCAGTACATAGATCAGTCAAATTTAATGACAACTAACTTGTAAAGGAGTATTTTGTACTCGAGCCTTCATAGTGCTTTTTCAGTAACCACGTGCCTTGAAACCAACGTCCTTTAGATGGTATGTGAATAGTTATTAATAAGATGCAAATAGGAATTAAATTAGGGAGAGACCATTTTTTTACGATCGTAATTTTTCAAGTTTAACGAATATTATAAGCTTCATCAAAGTCACCAATTCTTATTCTATAATAATCTCATATGTTATGGAAAGTAGATTGAACATAGAAATTGTCACATTAGAGACTTTTATATAAAAATGCCTAAAAAGATTATATTTGACCAAACGCCTCAAATCAGTAATAAATAAAATAACTAAAATAAACTTCCCTTTATTCATCCTATAGGAGAAATTTGTCTCTAGGGTCTATTCCAAGGGAGGACTGGAATAACCTAGGCTTCACCCGCAATGCAGCGCCGCAAATTGAGCTGGGGCGAGGTGACTTACTCATGGCCACACAGAGCAGCGGCGGGTGATCGAACTCGGTGCCTTTTGGGTACGAAGCAAAGACCGTACCGCTGAGCCACGCTGCCCCTAATAAAAATAATAGCAATGTGTTTGGATACTCAAGATGTTGAAATTGGAATTGATAGTCAAAATGATGAGACATTTGTAAAGATATTTTTGTCATTTTTACTGATTTGTAATTGAAGAGATTAATCGATGTTTTCTGAAAGAGCAAAAGACACACATTCATAATATGACTGATTATTTCAATTGTAAATATTTTTCTGTCATCTCATGCATCCCGACACATTGCCAGATAAGACAATGTTGAAAACAGAATTTATAGTCAAAGGTAAAAACTTGAATAACGTTTATATGTTTTACTGATAGGGTCTTAACATGACAAAAACTAAAATCTGACATTTCTGGTCATTTGAATATTAAAATCGCTTTTTGGTATCTCATCCATCCTGACATATTACAGATTCTAGACGATGAGTCACAGTTATAATGCAAAATTGTTAAGGATATTTTAGTTAAGGGAATATATAATCTAGAATTGATTCAACACTCTGTATCTACTCCTCTTCCCATATTCCACTTCTCGGTCTTTCTCTAAAACTCCAGAATTACACTGCCACAAAGATATTTCACACAGCTGACGATTTCTTTAAATCTCTTGGTTTGATCGAAATGCCACCAAAGTTCGGGGAAAAGTCTATGCTTGAAAAACCAACAGATGGCCGAGAAGTTGTCTGTCATGCATCAGCTTGGGATTTTTATAACAAAGAAGATTTCAGGTGATGTAAGCTAATTCTGTTTGATTATTGATAATGGGATTGTTCTTTTTCTTGTTCCTCTGCTTGTTTCCTCTTCCTCTTCCTCCTCCTCCTCCTCCTCCTCCTTCTTCTTCTTCTTCTTCTTCTTCTTCTTCTTCTTCTTCTTCTTCTTCTTCTTCTTCTTGTTCTTCTTCTTCTTCTTCTTCTTATCTACCTATCCTGTTGCTCATCATCCTCATCCTCACCCTCCTCACCCTGCTTCTCACATTGAAATATTATCACCAACCAGACAAAGCATATCAAAAATCGAGTTCATTGCTGATCCCGGTATTTCTCTCGTGCTTCGATTCCAAACAAGATAATGTAATTCCGTTTGGTAGTAAAAATAGCAATCGAATTGGCTGGATTGCATCATATTCCTCTTTTATCAAGTTAATCAACCAAACTAAAACAGTGCACTGAGGTCACTCAAGACCATTTTCAAACTGCTCACCATGAGATGGACATATTGAGTACTATCTTCAATACAAAGATTTACCAGTAGAATTTCGAAGGGGAGCTAATCCTGGTCTGTTCTCTGAAAACTGCATCATATTACTAACGCTGTATTGACTCCTCTGACTCCAGCATTTATATAATATTTCACTGTTACTGTTAACATTATTGGTTTTACATTTCATCTGTGAGATATGACAATGTGTTCCCAACCTAACCACTAGATTGCTAATTTCCATCCATTGATAATATATACATATCTTTATAATATTCTTCAAAAGCTCATGAGCTTGATTAATTTTATCATTTTATCCTTGTGATATATTATAACAAGTCTATTAATGACTCTATACAGACTTCTGACTCCAGCAATTACATAATATTGCATTAATAACATTCATGATTTTACATTTTATGTGTGAGATATGATAATGTATTCCCACCCTGACCACTATATTGAAACTTTCGCTCCCCTAAGAATATATCAAATATATTCACAATATTATACAAAACCTCATGAGTGGAGTGGAATCCCACTAGTAGTAATAGTAGTAGTAGTAGTAGTAGTAGTAGTAGTAGTAGTAGTAGTAGTAGTAGTAGTAGTAGTAGTAGTAGTAAAGTTAGTAGTAGTAGTAGTAGTAGTAGTAGTAGTAGTAGTAGTAGTAGTAGTAGTAGTAGTAGTAGTAGTAGTAGTAATGATACTGGCATGCAATGAGGAAAATACGATGGATGGCCGGGAGAGTCGGAGGGGCAAGAGATAATGGTAGTATAATAATTAACTGAGGTCCAGCCTCGTGTTCATGACGTGAGGTTACAGGGTGTTCAGTTTAAGTATCAGTTCTGCCTCTCTATATTTCCCGTGTTGTTTAGTGGTGTGGCAGAACTGAAGGACGGCGATTTGGATGTCATGCAATCCTTGATGACTGAAGTGGTGGGCGACAGGTTTTTCCTTGTCGCGTCTATGTAGGAGACGTGGCAACTAGGCAGAGACAAATAGAAGTTAGATAGTGTTCCCCGTAGACAGAAGTCGTCTGGTGCCTCTTTTACCCTGTATAGTTGGGTTAACGTTCCTGACAACTCGACAGATAGTTATGAAATGTTAAATTTAAAGGAATAGGTAGTAGAAGTGGTGGTAGATTGGCACGTTATATATAGGGATAGATCAGTTTCAGAAGATAAGTATTAAATCCCGTTAATGCAGAAATACTTTGATATAAATCAACAGAATAGCCCCACACAACAAGAGGTTAACACATAATTAAAGAAAAGAATAATAATACATTTTTGATTAATGAAAGTTAGGCTATTATTATCTGTAGACTTAATGGCTTTGGTTTTGTACTGATTAATCTTTTTAAATGCAACAACCCTTGTTTTTTTTTTCATTTCATCATCATCGTCGTCGTCGTCATCATCAACGTCATCATCATCATTATCATCACCATCTTACTACCAAGATTATTTTACCATATATATCGTTAACCCTATCAACATCCCTACCAACCCCCCCCCCCCCCCCCCCCCCACCCTCCTTATTCCCTATTGCCTCTGCTCTTAACATGTATTCTAATTGGCCTTTATATAATTCTCTTTCCTGGAAGATTCCAACTTACTGTGTGTCCACTGCTCGGCCACTGGCACTTGTAATGCTCTTTTATGTTTTATATGTCTTGAGTTTACCTCTTTGTTCTCTCCCGTGTAAAGATTGAGTCTTAGATTAATATTTTCGAGAACGATGATATATATATATATATATATATATATATATATATATATATATATATATATTTATATATATGTATATATATATATATATATATATATATATATATAATATATATATATATATATATATATATATATATTCCTGATAGTTACTTGCTGTAGAAAAGTGTTTAAAATGTGTTTTGACTAGTTTATAAAAAAATAGTGTGTCGTGATATATGTCTCTGGTTCCAGTCGAGATCATGGCGTCGCAAAGTTGAGTCCTTGGTAAAAATGGCTCACATTCTCTCACCGCACTCTGGTCTAAAATGGACTTTGTTGAAAAAATAATTGTTATGTCAGGCGTCATGTATTGCTGGGGACCCTTTGTATAGGACATTGAGCACGTTTTGTGATATATATCAATTATAATCAATTGTCATTTGAATAAATTTAATTTCTATTGAGAGTATCAACCCACAGTACAAGTCATTATAATGTATACATATTGCTGGTAACATTCCACAGGATCAAGATGTGCACAACTATCACACATAAAGACTTTATCACAGCACACCATGAAATGGGCCACATTGAGTATATGATGCTGTACAAAAACCAACCCGTTGAATTTAGAGATGGGGCAAATCCTGGTTAGAAAATGTTATATTTTCCTCATCACTTCAATTTTATTTTATAACTGTACAGTGTATTTTTTGGCTAGAAAACATTTTATTTCATATATTGAGGACAGCCCTCAATTTTTATTTCAATATTAAATGGCCGAGGAAATGCAAGACTGCAGAGTTTTTAACGCCTTTTTCTGGCCAATGGTAAAAATTATTCTCTAAAAATAATTATAATAAGACTAACATTAATACACATCCAACAATAAAAACAACAAGAACATCAACCACACCAATAATAATAATGATGATATTAATAATAATAATAATAATAATAATAATAATAATAATAATAATAATAATAATAATAATAATAATAATAATAATAATAATAATCATAATAATGATAATAATAATAATAATGATAATAATAATTAGCAGAAGAAGAAAAGCATTTCTTCACTGATTAAATTTACATTTAAAATTGCATGATCTATATGCAGCATTCCAATCAGCTTAAAGGGAAAATCATTGCACCGAGACTGGGCTGTTAAGGATAATAAATAATTTGATTTTACATGTTGACAAAAATGAGTTTAACATTTTATATATGTTTGACTTACGCTGCATTTGACACGATTGACCACAATATTCTGTGGAATTGAATCGAACATCTTTTTGGTATCAATGGATTGGTGCTGAAATGGTTCAAATCTTATTTAACAAATAGTCGACAGACTGTTTTGATTAAAAATGTCAAAACATCTGATCATTCTCTGAAATCTGGTGTGCCACAATGATCATTATTAGGTCCAGTTATTTTTACAATGTACATGAAAATCCCTGGATCTATTATTTCTGATTTTAATCTAAAATTCCAATTTTATGCAGACGATAGTCAAATCTTTAAGTCAGCAATCTGCAACTATTTACATCTTTTAATTGAACGTTTCCAATCTTGCTTTGTTAAATTTAAAACTTGGATGGAACTGAAGAGACAAAAGCTTAACGATAGTAAGATTGAAATAATATTTATCGTTAGGCCAGCAATCCTTCAAATATAGAGTGTGAATCAATAGCTTTAGGAAATAGTGTAATTGGAACTGCTAAGGTTGTTCGAAATTTGGGTATATTTATCGATTCAGATTGGTCTTTTACCAGCCAAGCCAATCATATCGTTTGGTTAACATACATGGAAATGAGAAGAATACGTAGTGTTAGACATCTCATTACAAGAGACATCTCTGCCTTTATTAGTTAATTCTCTAATACTTACTGTCAAAGCTAGATTATTGCAATTCTCTCCTCTCTTCTATAAATAAATACAAAATAAAATCCCTTCAGGTAGCCCAGAACGATGCTGCCTGGTTTATTTATAGAAGAGAAATCAATCCCCATCGGGTTTGTTAAGAGATCTTCACTGGCTTCCAGTTCAGAAACGAATATAAGCTCTGTACTTTTGCTTTATAATCGCTACACTCTGTCCTGGATACATTAATGACATGCTTAAATTCTACGCCCCATCCAGATATCTGAGATAATGATAATCGCACTCACGTGTGAAGCCAAAAATGACTCGCGAGCATGCGTTTGAATATTCAGCACCCCCTATCTATATCAGAGACAGTAATGATGCATATTTCTTTAAAAATCATCTTAAAACGTCTCTTTTTAAAGCGTAGCACGGTAGAATTACATTGCTTTGTTTCACATTGCATGTTTGAGTTGTTGTATATTTGAGTGAAAGTAGCCACTTGTTGATATACGGGTAAGGCGCTATATGAAAACCATATAATAATAATAATAACAATAATAATAATAATAATAATAATAATAATAATAATAATAATAATAATAATAATAATGATAATAATAATAATAATAATAATAATGATGATGATGATAATAATAATAATGGTAAAGATTTATACTAGAGGGCTCTGGGTGCATAACAAAGATTAGCATCCAAGACAGTACATGAACAACGCTAATTAGTTATACACATAATTAAAAGAAAGC
>NC_088361.1:77664537-77677037 GCF_034508935.2 Berghia stephanieae
TTCCTTTAAAAGATTGTTTATATACGGGTGCAATGGTTCCCTGTTTTTTTCCTGTTTATTTATGTTTAAAAACCACATATCTACACGATTAGATAATGACACCATCAATGAGTGCATCCTTTTTACGACAAATAAATTGGTAGTCATCTGTAATCTCATTTCATTCATCTGTATTCTTTCACATTTTCGTTCAATTATTTTATGACATGGATCCAAACGGATCCCAAAGGTGATTTTATGTAGCATCCCTTGGCAGTTTGATATAGCTAATACGTTTGAGAATAAATCGTCAAACGGAATGTTGCCTTTTGTACACATCATTTGTTCTGTCCATTGAAGTTTGTTATCAGTAATATTCCCCCATGGTTAGTTTCTTTTAAGAGTATGTCAAGATTTATGCACTTCGATTTCATTAGTTTAATTTATTTGTAATTCTAAAATTCTGGCGTTAATTAGAATTAATTTCTATTTTCCATTTCCATTCCCATTTTTGCCAAGTATTTGGTATCTTTTAAAGTTTTGCTTATTATTTTCATTGCGTATTTGTTCAGACTATAAAAGAAACTGTTATATAAGAATAATCTTAGCCGTGCTATTGGATTCACGTGTTACTTTATGCCATTAACGTCTGCCATTTGATTTGACTCTCTTCTATTTACCATTATCATGATAAGTTTTATTAAAAATCCGTTGTGATCTAAATTGTGAAAGTTTAGGATAATCTAAAAGCACAGAGTCGATTTGACCTTTGGGATATTAGCAATTAATGCTGAAGTCAATCAGTGTTTGTTATCAACCATGATTCACAACTCGTTTTTTGGCAATAACCATAATGGGTAGTATTTATTATATTGTATTACTCCTGATAAATAAGAACGCATAATGTTGTTTCGTATTTCAATGCTGATAATAAACGCATGAAGTGATAATTCCAAAATTTGAAGCAATATCTAAAGACGTAAGCCATGCTAATCTTTTGATTTGTTTGATTTTTTTACCATAGAGACTGACATCAATTTCCTTATGAACATGGCCCTTCAGAAGATTGCTTTCTTGCCTTTTGGCTTCTTGGTTGATCAATGGCGTTTGAGTGTGTCCAGAGGTGACACAAAACCAGACGATTACACAAAACACTGGTGGGACCTTAGGTGAGAATCCCATTTATTTTGTGATTAACATATATTGTGCCTTTGCAGAACATATTATATAACTTGCCGGATATTGCAGGGGTTACTAATACTTCTTCCTAAAGATCAACAAGTTCAGTTTGTTTACAAAATTGCTGTTCTTGCAAGATATAACTGTATTATTAAAACATAATTTTATTCTTCGTATGTAATGAAATATTTCTTATATTTTACCTTAATGCATTCGCTGCTTTTGTTATTGCTACTTAGAAAACAAATCCGAATCTGGTATAGTGACTACTAATTAAGTAATTCAGTTATGCTGACATTTGTTGTCGAAGCTCAAAATAAGAATTATTATGCTCTTTCTTGTCCACTACAGGTGTAAATACCAAGGTATTTATCCGCCTGTTGAAAGAACGCCATCAGATTTTGACCCTGGAGCGAAATATCACATTCCAGCAAATGTTCCATACATCAGGTATTTTTTGCAGACTAACTAACACAGCTGGCGATAGTGTTCCCAATTGCTCATTTGGTAGTTCATTCGTCTCACAATAAAAGTGACCAGTTTCGATCCCGACAGAGTCGATAATTTTTCCATTTTCTCTGTCTAAGAAACAGGAACTGATTGAGTCCATTAGACCTAGGGAGATTAACTTTGCGATCGTGCTACATCCTTTACACGGGATCAGGGATAAGCTCAGACATAAATTTTATGCTCTATTCCCCTAAAGGACTACTTTTTTATTTTGTAACAGTGAATATATTTACCAGAAATGACAGAGCGTATCTTGGAAAGAGGTACAAATTTGTATAAGGGAAATAATCAATTGTGATTTATCATACACGTCAAAGTTCAATTATTACATGATTATTTCCCTTTGAAAAACTATACATAAAATAAATTTTAGGTTATTTTCACACGTTTTTGTTAGCTCAATTCTTTTCTTCAGGTGTTCCAAGCACATGGCACAGCAACCAATCATTCATCGCAAGTTGTCAATGACGCACCGATAAGAAAGTAATAAATGACTTTCTGTGTCAATTTTGCATGATAATGATAATAATAATAATAATAATAATAATAATAATAATATATAATAATAATAATAATAATAATAATAATAATAATAATAATAATAATAATAATAATAATTTAAAAAAAAAAAAAAAAAATAATAATAATAATAATAATAATAATAATAATAATAATAATAAATAGGAATTATTACAGCGCTTTACTGCGTCTAAACGGACACCGAGCGTTTTGCATTAACTTCGATTAAAATATGCATATACACAATCAAACAGATCACTAATTAATTACATTTGAAACAAGTGGGATTTTCGTTGAGTTATAAAAAATTGAAGGGATCAGGATGAGCAACGGGATGCTGGTAGGGAACTCCAATATTGAGGGGCTGCAAATTGAAACGATTAAGTGCCAACTTTACGAAGTACCTTTGGCCTCACCAATTTGAGCTTATCATCACTCGATCTCAAGGTTCTTGTTGGATTAAATTCCTTTAAAAGATTGTTTATATACAATGGGTGTGACCTTTCGGGAGCTCCCGGTTAGGTGATATAGCCAGTAAACCCGAAACGTCGACAAAAGAAAAGAAAGGGGAAAAAGAAGGAGGGAACTCGTTAAGTTCCCTCGGAGAGGAAGATCAGGCCACTGCTCTGGGCTTAGCCCGATCAGATGAAAGAGAAAGAGAAAGTCCGTGCTTCATGGTCACACTAATTGTAGTGAAGAAATAAATGGAGATAAAAGGTTTACGGACATGATACATTTATTACTGAACTAAATAACATGTATTACACAAAATAGAACGATAGAACTCTACTTAGCCATTTATCCTTTCTCCTTACGAATAGGGCACACTATAATAAATAAAATAATAAAGAACAGTACCGCTGGAAAGTGGTATTCTGTTCAACTCAATATAACTTACTAAAGATTTCTCTGCTTTCCCGCGCTACGCTTATATAATTGCAAAAGGCGGGATACAAAATGTATAAGCGGTCAAACTCTATACTCGTTCGGGTGATGCCTAACAACCAAGTTGCTATGGCACATTTACCAATAATGAACTGCAATAGTATATTTTGAATGTACAAGGAATTTATCAAAACTTCTGCTATTTTTTTTTTTTGGGATATGGTTTCTAATTTTCTAATTCTTCTGATTTCACGATCTATTGTTTTTATAATGTTATTGACATTTCTGCCTTTTCACCATTCAACATTAGTCTGTTTCTTTCCATCCAATCTTTAACTTCAACTTTAAACAGACCCCAACTAGTCCAATCAAACTTTCAATTTCATCGCATGGAGAAGAATTATATATGTGAGTATCATCTGCGCAAAATTGACCTAAAAGAACACGTGTCTTAATAACATTTGACAGTGGCTGAATATAAATAATAAAAAGGACTGGTCCAAGGATTGAGTCATGAAGAACACCAAATTTCAAAGTACACAAATTGGATTTGCCACCACTCACTGACCACGGCAGTCTGACAGCCAGTAAGATACAATCGGAACCAGCTCAGTGCAGTGCCATTTATATTAAACATTCTCTCAAGACGACTGAGCAGTATGGCATGGTCAGTAAAGTCAAATGCCGTAGATAAATCCAAAAGGCAGATGCTGTTCAGCTTAGTTTCGTCTGCGTCCAGAGTCAGATGGCTGAATACTTGAAAAAGGGAAGTCTCTGTGCTGTGGTGCTCCTCGTATGCCGACTGAAATTGTTCTTCTAGATTATTTTTTTTGAGGTGTGGCAAGAGTTGAAAAAGTATGACTGTTTCCAAAAGCTTCGGAAGGAACGGAAGATTTGAAAGTGGAGGATAGTTTTTCAATTCGTTTTGGTCAAGCGATGGTTTTTTTTCAAATGTGGCTTAACTAGAGCTGTCTTGAAAGGGGTTGGAAATGTGCCAGATGTCAGAATAGACTAGGTGAAGGGAACTGAGTTTAAAGTCACAATGATAAAAATAGGAAAATCTGAAGTTTTTTTAAGTTTAAGAAAATAAGTTCACTCCCTTTAAAGACGACATTTATTTCAACTCAAATTTCCAAAGTTAAGAATAAGTTAAGCAACTGATTCACCCCGAGACAATTCCGTTTTTAGACGATTAGTCACATATATGACAAGCATGACTATTAGTGGATGGGATGTTTCAGACATGTCAATGACATACCTCATTTCACCTCATCTCGTTCTCCTTCAGTATTGACCGTCCATCCAGATCTGCCCTCAGCTTTCCTGGACAAACAGTGACGAATGTTGTAAGAATGGTAGTAAAAAAGGTCGCCCAATTCATGATTTTACTGCATAAGCTACCACTTTGGCCTTTGGGAAATAAACAAAACATTGTGTGAAGTGCCGGGAGAAAAGTAAAGTGCTCTATATTAATAATAATAATGATAATAATAATAATAATAATAATAATAATAATAATAATAATAATAATAATAATAATAATGATAATAATAATAATAACAATAATAATAATAATAATAATAATAATAATAATAATAATAATAATAATAATAATAATAATAATAATAATAATAAAAATAATAATAATAATAATAATAATAATAATAATAATAATGATGATGATGATGATAATAATAATAATAATAATAATAATAATAATAATAATAATAATAATAATAATAATAATAATAATAATAATAATAATAATGATGATAATAATAATAATAATAATAATAATAATAATAATAATAATAATAATAATAATAATAATAATAATAATAATAATAATAATAATAATAATAATAATATTAATAATATGACTATATAGCGTCCATTAGTCCACTGACAAGTGCTCTATGGCGATTAATAATCACTCAGAATATATAAACTAGCTGACACACTAAAACGCCTACACACATACACCCGTACCCTTAACCTCACATACGGAAACTTCTCCATATCCACATACGCAAATTCTTTACATAACACTACTATACCATCTAGATTAAAACATAAAGCATATCAATTGTCAAAATAAGCTTTTCGAAATAATTCGGTTTTCAATTTCATTTTAAAGGTATCTAAATTTTCATTGTTTTTGGAAAGGGAATTCCACAACCTAGGCGCAGTCACTCTGAAGAATTTGTTGTGAAACAAAGACTTAGAGGGTATCTCTCTCATAAGAAGCATACCATCTATTCATCTTAGGGATCTACCAGTTCCATAATGAGACACACGTTCAACTAAATAGGATGGTATCAGGCCATGAAAGGAGCTATAACAATAGAATACAATCTTGAACTCAATGCGCAGCTTCACCGACAGCCAATGGATACTTTCCAGAACGGAGAGGTAGGGTCGTCACGTTTTGATAATGTCACCAATCTAGCCGCCCTGTTCTGAACTTTCTGCATTCTTTGAATATTGTAATTTGGACAGCCAATGAGCAGCGCATTGCAATTATAGTCAAATCTACTAAGAATGAAAGAAGTGACAAGCGTTTTACCGATTTCAGTGTCAATCAAAGACCTAATACGACCAATATTTTTAATATGGTAGTGGCAGCTTTGAACAATTTTGGTGATATGATTATTCATGGACATATTGTAATAAAATGCACCTAGATTGCGAACATAGGAATTAAAAAAAGAAATTTTGCAACCTGCTACATCTATTTTATCTATTTTAATACTACTCCTGCAATATGTGTTCTTTATACACAGCACCTAGTTTTTTTCATTCAATTTAACAAACTTTAACCTTCCGCGAAACACTAATTTCATCATCCTCAGATAAAGGTACATAAAGCTGTGTTTCATCGGCATACATATGGAAGTCAACTGAAAAAGAATGAATGATTTTCCCCCCCAGAGGCTATGTATAAAGAGTAAAAAGTAGAGGTCCAAGACATGATCATTGTGGAACTCCATATTTCAACTCATTTACAGCAGACTGTGTACAATTGAGCATTACTGTTTGACCCCGGTCGGAGAGATAGGATCGGAACCAATTCAGTACATGCCCATTGAATTTAAAACATGATTAAATCGATGCAACACAATGTCATGATCGATCATATCAAAAGCAGCGCTCAAGAGAAGCACACTTAACAATACTGATTGTTTATCGTGGGCATAGTTAACAATATTATTTTGAAGTCTAATAAGAGCACTTGCTGTACTGTGGCTCGGTCTGTACGCAGATTGGAATTGACAGTAAATCTCGTTTTGTTTTAAGAATGTTTGTAGTCTTTTGGATACAATTTTTCCTATGATTTTAGAAAGAAAGCAATAATTCGAAAGGGGTCTATAACTATTTTAAATTGTCTTTATCTACATTGGATTTCTTTTAAAGTGGACTCACCACTGCTTGCTTCAGGTTTTCTGTACATTTTATGACTTAGGCCATTAGATTATCATTTAAATACATCTATGATTTCTTAATCATTTTTGCAGATATTTTGTAAGCTTCGTGATCCAATTCCAGTTTCACAAAGCAGCTTGTGAGGCTGCAGGAAACACGAGACCTCTTCATCGTTGTGACATCTACAAAAACACTGACGCCGGTAAAGCCATAGGGTGAGCATTTAGAGAAATAAGCCAGCATTTTCAGTATGATTACCTCCGTTTGCACAATATATTCTTTTTTTTTAAAACGAGGGTTAGTGGTAATATAAAATGTTTGCCAACCAGCAGAGAAACATTAGCAAATCTAAAGCAAATTATAGAACTGTATACCGATTGATATACTTGCAAACCTTTTTTAAAGGTGAGTCTATCACCCACTGACTCAAATGATTCATTTACGCGCACCTAGAGACGTTATTACCAGGCTGATTTTTATTGCTGATGGCTAAAAAGATTCATCTCGATGCATGTCAATTTCAATTCCACGAAGGTAGTATAATAATTAAAATACACGAATGTCTGTTCATAACACCCTTTATCCCATATCACTTAGTGAGACAAAGATATAAAATAGATGTGGAATAATAAATATCGTATTTTTGTAGTCAAATAAAATAAAGAAAAGTTATATTCACACTGTGACATTTTTTACATTTTGGGATTAGATAAAAAGAAGAAAATAAGAGGTTCCCAAAATTTCATTTTTTCAAAGAAAAACCTTCGACAATTAAAATTCTTGGCCTTATTTATTTAATCACTGTGATGCATGTTGGATTGAATTATTCTATTGCAACAAGTGATTATCTAAGTTCCGAGACTAACTACGTGTTCAGGGGCATTATGGCTATGAAGAAATGCTTGTATACCTAGACCTTTTTAAAGAAAGAGTTTTTATGGTATTATTGTCAGTGAATTGGATTGACTTGCCTCTCAAAATTTTAAGACAGGAGAAGATAATCCTGTTCCAACGATCTCCTGAATTAAAATGCTGAAAGATTTGATGCGACATGTCATCCATGAAATGGATTGAGACAGGCATGACATTGACATAATACAATAAAAACCTGCAAACTTCGAATCCGTACAATTGCCTTACGTATTCATCGTTCTTACTCTTGTCGCTTCTCTATAACGTTTACTTCAAACTTACATTACAATGTGATTGAAAGAAACTGATGTTGCATTAAATTAATTGATATCAAAGAAACTAGAGAATACAATAATAATTAAAGATTTGAAAGAATACATCCCAAATACAAATACCTACAAAAAATAATTGAAAACCCTACTCATGTTGTGTTAATAATGTTTGATGAGTATGCAAAATTAATTCAGTGACATATTAGTAAGTACTGATATATGATAGAGATCTAAAACGGTGTGTATGAATAAGTGCCAGACAAAGCATAAAGAAAACGACAAGAGAAAGAAAAACAGACAAAAACATCCCATAACTCAACCTATACTAACTGAGGATCAAGCCTCGGGTCTTTTAATTACCCATCAGACGTGCTACTTGCACACAAGAGATGTTTTCCGAGAGTTGGGAAGATTTATTATCTATATACTTTATATGGGTTCACAATCCGGCTATGAGCCCTCGCCTGAATCATTATAGGTTGATATATCTATTATTTTCAAAATAATAATGGGACATTAATGTCTTCGTTTGCGATCTCGTCCTCACGTGTTAAGGACTTGTATATTATTTGTTGATAATAATCAGAAAGTGTGAGGGACAATCCCGGTCGAGGCAGGTTGTGTTTTTGTGATGTATTTTTCTTGTATTTGTCTTTGTGTTTTGTCTGGCACTGTTTCAAGCTTTCAAGCACACCTTTTCAGAGTTCTATCATTATCAACTATTAACACCTATTCTAAAGCGATGATTATCATTTATGTTTAAAATTGTAACTGGTCAGGTTGTTTTTACTTGATCCCAGATGTAATTACTTATTCATTACCCTGTTACTGTCACTTTCAGTGATATGTTAAAGCTTGGGTCATCCAAACCATGGCAGGATGCGATGGAACAGCTTACCGGACAAAGATCGATGAGTGCCACGCCATTGATGGAATATTTTGATCCACTTCTGAAATTTTTGCAGAAAGAGAACGAAAATGAAGTCGGTTGGAATACGGAATGTCCAAATATTTCTCTTGGAGTGGCTCCTATCCCGCCCATTTTCCTGATATCTTTCGTCATAATTATGAATCTATTTTGCTTTAGTTCTTAATTCATAGCCATATCAAATATTTCGATGTACATTAAAGGTTTTAAACCGTTATCTATAAAAATCTTGATATGTAATATAACGCCAATATGTTTGAAAATTACATTAAGATCAATAGCTCCTGCTGTTCCCTCTACTTCAAAACGTCAAAACGTTACAACATAGCTAGATGGTCTCTTGCAAATTTTCACCTCCTTGCAAAAGGATGCAGTGTTTAAATGACTTAAGAAAACAAAATAATGATTTGAAAACAAAACCACAGAGCTAGAAATATAGACAATATTTGGATGTCATCAATCAATGGTAAGTGTTGCTGCTGACAAAGCGGGACCCCTTATAAAGCTCCATGGACACGTTTATTGGATATTGCTTAAGCTTTGAACATGATTTCAAAAATTAATTTTGAAGTTAAAGTTACAAAAGTTGTGTTAATAGAAGTCCATTCATTCTGCCGAACTCTGAGTTTTGCCATACTCTTTACAAACCCAACATATTTTAACAATTTTGGCCACAAAACGCATCCTGAAAAATCGATCTCTCAAACCTTTATAGACATTCTCAGTAAACGTTAACTTAATCTGGAAGTCAATTAATTGAGCAATCAAAAACATGGAATTTGTGTCACACCTTCAATGTGCGCGTACAAACATCTATGGACCTTGAAAAATAGACCTCTCCCTCATCATTATTGGTTTTATACCGCCAAATGGGTGACTACTAGTGATCAGATTATACATGTTTAAGTTAACGCAAAGTTTTCTATTGATCATGCCATTGTTTACATTATGACGACTGTCCGTTGGGTGACGTTATCTAAAAGCTAAACAAAACAAAAAAAAGAGCTTTTATATAGAGCATTATGTACTAAACGTGCTCAAAGAGCTTTACAAAGGTGCCTATTCCAACAGAGATTCTAAAGGGCTGTAAAGAATTCCTTGCTACATTGGCGATTAATATTCTGAAAATTCATATCTTTAATATCAAATGTCAGATCTTTAATAGGTGGCGCGTGTTTTTCTTCTTTTTCTCAGCTGTCCCTCAATGCACAGCTGCAAACGTTTTTATCAACCTCTGAATCAATTTGCCTAAATTATTTTTTTTTTTGAATTTTAATACAATAGAAAAGGATTACAGCTATAGTTAATTCGATAACTGGTAAGGATCGGAAGTCATAGATGATTTACAGTACCAAAATTATTAATTTTCCGCTTATCTATTTTGAAGCAATTCGTTAAATTGGAATGGTCGGTTAATTGAAACGTGAACAGTATCTGAATATGAAGAGACAAATGACAATCCTTTAACTATCAGACATCTACATTTTATAACTATCAATACACAATTCTGTTGAATACAAATGACAATGAAATTTATGCGCTTCCAATATTATTTAGATTGCAAAATTTGAGAAATAGCTTGAGAATGACATATACTTAATGTAGACTAGTCAAAAGTAGAAATTCATCAATTCATCAATTTATGATACAGTGTTTCTACAAATGTGTACACGTGTTCAACAACAACAACACCACCAACAACAAATAAATGCTGGACACGTCAATCATCACATTCTGATGATGAAAAGGAGAAAAGGAACGACTACGGAAAGATTTCGTGGCATCACTCTATCCAGTGAAATGTAATTTTCCTCCAGTTTGCGAGGGTTGGGGCATGCCTTTTCCCAGTGTTCTCGCCTTGTTATATCATTTATTGCCTCGTCAGTGAGAGTAAATTTGGTACTCTTCCTCTCAATCTTTCCCTTTACTTGGGTCCAAATGATCGCGACCGGATTGCGCTCACAGTGATATGGAGGAAATCACTCAACCCAGTGTCAAAACTCCCTGATTAGACAGTCTGCTTTGAAAACGTTCTGGTTTGTTTCATTTCACTAAGTAGTATACAAAAGTTAGCCCTTTGATAAATTGTCAGAATATATAGTGTTGTCTGATTGAAGGCCTGAAATCATATCAGCTTTTATAGCTACCGAAGTTGGAGCCTTGAGGTGATCATGGGCCACCGAATTGTAGATTTGTCCAATACAATACAGCCGGGTGCTTCGTGGGAAGGCAGCAAACGGTTCTTTAGCCATTCTCGAACGTTCATGCATACCATTTTTGAAAGTATATAAACAACATTCATTATTAATTTGACAATATTACTTACTTACTTACTTACTTACTTACTTACTTACTTACTTACTTACTTACTTACTTACTTACTTACTTACTTACTTAGGCAGCCCCTTGGGGCGCCCAACATGAGCCACAAGTCTTTGCCATTCTGTCCTGTCCTCCATAAGCGTACGCAGCTCCTGGGTGTTGTCCATTCCTGTGTCATCTAGCAGACAGTTAATGTAGGTTTTATTCTGCCTGCCTCTGCTTCTGGTTCGCTCAGGTGGTTCCCATAGAACAAGACTGCTTGCAATCTCCTCCTTGTGTCTCCAGCAGTGCCCCGCAAGTCTCAGTCTTCTCTTTTGGATCTTCGAGGTCACTGGGGGGAGGTCATTGTAGAGCTCTTCATTTGTTATGTGCTCTTTCCAGCTTATATTGAGGGCCATCCTCAGCATACGGGTGTAGCAGCCGTCCAGTTGCTTCTCCAGGGCTTTTGTAAGAGTCCATGTCGCTGCTCCATATAGAAGCACTGACTCTACTGTTGCCAGGAACAGTCTCTTCTTTATTTCCCTCTGTAGGTTTGAACTCCAGATTTTCCTGAGTTTGTGACAGGCACTTCAAGCCAATGCTTTTCTGACAGAAATATCAGAGGAACTGCTTTGGGTCCAACCTCCTAGGTACTTGAAGTTGTCAACTTCCTTCAACCATTCTCCATTCTTTGCTTGTATGCTAATTGGCCTTTCTTGCTTGTAGGTTTGGAATACTGTCTTCTTAGCATTACAGCATAGTCCTACTCGTTCAGCCTCAGTTTCAAGTCTGTTGAGGACTTCTTGTGCCTGGTCCATCTCCTAGTTTAGTAGAGCCAGATCATCTGCGAAATCTAGATCCGTGACAATCATAGCTGGATTGCGCCTACTTCTTTGTCTATGTAGCGTGAAGCCCAGCTCGTTCTCCATGCCAGCGTAGGTCTTTCTCATCACATAGTCCAGGACAATTGCAAAGAGATAGGGGGCTAATGTATCACCTTGAAGCACCCCTGCTTTGATCTCAAACAGCTCAGTTTCACCATCTGGAGAGATAACCTTTGCCCGTGTGTTCTCATATATTCTTTTAATAGCAGAGAGAAGTTTAGGAGGTATACTATATGCTTTTAAGATTTTCATCATGGTAGGGCGATGTATCGAGTCAAAGGCCTTCTTAAAGTCTACGTATAGAATGATTGCCTTCTTGTTGTGACTTTTTGACAATATTGCCTATATATAATCAGTATTTCAAATGATTTAAAGCTAGATAATTCATATCAGTCTTCTGTAATTGCAACATGATGTAGATATTATGCAGTAAATCATAAACTAGGACCTGATAACTCAGTTGATAAAGCATTCTCCCCACAAGCAAAGGGACCAGTATCAATCATGGGGCAGACGAGAATCTTGTCTGACTGACGCCTTTTAGTAGGAGAAGTGGCGAGTAGGTAAAGACAAATAGGAGTAAAGTAGTTTTCCCCAGATACAAAAGTCGCCTGGTGCCTCTTTCACCCTGTTCTATATAGGTTTTAAGGTCCTGACAACTCGGCAGATAGTACTAAAGTGTTAAGTTTAAAGACATAGATAGTGGTG
>NC_088361.1:77682037-77694537 GCF_034508935.2 Berghia stephanieae
CGCAAAAAAATGACGCACAATAGTGTCCAAGACACCAACGTTAAGGATGAAACGTTATTTACTCTGTGTTGTCCCTTTTATAAGAGTCTTTTTTACTCCTTTTATTTTACTATACATTTTATTGACTCATTTAGGCACCTCTAGAGTTTGGTTAAACCGACGGCAGAGAAATATATAGCACGGCTGTCCGCAACCTCCGTGTTTGGTATTAGTTCATTTTCAAGGCTGTCATATTCATCTTTTGTTAAATACTATATATAACCAGAGTGTAGGCCGCATTGCAGACCGCAAAGTGAATAGCAGGGGCAAGTTTCTTGCTCATGAACAATCTAAAAAAAAAACACAAAAAAAAAAAAACGAGAGGCCGACAGAGGGGCTCGGTTCATGGACCATCGGATGGGCCTGAGATGCCTTATTCACTTGGTCATCTCGCCGAGGCAGTATGTAAATGTTTTAATAAAGGCGTGAATCCTTATTACACCCTTTCTTTTCTTTTTCTCCTGCTCCTCATCATTCTTCTTCTTCTTCTTCTTCTTCTTCTTCTTCTTCTTCTTCTTCTTCTTCTTCTTCTTCTTCTTCTTCTTCTTCTTCTTCCTCCTCCTCCTTCTCCTTGTGCAATACATTTAAATATTCTCAATAATTGACTATTGTCAATTTTGGCAACAATTTTCCGACTCTCTTGTTTATTTCAATGTTCAAGTCGAATCGTAAAGCTTTTCTTGATGACATCAGAATTCTATGTGGGCCACGTGACGCTTGAAAAGTACTTTTGGGATAGCAACATGCTATAACATGGAAACAGATTACACGACCGGTCAAGCGCGACACGGTAGTAGATCTCTCTGAAAACACAACCTGCCGGGAAAGTACACGTTGTAGCCATCTTCAAGACATGCTATCAGCCTTCCAGTTCGAGAGCATCTATCACAATACTGACACGAAAGTTAGACCCATGGAGCCGGAGTTAATGTCGGGGTCTAAATGGACAATTGCTATTGCTTGCTACCCTATGGATAAATTGTGAATGTTAGTCTATCCCAAAGTACTATGCGCAAGATCTACAGACCGCCTACCACTGCTGTAACACAGGGCTATCAGAAAAAAAAAATAGACTTCACCCGGACCGATCATGGTTTATATGCGTGTGAAGGGAATGCTCTACCAACTGAGCTATCGGGACCCCCATGCTGTGACATAGGAACACAATGAGATTGCATTGAAACATTGCACGATTACACGCTCGTTTTTTCTTTTAGTTGTGTGAGCGTTTTCCAGAATCTTGGAGGACAAAATAACTATTCCAGCTGGTCAACATGTAGGTATTCATGCTCTGCATGTAAGTAAAATACACTCAGCATTGTCCCACCATATAAAACGTAACCAACAAATAAAATAGTGCAATACCTGTATTGATGGTATGAGTTTAGTTAAAATACTCACAACACCAGCCAGAATAAACATATTACCAAACAAAAGTTTGCGTGTATTCTTTAACGTTCATAGTCAGATTAATATGATGTAGTGAGAACTAATCACTAACAGGCTGTTTAAAACTAATCACAACGAGCTGAGTGAGGACATCTTTGTTCCTTCTTTTATCTGATTGCTATTATATTTTAGGGAACAGTAGTCACACACCTGTCTGCCTAAAAACAAAAAGAAACCAACTATAAAACAACACAAAAAACAACTGAAAGCCATCAATTCCATTCCTTCAACCCGTATTGATGCATTGCGTTTAGCCAAATAGCTCATAACATCCGCCAGCCGGATTTTGTACCAAAGCAAAACAAAACCCAATAAAACAAAAAAAAAAAAAAACAAAAAATAACTGTGCAACATCGATCGATTTAGTATGATTGATAGAAGTTAGTGAGAACGACTCATAAAAAGTCGTCAATTTTATTCTATTGATGCAGTGCCTTTAATGACAAAAAAATGCTCATAACAATGCCAGCCGGATATTCCGAACTAACACACACATCTATGTGTAACCTTAAACGTTTGGTCTTATTAATAGAATGTGGTAAGAACTCATATGAACGGCTGGCTAAAAAACAATAACAAAGAAATGAGTGACAAAATAATAAAGTAGAAGTCACTCAGCATTTTGCTTTTGTTTGCAGACCGCCATTGGCTCTCGTTAACAGACGTTCAAGGTCACACGTAATTTTGTGTTGGTACGATTGACCTGGTGGGCAGGGTTGACGAGTATTTTACTAAAACGCATATATCAATTCTAAATAACTATGTCCGTAACTTAATACTCTTCAACAGTCGTAACGTCACTTCCTTCCCAATGACGCATGGTAACTTAGTAACACTGGCTCTAAACTATCGGAACAATGGCGGCCGCCGTTATGAAATATTTCTCCGGCGAGCATAAAAGCGTTTCCAGAGGGGAAAAAAACATAAGTTTGATCATGTTTTGACTTTTACACATTCTGATCACAAGGCATATGAAAAGTTCTAGCCAGCATGAAGAATAAAAAGTAATGATTTTCTTTGTTTAGAACCAAGATTGCCGCCGTTGCCGGGCGGCGTGACATCAGACTATTGAATCCTATTGAAGGTCCGTGGGGCAGATACTCATGCTTGACTCCCTTCAGTAAAATCGCAAACGATCTCTCTCTCTCTCTCTCTCTCTCTCTCTCTCTCTCTCTCTCTCTCTCTCTCTCTCTCCCTCTCTCTCTCTCTGTGAGTGTGTATGTGTGTGTGTGTGTGTGTGTGTGTGTGTGACTCTCTCACCATGCCACCTTTCTGTTTCTCTCTCTATTTTATCTATCTCTACCTACCTACCAGTCTTTTTTTTTTCTACCTATCTATTGATGGATCCTGCTACATGATCAGTGTATAACATAATCAATGCTATAATGATTTTGATAATTTCATAATATTAATAGCGCGAATTACCGAAACCTCAACACGCTTTACAATATCACGGGATACACACTCACACCGTGCAAAACATATAGATAGTATGCGCTTGGCTAAGAAGCTCACAAGATTACCATCCGTAAATATAACGGACCAACACACAATAATATGTGTAACCTTGAACTTTTATAATCTGGATAATACAGTTTAGTGAGAATTAATCATAAACTTGGATGGCAAAAACCAATAACAAAGACCTGAGTGTTGTCAACTTCGAACTATCTATACAGCAGTCGCACACATCAGATAGTATAGACGTCTATATACTTCACAAAATAGAATAAAAAGCGATATTTGGCAAATGGAAATTAAAGATAAACACACAGATGTCAAGAAAACTGTCAACCCCCCCCCCCCCCCCAACCAAATAAACAAACAAATAAACAAAAAAAAAGACCAAAACAGAAACAAAAATAAAAACCAACAAAACAAATAAACAACAACAGCAACAACAAAAATCTCCCCAAACAAACATGTATTTTCTTTAGCTTTTTCTGAAAATGGTCAACAATACTAGCGAGCCTCATGGGTTTTAAATGGACGGTTCTGCTTTATAGAGAGATCTATCGCCCACCTGCGCTTTTGTCCCTTATCGAGTAGCTGGATCTCCGAGCACATAGCTATCTATTGATAGTATGCGATTGGCTAAAAAGCTCATAAGATTGCCATCCGGATAAACACAAAAAACTGTGTGTATCCATGAACGTTTATAGTCAGGTTAATACAGTTCAGTGAGCATTACTCATAAACGCGGATGGCAAAAAACAATACAATGACTTGAGTGACGTCATCTTCGAACTATCTATAGATAGTATGCAGATGACGTCACTCAGGCCTTTGTTATTGTTTTTGCCATCCGCGTTTGTGAGTTGTTCTCACAAAACTGTATTAACCAGACTATAAATGTTCATGGTTACACAGAGTTTGTGTGTTGGTCCGTTATACTTCCGGATGGCAATGTTGTGAACTCCTTGGCCAAGCGCATTCTATCTATAGCCTGACACTAAACTCTCTTGGACTTACAGTTTGACTTCATTTTTAAAAAGGTTTGTGCAGCGTCTAGTGAGTTTTTGTTAGTAGTGCTCAAGGATTTGTATTCTTTTGTGGCCAAAGACTTATCGTTTTTGGTCAGTGTCTGTGTGGCCATCGTTAACTTATAGATAGTATGCGCTTGGCCAAGGAGTTCACAACATAGCCATCCGGAAGTAGAACGGACCAATACACAAACTATGTGTAACCATGAACTTTTATAGTCTGGTTAATACAGTTTAGTGAGAACAACTCACAAACGCGGATGGCAAAAACAATAACAAAGGCCTGAGTGACGTCATCTTCGAACTATCTATAGCCTGACACTGACAAAAAACTGACGTCAACAAACTTTGACCACAAAAGAAAACAAATCGTGAGTTGTATTCAATAGGTCAACCAATGGAATCACTCGTTTCCTTGAGCTCTACTAACGACAACTCAAAAACGGTGCAAAAACCTTAAAATGGTGACGTCCAATCAAGGGACGCTACTCTTCCGCTAATCTGATTCTCTATTGGAAAAATCAATAGCCCATCGAATACTTTCCATTAGATCTAACAACTAAATTTCCATTCACAACCGGGTGGATAGAGTTGCCTGTAAAAGAAGACCTCGACTGAAATGAAAAAAAAACACATTTTATTTAGTGCAATATACGTGCTCAAATCGCTTTACAAAGGGTCCCTAACCAACAGCAAAGCTTAACATGGAGGACAAAACATGACGCATGTTCTGCGATATTAACATTTTTCTCAGACAGAGACAACGCTGTTAACGGCCAGGTTCCCTTTTTACACCTTTTACGGTGACAGAATATGAGTAAAGAGACTATTCCAAGGACCCAACTATTCGTCGCTCAGAGCGGGACTCGAGCCCAAGGCCTTCCGATCCGAAGGCGAGTGTCATACCACATGACCACATCGCCGCACCAATATGAATACGTTTGATTGTCAGTCAATGCTTTACCAGTTTAGATTTTGTTACCCAAATTATCACAATTATTTGTGAGTGATCAAATATATTATATTTTACTTTTCGGCCTTAAAATTATGTAGTATGTTCTTTCTTCTTTATCAAACAACTTATGTTAGGACATAATATTTCCTATTTTTGGCTTAACTCATCCTGACATTATACAGTTTTTTGTGGCGATGAGTCAAATTTACATATAATGATAATATTATGTTTAATATTAGAATTAATTAAATCAGAAGACCTTAACGCTTGTAGTCATTGATTTTATTACCCGTATGTTTTCATTAGACAATAAAAACCATAATGCAAATGCATGTGTATTTATTTTGTGCATTTGCGCAGTTCCCCTATTATGTTACTCGTATGTTTTCATTAGACAAAAAGAACCATAACGCAAATACATGTGTTTTCCTTTTGTGCATTTGTACAGGTCCCCCAAGTTAAATGAGCTTTACAATGCTTAATATCTTTCCTAAACATATCAAATGGATTCACATTCATATTACATACAGTACACGTCACCTATAAGCCGCCCTTTTTGAAAGCGCACTTTTACAGTATACATCGTTGTCTATAGTCCGACAATCATCCACAATGGAGTGGAGTGGGTAATATGTGTAAAGTTACTTACTTAAGGGGCTATGATCATTGTAACCGCTCCGGTCACTGTCACGCTCAACCTTTCTACACTTTATTACGGGGGGAAACTTGATGGCCAGTGGCATAACATAAGGGAACTCAATTAAGAGACTTCTTGCCTTGAAATATATTCATATTACTTTTCCGTCAACCAGCTTAAGACTAAAAAGACACATTTTTGAATGGTTTGTTTAGTACATAAAACAACATCACTATTTGAAATATAACAGGGAAAACAATTGACTGAAAAGTTCATTGACCTATTAAGAATATGGAACTTCATTATATTACCATCATTAAGATAGTTAAATATCACATTAACATTCACAAATATACACAAACATACATATTCTTAGACATAAATGCGCTGGTACACACTCACACACAAACATACAACCACACATTCACGCCTATTAAAAACAAATTTTGTGAACCTTCACAAATACTCCTGCGTGCAACCTTTCAGCAGATTAATTAATGTTCTGACTCATTGAACAATTAACAGTTTTGAGGGAAAGAGATATAGGTTTTTTGGGCAAAAGAATCCCGGTAAAATCTTCAAATTCTAATGTATGAGGAGAAGCCTGTTGAAAACTAACTTTCCTTAGCACATGGACGAGAGCAATCTTGAGTTCCATCAAAGCCAGCCTCATGCCAATGCATTGTTTTGGACCAAACCCAAACGGGAGGAAAGATATGTTATTTGATGAGTTATTTCCATTTGTGAATCTATCCGGATTAAATGAATCAGGATCATGAAATAGATTAGCATCCCTGCCAATGTTATAAACAGGAATGAATATGCCAGTTTTTGCAGGAATGAAATATCCTTTCACATATGTCGATTTGTTAGTCTCTCTTTTCAACAGATGAACTGGAGGAAATAGACGCAGTGTTTCATTAAAGACATTTTCCATGTATGTCAATTTCTGACAATGCTCATACGTGACCTCTTCTTGGTCACCAACGACCTCACGAATTTCGTTTATTAATTTGTCTTGTACATCTTTGTCCTTAGCAAGAAGGTATGCGGCAAACTGCAATGCTGAAGACGTAGTTTCATAACCAGCTATCAGGAATGTCAATCCTTGGCTTATCACCTCCTCTTTTCTGAGTCTTTTTTCTCCAACAATATCCGACGATTCATCCATTTCAGTGTCAACAAGATATTGTATAGTATCGCGGTATTTTGATTTTTCCGCACATAGTTTTCTCTCAGTTATGAGCTGCCCAATATATTCGCTTATATACTGAACCGCTTTTGGGTCAAATATTGAAATATTTATGCTCTTAAATAAGTATCCCAGAAAAGGAAAAACACCAGCAACCGCTGTCGCAATTTTTGCACATGTAGTAGGCTTGAATAAAGACTGAACCATTTGGAAAAATTTAGGACTCATATTGTCTTGGGAATTTATCTCTAGACTAAATGCAGTCCCGGCAATTACATCCAAAGAGTATGCTCCAAATATTTCTTTTGCATTCGGCTGGTATCCCTTTTTAGCATGTTTCAAAAGTTTATCAGCCAGCTGTTTAGCACTTTTGTTAATATGAAATGTGAGAGTTTTCAGCTTTCCACTTGTAAAAGTCGCCGTCATTATACGACGAATACGTTTCCAATCCGGGCCTCTTTGGAAAAAAACACCCTTGCAAAGTATTTCAGGGAAAAAGACACCGTCTGCAACAAAGAACCGATCATGATAGGTGTTAAATTCTTTCACAAAAATGTCTTTTAATATATCGATATCAGTGATTACAAGACATGGTTTTCTAAAGTAATGAACGCCAACTATATTTCCATATTGCTTTTCCCATTTTGAAATATTAACCCTGACGCCTGTCTTGGGGTCAATAAACTGATGGACATTTCCAACGAAAGGTAGAGATGAAGGCCCGGGAACATGCAGACGTTTCCATGACAACATTGGATAAGATCCATATCTGAAAATAATAGGGGGGGGGGGGAATGATTTTTTTAAACAGCGAAATAAATGACCAATCATCTGAATGTGTAAATATTTACAGTTTGTGTTAAAAATGAGAATGTATCTTTTGTTTTTAATGACAAATCAAGGGAACGGAATATTCTGATTGGTTAATGCATAGTAACGCTCAAACCATTCATTTTCTCAACCCTACTACAGCGTCATCTTGAGATTTAAAGATTATATCAGACTTAGTCTCAAATCTATGACATCGTCCAATCAAATATAAAATCTAAAAACATAGAAAAAGGTTTTACCAAAAACGACTTTAGTTATTGCCATTTTTTGTCGCAACCTATTACATACCAGATACAATTACTGTTTGAACCCCAGTAAGTTATAATGGTGATAGTCGTTCTCAATGAAACTGCTATTTCGTAGTATTTTGAAGAGAGTGCATTAACTAGTTACCTGTCCTACTCTGGAAAGTCACGTATTCAAAAATTTGCCCAGAGAACTCGTCCTTCGAATATCCATCGATTTAAATGACCATCTTCTTGGTTAAAAACTCTCAAACCTGGGACCTCGCTAAGTCGATTGATATTCAAAGGACGAGTTTCTGACCAAATGTTTTTTTCCAGATTACACAGTTAACGTTTCAGCTTTTCAAATGACACGGTCTCAAATTAGTCTCAAATTGGTCTCCTACAAAACAAGCAATATAACAAACTAAACAATTTAATACAAAACAAAAACAAAAGCGAAAAGAAATATCCATAACAATAACAACTATCAAATGTTAAAAAAAAACAAAAAACAAAACAAAGCAAAGCAAACAAAAGATCGTTTGCCCAAATAACAACTTTTGCACTTTGTCTTGAGGCGCTTATAATAGAAATGTTTTATGGAATAAGACTGCAACGATTTTAGCTTTAACATGTTTTATTTATAACACGGATAAATCCAACCAATATTATATTCCATCAATCAACGATTTCTCATTACCCCCCAGCCCCCCCCCCCCCCCCTCCCCAAACCCAAATACTTACATAATAAACAACGTTAGAGCAAAGAATGACAGGCACATCCATGTCGGAAGTTCTGTTAATCCAAAGATGTCCATAGTCTAAATGCCTGGCCTTAAAATAACTCTGTGTTGCTTTCCAGGTGACTCTATGACCCTTCTTGGAATTCCAATTTGAAAAATAAAAAATTAAAGGAATTTGTTTCATCAAAACGTCACGATTAAAACGAAGATGATGATGATGATGACGACGACGACGACGACAATGATGATGTTGATCATGATGATGATGATGATGATGATGATGATGATGATGATGATGATGATGATGAAAATAATAATATTAATAAGTACATTAATAATAATAATAGTGTTAATACTACTATTACTACTACTACTACTACTACTACTACTACTACTACTACTACTACTACTACTACTGCTGCTGCTGCTACTACTACTACTACTACTACTACTACTACTACTACTACTACTACTACTGCTGCTGCTGCTGCTACTACTACTACTACTGCTACTACTACTACTACTACTACTACTACTACTACTACTACTACTACTACTACTACTACTACTACTATTACTAAAATAATAATAATAATAATAATAATAATAATGAATAATAATAATAATAATAATAATAATAATAATAATAATAATAATAATAATAACACTAATAATAATAATGGTAATAATAATAATAATAATAATAATAATAATAATAATAATAATAATAATAATAATAATAATAATAATAATAATAATAATAATAATAATAATAATAATAATAATAATAATAATAATAATAATAATAATAATTATGAGGATGAATCTTGTTTATTAGAATAAATGGCGCGTGTTTTTCTTCTTTTTCTCAGCTGCCCCTCAATGCACAGCTTCAAAAATTTGTATGAACCTCTGAATCAATGTGTCTTAATAAAAAAGATTTTTTCGTCAAACTTTAAAACAATAGGAAAAGAGTTCGTTTATCACAGATATATCAAAATCGATAACAGGTGAGAATCGGAACTCATAGAAGATTTACATTATCAAAATAATGAATTTTCCGCATATCCATTTTGAAGGAATTCGTTAAACTGGAGTGTTCGGTTAATTGAAGCTTAAAACGTGCAGTATTTGAATATGAAGCAACGGATGTCATTTAACTATCAGACATCTACATTTTATAACTATCAATACACATTACTGGTGAATACAAACGAAAATGAACATAACGTTAACGCAATCCAATATAATTTTGATTGAAAAAGTTTAAGAAATAGCTTGTGTTTATGCCAAAGAGGATTACATAAATTTATGTTGACTGGTCAAAAGTAAAAATTCATCAATTATGATACAGTGTCTCAACAAATATGTGTTCGACAATAACAACAACAACTACAACAATAACAATAACAACAACCAAGACATTTGGACACATCATTCAGCACAGTCTGATGACGAGGATGATGAGAAGGAGAAAGGAAACGACTACAGAAAGATTCCGAGCATCACTTTATCCAATGACATGTAATTTTCCTCTAGTTTGCGAAGGTTGAGGCATGCCTTTTCTCAGTCTACTCTTTTTCATTTATTGCCTCGTCGGTGAGAGTAAATTTGGTGTTCCCTCTCTCAATCTTTCCCTTTAATTAGGCCCAAATGACCTCGATTGGATTGCGCTCACAGTGATATGGGGGAAGTTGAGCAACCTCGTGTCAGAACTCCCCGATTAGACAGTCTGCTTTGAAAGCTATTTCTGGTTCATTTCTTTTTTCTTACTAAGGAGTATAAAATATGTAGTACTGTCTGATTGAAACCGTGAAATCATGTCATCTTTTATAGTTACCAAAGTTGGAGCCTTAAAGTAACCATGGGCCAACGAATGGTAGCGTTGTCCAATACAATACAGCTGGGTGCTTCAATGGAGGGCAGCAAACGATATTTAGTCAATCTTAAAACGCCTTTGCATTGACCCCAGAATAATATTCCAGATGATTCAAAGAATAAAAAATGACACGGCATCCTTTTAAATATCCAGTATCATCACTACCTGCAAGAATAACAATGATTATCTGTCCAGAGCCCATGGCCCTTTTTCTGCTTGAATAATCAGACGTCCAATATTTTTTTCGGATGAATATTTACGCTCACCCGTACATCTTTGGATGATATCCATTCCTAAAAGGCTCCATACACGCCCGGATATGATCCTGGTCCAGACCCCGATCAGGCAAACCGGGATGAAAACGCAATGTGTGTGGCCAAATACCTGGCCGATAAACCTAGGTACGGTCGATCGCCCGCAAAGCCCGCTTTGCTTAATATTTTTCGAGGCGATCGGCGATCGGGGGCGTGGCAGTATAAAAAATTGGACAATTTTTTCGGATTTTCGCTGTTTTGACGTCAGATTCGTGATCAGCGTCGAATTTACAATAAGTTTGATACCAAGAACTATGTTTTTACTCCAAAAATTGATGAAATTAGAAATAAATTTTAATTAATATTGAGGCTATGTGGCCGACAGAAAAGTGCCCCTCCCTGTTTTGTGATGGATCAAGTGGTATGACTCTCGCTTTCGGATCGGAAGGTTCAGGTTTCGAGACCCGCTCTGAGTGGCGCAGAGTTGAGTCCTTGGAAAAGGCTCTTTACTCACATTCTCTCACCGTACTCAGGTGTAAAATGAGAACATGGCCGTTCGTTGTCTTTGTTCGGAAAAAATGTCACATCGCCTGACAGGCGTCATGTCTCGTCTTTCAAGTCTAATATTGCTGTTGCCTTGGGACCCCTTGTAAAGCGCTTTGAGCACGTGGATATTGCGCCAAATAAATGCTGTGTTATTATTTTTTTTAAATAATATTTTTATAAATGTTGCGCCAGGAAGAGGTAGATGGCAAAAGTTTCGTTCTTGTTCATCGTAAAACTTATAAAGGATTTCATACAAAATAAAAAATAGTTTTCATAATTTTCAATGTAATGATATAATAATATGCCAGTTCTTTTTTTTTTTTTTTTCCTCCTCACCCGTTGACGCGACATGACGGTCGACCTTGACACAGACATTTGGGATTGGCAGATGCCAAAAAGCCTTGACTACGTGATGACAGGGGTGGGCATTGTAACCTTGAATTATAATCTACAAACAACGCCCCCCCCCCCCCCCCCAAAAAAAAAAAAGAAAAGAGCTGTGTGCGTGTGTGTGGTGGTGGTGGTGGTGGGGGGGGGGGGGGGGTGCGAATGCGAGTAGTCCCGAGGAGTACCCGTTTAACCTGCCGCGGGAACACTGTCGATTTGTTTTATAAATAATAATAATAATAATAATAATAATAATAATAATAATAATAATAATAATAATGATAATAATAATAATAATAATAATAATAATAATAATAATAATAATAATAATAATAATAATAATAATAATAATAATAATAATAATAATAATAATAATATAATAATAATAATAATAATAATAATAAATGATAATAATAATGACGATAAATAAAAAATCTTTATTGTCCACAAAATGGAAAAATTTCCGTGGTCTACGTTGCTTTTAAACTTAAATCGGATTGCAAATAATAATAATAATAATAATAATAATAATAATAATAATAATAATAATAAATAATAATAATAATAATAATAATAATAATAATAATAATAATAATAAAATAATAATGATAATAATAATGACGATAAATAAAAAATCTTTATTGTCCACAAAATGGAAAAATTTCCGTGGTCTACGTTGCTTTTAAACTTAAATCGGATTGCAAATGTATTGATGTTATGCGTATTGGAAAAATACTCACGACATCTCCATCGGGGTATAACATATTAACACACAAAACTGCAAACGCGAACGTTCATTGTCTGATTGATATAACTTAGTGATAAGTTAATTATAAAATGCTGTCTAAAAGCAATAACAACGGGTTGACTAACGTCAA
>NC_088361.1:77702037-77707037 GCF_034508935.2 Berghia stephanieae
TTTAATCACTGTGCTGTCGGGTCCCTTGCGCCGTTGATTCGAAAATGAAGGAAATTTTATTGTATCTTTACAGGTTGAAAAATACAAGGAATTAATGTTATTTCTGCTTTGCCTGATATCATAATCTATTACAATAATTATCTTCATTTTATACCAATGCACACACATTTTTGTGTTATAAATAGAACAGTTCGCGACACTTTTCTACTCACTTCATCTTTTGTTGTTACCAACATAAGTGCCTGTTCCGCTCTCTTATTTTAATTAAAAATTCACCCCATATACCGGAGCATAATCAATGTCTCAATTGTTTCTATGTTATATGTTTGTGTTGAGAATATTGGCTATTAAGCTTAATTGGATTCAGTAGTCTGATGTCACGCAACGGCGGCCATCTTGGTTCTAAACAAAGAAAGTCATTACTTGTTATTATTCAAGCTGGCTAGAACCTTTCATATGTCTTGTGATCAGAATGTATAAAAGTCAAAACAAGATCATATTTATAATGTTTTTCTCCTCTGGATACACTTTTATGCTCGTCGGAGAAATATTTCATAAGGGCGTCCGCCATTGTTCCGATAGTTTAGAGCCAGTGTTACTAAGTTACCATGCGTCATTAGGAAGGAAGTGACGTTACGACTATTGAATCCTATTGCTGGCCAAACTAACTTCGCGGAGGTTGTGTGTGTTATACCCGCGATCTCCAGTAGTCGGTGAGAGAGAGAGCTCTAGGAATGACCTGAGTTTGATACGATTTTTTGGGGGATCACGCTCTCACCGGCCAGGCGGAGTTGTCGTACCAATACGGTCGCGGGTTCAAATCCCCATCACCTCCGCGAAACATTTTTATTCTCTATTGTCTTCTGGTACTTTTCTACTCACTTCATCTCTTGTTGTTAAAAAAAGAGAATATTTCTTTTGACTCTAAATGCCAATAGAGCCTGGGTTTTTTGAAGCATTGCAAGTGGTTGGCCATAATAGGATTCAGTAGTCTGATGTCACGCCGCCGGCAACGGCGGCCATCTTGGTTCTAAACAAAGAAAATCATTACTTTTTATTCTTCATGCTGGCTAGAACTTTGCATTCCCTTCTCATATTCCTTGTGATCAGAATTTGTAAAAGTCAAAACATGATCATATTTATGGGGTTTTTTCCCTCTGGAAACGCTTTTATGATCGCCGGAGCAATATTTCATACGGGCGTAAGCCATTGTTCCGATAGTTTAGAGCCAGTGTTACTAAGTTACCATGCGTCATTAGGAAGGAAGTGACGTTACGACTGTTGAAGGGTATTATGAGAAAATATGATAAAACAAGTTCGAAACACTTGTCAAAAGTGAGGGATCTTTCCTTTTTTTAAAACTGACTTCAATGACGCTGATTGATGTCGTTATAAAATGTATGGAAAAAGAGATTGATCTCTCTAAAATTGAGGGAATTGCAAAATCCATCTTTTAGAGGCCAAATATTCCTCTTTTAATTGCATATAAGTTTATTGAGGGCACTTTTGAAGGAATCCGACTAATACGGAAAAAAAATAATTAGTGAATGTCAAAAATGATGATACCGACCGATTGGACACGGTTCTTTTGTCTAACCAACAGAAAACTCAATTTTGAAACCAGAACAAAAATGTCATATTATCATTTAACATGGGGAATATCAAAATGCAATCAAAGGCAATTTTTCCTGGGTGGGCCCGTTTTTAGGAAAAAAAAACAGAATTCCCAGAAGGGAGAGAAAGATAAAGGTAGTAAATGCGACTCATGTATAAGGGAACAAGACTTGTGTTGTTCCCTTATAATATGAGTCACATTTACCTTTATCTTTCTCTCCATTTTATTGGCTCATTTAGGCATCTCTAGAATTCCCAAACCTGAGTGGATTACCAGGCAAAAACAAAGGTACATTAAATAATTTTTGGACCCCCAAAACCATAACTTGACTTTTAAAAGGCATGCATTTTATCAAACTTTCTTTCGCCAAAAAAAAAAAAAAAAAAAAAAAGCAACAACAACGAAAAAAAATCACCAAAGAAAAACAAAACAACTTGGTTCAAAGCGCCAATGATTTTATTTAATTCAACGTTCCGTTTCATATTTCTCAAAAACGTTTCATTTTTATTTTTGTTTAGTTGCAGAAGATAACCTACAACACACAGACATCACGATTATTGATTGTCATTGCTTTAATCAGCCACGTGAAGTTGGCCTTGCAATAAGGACATGACCCCGACTCCAAGTTGTTGTTTTGAACGATGATATCTAATTCTTAGATAAGAACAACAGCAATGACAACGGCAACAACAACAACAACAACAACAACAACACCAATAATGATGTATGTATTGACACTATGGGATTATGTAAAATACTCACAACATCCGCCAGCCGGAAACAGCGGAGCAACACACAAAACTATGGATAACCTTATACGTTTATTGTCTAATTGATAGAAGTTAGGGAGAACTAATCATTAAAATGGATGTCTAAAAACAATTTTTAAAAAGAGCTGAGAGACATCAAATTCATTATGCCGTTTCTTGTGTAATGGGAAATAATAATAATAATAATAATAATAATAATAATAATAATAATAATAATAATAATAATAGAGAATAATAATAATAGAGAATAATAATAATAATAATAATAATAATAATGATATTATTATTATTATTATTATTATTATTATTATTATTATTATTATTATTATTATTATTATTATTATTATTATTATTATTATTATTATTATTATTATTATTATTATAATAACAGCAACATCCAACAACATTTTCTGACATCAATAGAAAAGAGCATCACCACTTTGAAGAGTTCAGCTGTGTTGACAAGTTTTCAATATTCACTACACAATGCCCAGATCATACAATGTGCAAAGAAGGGTTACCAGTTTGGCATTTTAGTGCCAAATTGTCCAAATTTGGCACTTTTTGATTGTGGTTGGCAGGAAAGCAAATCGGTTGGCAAGTTGGCACTTTTTGGCATTTTGGGACAGAGAAAATTAATATAATATTAATATATTTTTATTATACATAATTAGAAAGAAAGAGCGTGTCAAATCTTACCTTTCAATTCCCAGTATTTGCATGTTCGTTTTGTGATTTCGTTCTCACATAAATTTTATTATTTGGCTACAACAAACACAAATCTGGCTTCAGCCTTTCCGGTTCCAGTCTTAATTGTTTGACAGGTTTTGAAACTGAAAGTGAAACTGTTAGGCCTAATTAATGTGGCTTCGAGTTTGATATTTCTTTGGTGTTTTATAAGTCATAGTGGTCAACACCAGGTAAGCCAGCATTTTGTTTATTCTTGAATTTACACGTGTAATATTTCACTATTATGAGTACGTGTAACAAAAATCCCTATTTTGAAAAGTTTGGCAAGTTTTCGAAGCAGTTGGCAAGTTGTCCTGAAAAAAATGGCAACCCTGGTGCAAAGTGCAGTCATTTAAAAACAATAGAACAAATCTTGTGTTCTACACGTTTATCAACGTGAAGTGGAGTTCTCTTATCGTTCTGAGCTATCGGAAGGGATTTGAACTTGTCTTTATTTATAATACTAGTAAAAAGCCCGCAATTTCGCGGGGAAAGAACTATTTTCATTCGATATTGCCAGAATCATTTTCTTGATTAGCTTGATTACGATTAGATGCACATTTTCATCGATGTGCTTGTCGTCGGTGCCATGCTTTATTCGGCATGATTTTAGTTTATCAGTCAGTAGATATCAATATCAATAAGTCGCAAGTCTTTACCACGCTTTACTTGGGAGTGCTTTGCATTACCTTCAATACTTCACAAATTAAAATGGCGGCCGTGAATCAAAACAATGGTCAAATTAGAACATTTTAAACTTTCACAAATCTATCAAGGTTTGTTCTAGAGTTTTTTTAAAAGCTTTTATATGATGACAAATTGAATAAATAAACGCCTAACAAAAGATCAACGGTGAAAATACAAATTGAATGAATACTGGGGATGTAGAAGCTTTAGGAATGTCTCCCCTTTACTTAATTTATGTGAGGTCACATGAAAATCTGAAGCGGACGCGAAAAATATCATGTCCCCGAATCTGTCTACTTTTGGTTTGTTCGGGCTGGAAGCTAGACAGATCCAATTGACAGTTTGCCGACAACGTTTAACTAAATATTTCCCAGGGCAATAATCATCACATCGATAGCATAAAAAACGACAGTAATATCAGCAGTAATATTCGTTGATGTTGTTTATCGGTGAAACTTGTTTAAAATTTCTGTAAATCCGAATACCGTCATGTGATCAAGTGAATTATATCACTATGAATGCCATGATTTGCTGAAAAATGCCAATCTGACAGTTCCTAGCAAACACACCCCGCCCCCCGCTTCCTCCCCCCCCCCCCTTCCTCAGGAATTTCTCTACTTGATGGACACCCCCCCCCCCTTTTTTTTTCTTCCACGCAACCACATTCCAAAACACACACACACACACACACACACATATATGTATACACCAGACACACACACACGCACACATAAAAATACACGCAATGAGAACACACTACTACATAACACTGATCACCGCTAAATCAACACAACTGGACAGATAGAGTTGAGGGTGTGGTCATGAGGTGTTAGTGTCTTCGGTAAATTTTTTTATGATATCTGTTTGACTTAACGAACTTTCAAACTGACTTTAAATTATAAAAGGAAATCAAGTTACCTGTTTATCTATCTGTAAAAAATACATTTCTATTTTTCAAATCTTTCAGTAGAGTTGTGCGCCGTATCAATTTTTTTATTGACTCAAATAAGCACAATGATCTCCACAAGGCTATATTTTTTAAAGAAAGGATAATCTTTTACAAACGATACTGGACAGTCTGTTTCCGCTAATAATTCGATACTGGCTCGATACTTCTAAAATTAATCCTTATATCATCTCCTGGGTGCTAGACTTCCTTACAAATAGAACACAATATAAACAAGTAAAAGGAAATGTCT